>NC_065587.1:52116085-52422335 GCF_024542745.1 Macaca thibetana thibetana
ACTCATGGCTCCGTGAGATCTGAGTGCCTGCCTCCACTGACTGATTCCCTGGGTGGATTTTCTTCTGGTGGTCAGAAACATATATCAATCTTTTCCAGATTTCTGGCATTACGTTCTGTCATTTGGAGTACAGCTGATTCTTGAACAACGTGGGAGTTAGGGGCACCAAATCCCATGCAGTCAAAAATCCCCGTATAACTTTTGACTCTGCAAAAACTTAACTACTGACAGCCTACTGTTGACCAGAAGCCTTACTGATAACATAGTTTTCGTATGTTAAATGTATCATATACTGTATTACCACAATAAAGTTGGCCAGAGCAAAGAAAATGCTATTAAGAAAATCATAAGGAAGGGAATATACATTTACTCTTCGTTGAGTGGAAGAGTGGAAGTGGGTCATCATAAAAGTCTTCATCCTTGCCTTCTTCACATTGAGTAGGCTGAGGAGTGGGAGGAGGAAGTGGAGGGGTTGGTCTAACTGTCTCGGGGTGGCAGAGGCAAAAGAAAATCTACATATACGTGGTCTCTGGCAGTTCTAACCTGCGTTGTTCCAGGATCCATTGTATTTGTTACCCAGTGGGATGAAATTAAGACAAATTAAACACAGGTAAGTCCCATTTCAAGAAGTCCAATACATAAAAATCTGCCCATAGAATACTCAAATGAAACAAATGAAAGAGACCCAAGGCTTTTTGGATCCAATTTCCTCAACACTGAAGAGGAGAATGTGGCCCTCCGAGAGGCATTCAGTTAGACTCTGTGTGTACTGGGATTGCTGTTTCTTTATCTAGGGTCTGGGCACAGTTGTGTGTACCTGGTGAGGATTAATTGAAATTTACTCTTATGATCTGGCCACGTTTCTCTTCCTCTTCTTCTTCTTCTTCTTCTTCTTCCTTCTTCCTTCTTCTTCCTTCTTCTTCTTCTTCTTCCTTCTTCTTCCTTCCTCCTCCTCCTCCTCCTCCTCTTCCTCTTCCTCTTCCTCTTCCTCCTCCTCCTCCTCCTCCTCTTTTTCTTCTTCTCCTCTCTTCTTCTTCTTCTTTTTTTTTTTTTTTAATAGAGATGAGGTCTCACTATGTTGCCCAGGCTGGTCTCAAACTCCTGACCTTAAGTAATCGACCCACCTCGGCCCTCCAAAGTGCTGGGGTTACAGGCGTGAGCCACCACTCCTGGCCTGGGCACTTTTCTTATGTATGCTATAATTCAATAGTTTTTACTCCCAGTGGGATTTTGATTGAGGAAGAGCAAGGCTTTTTTTGTTTTGTTTTGTTTTTGAGCTGGAACCTCGCTCTGTTGCCCAGGTTGGAGTGCAATGGCACAATCTCGGCTCACTGCAACCAACGTCCTTGCACTCGGCATCCCAAAGTGCTGGCATTACAGGCGTGAGACACCGTGGCCAGCCTGAGCAAGGCATTTTTTAAAGGTGAGCCACCCCCCTGCGAGGGTGTTTGAGCCACTCCCTCAGGAACCACCCATTCCTGGTTCTTTCCCATGGGATTTCCTCCAGCCTCTGCTGCTCTGGCTTCCCCAGCTTCCCACTCCTGGCTCCTCTCCTACCCTCCTGCTTTGTCATGTCCCCTCCAGATCCCCCAAGGACCCTGCCTGGGCTGGCCCTCCCATCCCAGAGTCCCCTGTGGCCCCCACTATCTTGGCTCAGGGAAGCCTCTTTCCCAGACAGGCCTCTCCTGGCCACCACCCCACGCTCCCTCCCCGAGATGGCACACGTACAAGTTCTTCGCAGACCCCATCAGAGCCCAGATTTCTTTGGTGAAGATGTGACTTTGCACAGATGAACCCAATCTCTTGAAATTTCATTTCTGGGCTGCATAACCCAGAGGCAGGGCAAAGCTAACATCCAGACCCCCTGAAATTATTTAGAGAAGGAAAAGAAATCTTGGTCGGTCATGGTGGCTCACACCTGTAATCCTAGCACTTTGGGAGGCTGAGGCAAGCGGATCACATGAGGTCAAGAGTTCAAGACCAGCCTGGCCAATATTGCAAAACCCTGTCTCTACTAAAGACACAAAAATTAGCCGGAAGTGGTGTCACGTGCCTGTAGTCCAAGCTACATGGGAGGCTGAGATGGGAGAATCGCTTGAACCCAGGAGGCGGAGGTTGCAGTGAGACGAGATCATGCCATTGCACTCTAGCCTGAGTGACAGAAAGAGGCTCTGTCAAAAAAAAAAGAAAGGAAGGAAGGGAGGAAGGAAGGAAGGAAGGATCAATCTACCTTAGAGCCCAGGAAGAGAACAAGAACAGGCCAGGCGGACAGTGACCACTGGCATTCCCCGGTCAGTTTTCCACCCTGCGGCCTCCACGGTCTTTCTCCATCCAGCTCCACGCATGGTCACTCTACTGCGTAAAAACCCTCCAGCTCCTGAAATGGAAAACTACACTTCCAAAGCAGCGTGCTTCCATCACTAACTCCCCAAAAACTCCCTTCCACACCCTGTGCATATTCGATGCTGGCTCTTATCTTTAATTTCCTCTCCCCATTTTATCTTGGCTTATTTTGTTTTTCTTGTTTGTTTTTCTCCTATTTTTTAAGAACTCAGTACTTTTACCATCGCCCTTTTGAAACTCTGGAGCAATACAGGCGTTTAAGACTATAAATTTTCTTCTGAGTACAGCGCCAGCCGAGTCCCTCAGGCGCTGGTGTAAACTATTCTTGTTGTTTTCTAGAAACCCCATGCTCGTTTGGGTTTCTGCTTTGATCTGGGAGTTATCTGGGAGAGAATTCCCTCCCCAGTAAAAGGCACTGTTCTCAGTGTCCCATCAATGCGCTTTGACAAATGGGTCTACTCAAGGAAACATCATCCCAATCAAGACACACAGCATTCCTAGCAGGGCTATCTTCTATTTTATTTATTTATGTATTTATTGAGACAGAGTCTCACTCTGTCACCCAGGCTGGAGTGCGGGGGCATGCAATCTCAGCTTACTACCTTTGTTTCCCGGGCTCAAATGAAAGCTCCCACCTCAGCCTCCAGAGTAGCTGGGGCCACAGGTACACGCCCCCACATCTGGCTAATTATTTGTATTTTTGGTAGAAATGGGATTTCTCCATGTTGGCCAGGCTCGTCTCGAACTCCTGAGCACAAGTGGTCTGCCTGCCTCGGCCTCCCAAAGTGCTGGGATTACAGGCATGAGCCACCACATCTGGCCAGGGCTATCTCTTTACCATTTATTTTAATGTCATTTGTAATGATGAGAGTGTGGCCTATAACAATCTTTATTTTTAAAGTTTCATAAAGGTTTCTTTTGTATTCAAAGAAAGAAAAGAAGGGAATGATTTATTAAAAATTCTTAAGCATCAAATATCCTCACCCTTGTGTACATTTCCAGCTCTGTTTCTGTATCCCTTCCATGAACTTCCTCTTCACTGCGCTCCTAACCTGGTCTATCCGTCCTTAAACTATAGCTGTAATCATGCCCCAAACACTCCCCCTCTTTCAATAGATTGCGAGTAGCTGAAAGGTCCTGAGGCCACGTAGTTTCCATCTCTGTGTCCCTGCAGCTAGACCAGTGCTCAATGTGGCAGAGACGCTCCACCAACATTCACTGAGTACAGGTGAATTAAATACACCTGTGCCCTGGGGGACCCAGGCAGGAAGGCAGGTGGTTCAGAGAACCCTTCCTCTAGCTGCAGCCTCATCTCTACCTTGGCTCCATTCGCAGCAAGATATTTCAGATTCTTCTTCAAAGAGCCTGAATAATTAAGGGAAAACATTCTAACATTCACCTATTGCCTTCTCTGCCAAGCCCCAGTGGCTTGAAATAAGTAAATCATTTAAACCATCCCATCCTTGTGTCTCAGGGAAGGTGGTGATAGACAGGGAATCGATAGATTCAATCAGGGGAGTGAGAAGCACGCGGATAAAGGTCCCCAGCCAGGGCCTCGCTGGGGCCCTTGGGGCTGGAGATGCCTCGGAAATCCAATCAGGGCTCTTCACAGGGGACATCACCGCTGACCGTCTCCGCATTCTTACCCCTGAGCTGACTGAGGCTCCCTGCCTAGAGACAGACACGTGGACTCAGGAAATAAAGACTCTAAGTCTCCACTTACCCCAGAGCTCAGCCTCCGAGGGCTGTGCGGTGACCTGCTGGGAGGAAGGGACAGAGGCCACACTGGGGGTGGCACATGGGTGGGACCCGGTCCTGCCCGGCTGAATGTCCCCCATGCTTTTTCTTTTGCCTAGGCCACCTGGACTTTAAGGACACTCACATGACGCCCTCATGCCCCAGCTTTCCAGTCCGGCAGCACCCTTGACTGTGGCTGCCAGGCTCTGTGCCATCTGGCCCCTGCCTGCTCTCCTCTTTCACTTCTTCTGCCTTCCTGTCTCACTGGCTTCTCTCTGCTCCTTTTTTTTTTTTTTTTTTAAGACAGAGTCTCATTTTGTTGCCCAAGTTGGAGTGCAGTGGCTCAATCTCGGCTCAGTGCAACCTCTGCCTCCTGGGTTCAAGCAATTCTTGTGCCTCAGCCTCCCGGGTAACTGGGATTACAGGCGTGTGCCACCACACCAGGCTAATTTTTGTATTTTTAGTAGAGACTAAAGATAGTTAGGGTTTTGCCATGTGGGCCAAGCTGGTCTGGAACTCCTGGTCTCAAGTGATCCTCCTGCCTCAGCCTCCCAAAGTGCTGGGATTATAGGTGTGAGCCACCACGCCCGGCCTTCTCCTACTTCTTTGGACCAGGGGCCTGCTTCTCCTGTCAAGCCTGTGTGATGCTAGCCCCCCTGCCTGGAAAGCTCTTCTTCCAGCCCTGCATCAGCCCTCCTAGCTCAGGAACTCCCAGAGGATAAACAAGAGATGATTTGACAGAGCAAACGGGGCTAGCAGTAAGATCGCTGAATCCTGTAGTGGTTCTTTGCCAATTCTTCAATCACCTCAAAGAAAACACCACGATATGGTGCTGATGTGCCTTTAGCTCCTTTCCAGACCTTGCATTTCATCCTTTTGAACAAAGAAAGGACAGGCCCCGGGCTTCCTGCAGAATGAAGCACCTCTGTTTAGGTTTATTGCTTTTAGTTCTACAGGCATCATCCTTTTGCAAGCAAGAGATGCTAGTTTTCTATTTACTCTGGTGATAGAGTTTTCCTTTTGAATTAAAGTTTCTTAGTAAAAACAAAAATGGTGTTGCTAAGCAACATACACTGATGTTAGAGTTGGCAGAAGTGGCCAGAGGACCGGGGCATGGATGAAATCACACTCCTGGGTTGCTCCAAAGTGTTCAGTAGAATGTGCCTCTAGCAGCTGCTTGGGGATGTGGAACTTGGAGAGGTGAAAAGCAGAAGCAGCCCACAATGTGGTTGGATGGAGGGACCCTTGCAGAAGCGAGAAGGGCAGCTGTGAGATGCAGAGTGGAGAATTCGACCTCAGCAGAGGCCAGAAAAAAAGAGCTGGGAGGAGCAGGAAAAATGTCAGCTCCGTGAATGGCAGAAATCTTGACGATGATGATTTTGGACATCCCATGTGCCCAGGATTGAAACACTGGGGTCACATTAAGATTCTGTGGTCCTTTCAAGCCGGAATTGTTGGTCATGTGAACAAATTTGCAGTGAAAATAACAGCCACCGATAACTCAGGCAGGTCAGATCCCCCAGGCTATGGATAAACAGTCATGCCTGAGTCAGCCTCTTTCTTGAACTTTTTTTTCCAGTTACCTGAGCCAATAAATCCACCTTCGCCTTAGACCATTGGGGTTTAATTTTTCATCACTTAGCAGACAAAATAATCTTAACTTACAGAAACCACAGAACATAGGTACAATTACTCTTCCATTTTACAGAAGAGGAAACTGAGGCCCCACCTCCTTCTGTCTTGATCCTTGGATTTTTGAGACTGTTGCCTTCCGCTTCATCCCAGACATCTGACTCCTGTTTCCTCCCATCCAAAGAGAAGAGAAAAAGAGACAATGTTCACACCCCACTGGCCATGTTTTGGTCACAAGGAGGCCTGGGAAATGTAGTCTGTATTCTAGGCAGCCGGCCTCCCTGCTGCCAGGAGGGATACTGAGGTCATCCAGCAATCTCTGCCACAGCTGGGTAACCCCAGCCCTGTCCCTGTCCCCCATGGGGCAGGCTTGAGTGCAGGACAGAGGACCCGCAAGCCCCACACCAACCTGACAGGGCACCTTCATCACACGGCCTGGCCAGGTCATCCCCAGAGGAGGACAGCACGGAGGTCTGGGCAGGACCAAGGCTGTGGACAGGCCAGAGGGGAAAGGTATGAGCAGTGATGGGAGCAATATCCAAAAAGGCCCCACCCCTTTCCTGGGTGCCCAGAGAATCCCCGGGTCTCCCTCAGTGCTGCAGGTTCCTTCCCGCATCAGGCACCTGAGACAGATGCTGTGGTGAGAAGACCCCGTGGTCAGTCACTCTTGCATTGGATGGGAAACTCCTCCCTTTGAATGAAATGCTAATTGTAGCCTCCATGTATGCAATCTGTTACCTGCTAAAAATATGCTGTCTTATTCTTGTCTGCACAGGTGCAGCTGAGTTGGGGGAAATCATGCTGTTTTTAGCACTGGTGTAAGCAGACAACTGAATCCTAGACTTTGGGGACGGTGTCTGCCTGGGAACTTGTTTCTAGGAGTGTGACCAAAGTGAAGGGCCAGTCAGAAGAGGTGCCACAACCCCAGGGGCACAGCAGGGCAGCGCTAACGGTGGGAGGAAGCATCTTCCAACAGTGGTATCGGCCTCACAGTGGAGGCAGCCTCAGCTTCCAGGGCTGACAGACATGTGTCATCTTGGCAGGAGGGAGGCTATAAAACAGGCACTGGGGGAGCACAATGGGGCCCCCAATCCACCCAAGAAAGCCCAAAAACAGGGATGTTGGAATGGGATGGAGAGGAGAGGGTCCCGAAGACAGAGGAGGCAGGTATGGGGAAGGATTGAGAGATGTCATTCATTCATTCATTCATTCATTCATTTTACAAATATTTATGGAGTCCTACCACATGCCAGGCACTCTGCTAGGTTGCTGGGTTGAAAGGGACAGATAGATTGCTGCCCTCATCTTTATTACAATAATATTTCCACACATATTGAGCCAGAAACTGCCCAAGGCACTAGAGACACACATTGAACAAAAACCCCTTCCTGGAGCTAAAATTCTAATGGGGGAAGGGGGGTCTGATGTCCCCTCTCCCGAGAACAAATGAACACGGAAATGATGACAAGTTGGGGACTCCCATGGGACCCTCCCGTCCCTATCCCTGGGTCTCCAGTTCAGCCTTCGAGGGTCCAGGGGGTGTCAGCTTTCCCACCTGGCCACATCTGCTGCTCAGTTTGTCTCTCATGCTACTTAAAGGCTCAAACCAGCATCCTCAGCCCTGATGCGCCCCCTTACTCTGGTGGGAGCACAATCACAGGATGCAAGTAAACCAGATGTCGAGAAAGGTGAAGACCTCCTGGATCTAGACAAGAGGAATTAGTTGACTGAGCCAAATTTGCTCACAACACCTGCATGGGAAGCAGGTTCTCTGGGTTCAAATCCCAGCCCGCTGCCTACCACTTACTAGCCATGTGACCTTGGGCAAGTTATTTAAACCTCTCTGTGCCTGAGCTGCCTCGTCTGTAAATTGAGGATAATGATAGTTCCTGTTACATAGGATTATCAGACAAGTTAAGGCAGAAAATACTAGTGAAGTGCTCGGGGCGCCGTCTGCCCATGGGAGGCGAGGGTTTAAAATGTTAGGCATCATCACCCTCATTATGGTTGCATTGAATTTTATATTGATTATTGCCTTTATATTGACTAGTTCTTACTATTACTGACTGGTTTTATATTGAGTGTCATATGGCATCTGATCACATTCTCATGACCTTCATTCCTGGCCCCACAGTGTCATGTGTTTGTTATAATGGGATCAATTCCATTCCCTGGATCCGACCTTTCCCTGCAGAAACGCAGGCTGGGAAGGGAGCTCTGAGGTCATCCCCCAACTTTATCACAATCAGCAGCCACAGATGTCCCTGAGCCCAGGGCAGGTGCTGGCCCATCGTCCCACAGGTGGTTGCACTCTATGCTCTACAGAACATGTCCTTCTCATTCCAACTTCCAGCATCTGCTGACCCTTGCCCTGGCCTCCCCTCCTGCTCACGAGCAGCCCCTTCCCCACACAGCAGTTAGAGGAATCCTTCTCATGCTGAATCAGCCCCAGGCACCTCTCTGACCGCAACCCTCCAGTGCCCCCCTCACGGGACAGATGGGTCAGGCCCTGCCCCCCCCCAGCTCCTGTCTGTGCCCACGCTCCCCTCACACCTGCCCTCAGTCCCTCCAGCCTCCCTGCTGTCTCCAACCACCACCTCCTCTTACTCCCAGCTTGTCCCATCTCAGATCCTTCTACCAGGAGTGACCTTACTTAAATATGCCCGCTCTCCGCTGGCTCCTCCTCATCAGACAAAGCAGGTCAAGTGACACCACCTTAGGAGCCCTCCCAACTCCCAAGTCCAATGTCTGCTGCACTCTCCCATCTGCCATGTCACTCTCCCTTGCTTCATGGGTCTAAGATGGCTGCCAAACTCCAACCATCACACTGACATTCCAGATAGCAGGAAAGCACACAAGATAAAAAAGAGAATACCTCTCTCTTTAAGGACACATCGCTAAAGTTGCACATGATGCTTTTGCCTACTTTCCCACTGTCTAGGACTAAGTTCCCTCACCATGCTTAGTTGCAAGGGGGCTGGGAAATGTAGTCATGACTCTGGGTGACCATAGGCACAGCTGATAGTCAGCAGTAGTTCTATTACTAAGGAAGAAGGGGGAACAGCTGAGCTATTAGGAAACCACTTGGACTCCCTGCCACTGCCACCTACCGGCTATTTCACCTTGGGCAGGTTACTGGGGATCTTTGTTGTGAATATCAGATTTCACATCTGTAATATAAAATGCAAACTCACAAGATCCAGCCTGTTCCGTCCCCTGTATCTCCTTGCGGTCACACCTCTTTCCACTCCCCCGCCTGATTCACTTTGCTCCTAGAGCACGGGACTCCTTTGTCTCAAACGTGCCGAGCTCATCCCTACCACGGGGCCTCTGCGTTTGCTGCTCCCTAAGCAAGGAACTCTCTGATCATTTTTCCAAACTGGCAAATTACACACACAAATTAACCATCTTAACACTTAACAATTTCTAAGTGTACATTTCAGTGACATTGAGTACATTCACACCACTGTGCTGCTATCACCACCATCCCTCAACAGAACTTTTCATCTGGCAAAACTGAAACTCTGTATCCATTAAATACTAATCCATTCTCCTTCCCCTCAGCTCTTGACAGCCACCATTCCACCTTGTCTTTATAATCTGACTACTCTAGGTACCTCCTATAAGTGGAATCATACCGTATTTGTCCTTTTGTGACTGGCTTATTTCATTTAGCATAAAGTCCTCAAGGTTCATTCATGTTGCAGCATGTGTCAGAATCTCCTTCCTTTCCAAGGCTGAGTAATATTCCATTGCATGGATGCACATTTTCTTTATCCATTCATCTGTCAATGGACCCTTGGATTACTTCCATCTTTTGGACATTGCAAATAATACCACTATGAGCATGAGTGTACAGATACCTCTTCAAGTCCCTGCTTTCAATTTTTTGGGGTATATATCCAGAAATGAATTGCTGGACCACATGATAATTACATGTTTAATGTTCTGAGGAACGGCCATACTGTTTTCCATATGGGTATACAATTATACCCCCATGGCATACCCCTATGGTATAATTCCATAGGGTAGAGCCATAGGGGTGTACAAGTGACATTTCCATCAATAGTGCACAAGGGTTCCAGTTTTCCAACACCCTCACCAACACTAGTTTCTGTTGTCTTAATAGTAGACATCCTAATGAGCGTGAGGTATCTCATTGTGGTTTTGGTTTGCATTTTTCTAATGATTAGTGGTGTTGAGCATCTTTTCATGTGTTTATGGGCCATCTGTGTATCTTCTTTGGAGAAATGTCTAGTCAAGTCCTTTGCTCATTTTATAATAGGGATTTTTGTTGTTGTTGTTGAGTCGTAGGAGTTTTTTTTTTTTAAATATCCTGGATATTAGCCCCTTATATATATTTCAAACATTTTCTCCCATTTCATAGGTTACCTTTCACTCTGCTATATCCTTGGATACAAAGTGTTTAATATTGCTGTAGTTCAATGTATCTATTTTTTTCTTTTGCTCTCTACACTTTTGATTTCATATTCAATAAATCATAGCCAAATCCAATGTCATGAAGCTTCTCCCTTATGTTTTATTCTAGGAGTTTTATAGTTTAAGGTTTATGTTTAGGTCTTTGATCTATTCTGAGTTAATTTTTACATATGATGTAAGGTTCTTGTGCATGTAGATATACAGTTTTCCCAACACCATTTGTTGAAGAGACTGTCCTTTCTCCATTGAGCGGTCTTAGCATCTTTGTCAAAGATCATCTGCCCTACATGTGAGGGTTTAATTCTGGGCTGTCTATACTGTTCCCTTGGTCTACATGCCTATCTTTATGTCAGTACAATACTGTTTTGATTACTGTAGCTTTGCAGTAAGTTTTGAAATCAGAAAGTATGATATCTCTAACTGTTCTTCTTTTTCAAGATTACTTTGGCTATTTGAGGTGCCTTGAGATTCCATATGAGTTTTAGTATAAATTTTTCTATTTCTACAAAAAAATTAGAATTTTGATCGGGGTTGCATTGAAATCTGTAGATCATTTTGGAAGGTAAGGGCATCTTAACAGTATTAAGTCCTCTGATTCATAAGCATCACCACCTGGTGTCTGCAATTAATTTTGTCTGCTTTAATTTTTCAGCAATTTTTCTAGTTTTTTATAGTTTTTGGTGTACAAATCTTTCGCCTCTTCACATTTATTCCTGTCTTTAATTCTTTTTGATGCTATAGTACATTGAATTGTTTTCTTAATTTCCTTTCCGAATTGTTCATGTTCACTGATTTTTGCATGCCGATTTTATATCCTGCAAGTTGTCAAATCCACTTATTAGTTCCAACAGGGGGGATTTGTAGAATCTTTAGGGTTTTCTGCATATAAGATCATGTCACCTGAATACAGAGATAATTTTACTTCTTCCTTTACAATTTGGATGCCTTTTATTTACTGTTCTTTCCTGGTTGCTCTGACTAGGAGTTCCACTGCTATGTTGAACAGAAGTGGTTCTTCCACTAGTTTTCCCTCAGTAGATTCCTTCTCTGCATTCGAGTCTCAACTCAAACATGGTCTCCTAACAGAGAGCCATCCCTGATGCTTCCTAGTCCCCAGTCCCTTGCTATCACATCAACACACTTTATTTTACACCACTTAGTATGATCTGAAATTACACGGTGTATTTGTTTAATTGTTCATTTCCTATTTTGCCTCCTGCACGGAGGCTCCACGGGTACAGGGACCTATCCTTCTTGCATGCCCCATGCCGAGGATGGAGTCTGGCACAAAGACTTTCCTTGATAAATGTTTGTCGAATGAGTTGGTCAAAGATGGGACTGAGGCACCAGCAGATGTAGGCTCCCACGCCCCTGGCAATGCTTCCTTCTCTCAAGAGGTTTCTTCTCTGCCTGCCCACAAAAGGTCTTCATCCAAATAGGCTGATTCCTCGCCATCCTCTACAATGGCTCTGAGCAACTGCAGTCGGTCATCTGAGTGGGGATGCATAGCAGTGGCCCAGGATTGGAGGTGCAGAGGACATGCCTTTCTTATCAGAGATAGTCCTAATAATAATATCATATTTACAACCCACTTCACAGCCTGCATGTACTTAAGCATCTGCCATCCCTGAAAGAGAAAGATAAACAAAAATTGAGACATTTAGGCAGAAAATGAAGGGAAGATGAAAAGGTTTAAAAATGAGCAAGGGATGCATTTTCCAGCATTGAATGAGAGCATAGGTTTCTTCCTGGTTTCAAGATAAAAGAGGATACCTGAAGGAGAAAAACACTCAAAAAAGGTGATGCTTTATCCTGAAGATTAGCCCACAGCAGAGTGTCAGGGAATCTGTAGTAACGAAGACTCTGGGATAAATTCTTTTAAATTAAGCAGCAGCAGGAGAAAAGGCAGCAGCCCTGAGCCTCGACTTTGGAACGTCCTCCATCTGTCTGCGTCAGTCATCAGCTGGCAGAGTGGGTGCATCAGGGGGAGCCAGGGCCATCGTTCCTCCCCTCAGCCCTTTCTGCTCTCCGTTTAGGGATAACCAATGTTTTATGGCTTGTCTCTCAAGAACGATTAGAAGCAAAGCTGCCCATTACAGGCTAAATCTCAAAGCGCTCCTACAGAAATCTCACTTCCTAAGCCCAAAGCCCTGATTCCGGGCTGCGTTTTGACCAGGCTCATGTGTGACCCTGACCGGCACCAGCAGACGACGATGGGCTGACACACACAGCGCTTACCGCCAACCGGAGACTGCAGTTCTGAGCTCTCCGGGTGCATGAACTTGCTTAATCCTCACTGAACTCGATGATACTATTGGGATTCAGCTCACAGATGAACAGAGCCGGGCTGGGCAGAATCAATGCTCCCTGGGCCCACGGCTGCAGGACAGAGGAGCCACTTCCAGGACCCCTGGCCAGCACCAGGTCCACACCACTGACCACTGACCACTGACGGTGCTCTTGACAGAAAAGGGGCCTCGGTGACAGCCCCTGATACCAATATTGCTCCAGATGCCTCTTTCCAGGAAAAAGTCCTCTTCTGAGACAGTGAATCCAGTGAACCAGACTTTTCCAGAGCTCTCAGAATTTTGGCTGCATTCCCACAGTTAGAAGTGTTGGAACCAATTTGTTCTAAAGAGAGTATGGTAATCTCTATGAAAGCCATCTATAACCACCCTAACATGAAAGAGGGACATTCAAAAGGAGATTTCTAGGAGGGAATTAGCAGGAGGAGACACTTTGGCCCAAGACAAGGAGCAAGGCTTCAAGAAACCACCGGCAGAGGCTGGGCTACTCTCCAAGCAGGGCTACTCTCCAAGCAGGACAGCATCTCTCAGACTATTCTTCCCCAAGAGGGCTGGGAACCTCCGCAGGCAGAAGTGATGCTGGACTGGACCCATCTGCGAAGGGGTCTGCTGAGTGGGGGTTCCCTAAGGCTTTACATGGGGCAGGAATTGAGGGTGAGGTTTGCAATAAGGGGTGCATTCCCAGCATCCCAGTGTCTGAAAAGCATGCAGTATGGAGCCCCAGGGTGTCTCTGAATGCTCCTCTCCCCCCGCCCCATATACCTATTTTATGTCAGGTACCGTTGAAGCAGATCCTGAGAGGAGGACCTTCATGCAAGGACTGGATCTAGGATCTGCACCAGGGAAGATGAGAAAGGGGTGGGGAGAGGGGATCAGGAAGAGCAGGAAGCCGGGTCAGGGTGTGGCCTTAAACCAAGCCCCTTAGGGAGGGAGGCAGGCTTCAGCCCACCCTGCAGGGGAATCCAGCCCAGGGTGTGAGTCACAGCCACTCCTTGTCCTGCCTCAGGGCAGGGAGCTGGGCTTCCGGACACCTGCAGTTCCAGACACAACGAGCTCTCTGTTGAGGCAAGGCAGATCCAAGAGCCCCAGGGCTGTCCTCTCATGAGAGCCAGAGGTGCGGCCCATGGAGGGGAAGGAAGGTACAGCCACCAGGGCCAGGCGGTGAACACAAAATGAAGAAGAGGATCCCAGGGCATAGGGGCTGGCACCCCCGCTGGCCGCTCCTTATTTCTCTGCTCACTGCCTGTGGGACCCTCAGCCTGTCACGCGCCCTCCCTGAGCCTCAGTTTCCCCAGCTCCAGAGTGAGAATCGTCATAACTGCCCTGACCTCCAAGGGCTGCCATAAAACCAGGAGAAACTGGCCAGAAAACCGGGCACAGCTGGGACCAGCAGTGGGCTCATTAAGAAAGCTAAATATGCTGAAGTGGGAAATCCAAAAACAACCCGTTTACACTCACAGCTTTATGCAGTTAAAAGAAAACACGTAACTCTCCTATAATTGGCGAATATTTCCATGCCAGAGCTAATGACTTTCTTCATAATGTGGGCCTGCTGTTGGATTCTCCCATTGTCTTTGTTCTTTATATAATTCTACAGTGTTCAGTTTTGGCTTCTTTGAAGTGGAATGAGGGCATAAAAACACTTGCCACGCAATCTGAGTGCAGGATCCTTCCACACCGGCATTGTCCAATAGAAATAGAATGTGAATCACAAACGTAATTTAAAATTTTTCAGTAACAGCATTAGGAAGAAAAAAAACTAAAAAGAAACAGAATAAATTAATTTCAATGTTATATTTTATTTAACCCAATATACCTAAAATATTATTTCAATATACAATAAATGTAAAAATTAAGGTCCTTTACATTTTTCATTCTGAGTCTTCAAACTCTGGTGTGAATTTTACCCTTCCAGTGCACCTCCATGTTTATCAGATATACTTGACTTCTATTTCAATTTTGGAAATTTGACAGCTGAAACAGTGGATTCACACAAACCACTTTCCCCAAACATATTTAAAAGCTTTCCAATAATGGAATCACATATCAGTTTTTAATCATTTAAATTAATTACAATTGAACAAAATTAAAAATTCAGTTTCTCAGTCACATCAGCCACATTTTTTAAAAAATATTTTTTTAATTAGAGATGGAGGCCGGCGTGGTGGTTTATGCCTATAATCCCAGTACTTTGGGAGGCTGAGGCAGGTTGATCACCTGAGGTCGGGAGTTCGAGACCAGCCTGACCAACATGGAGAAACCCCATCTCTACTAAAAAATAATAATAATAATACAAAAAATTAGCTGGGCGTGGTGGCACACGCCTGTAATCCCAGCTACTCGGGAGGCTGAGGCAGGAGAATCACTTGAACTTGGGAGGCAGAGGTTGTGGGGAGCCAATATCGTGCCATTGCACTCTAGCCTAGGCAACAAGAGAGAAACTCAGTCTCAAAATAAATAAATAAATAAAATAAAATTAGAGATGGGGTCTCGCTATGTTGACCAGGCTGATCTCAAACTCTTGGACTCAAGCTATCCTCCCACCTCGGCCTCCTAAAGTGCTGAAATTGCAGGCGTGAGCCACCGCGTCCAGTCACATCAGCCACATTTAATGTGCTCAGTAGTCACACGCAGCAATGACTATTTCTTTCAACCCCTTTTTGTTGTTGTTTTTGTTTTTGTTTGAGACAGAGTCTCTTTGTTGCCCAGGCTGGAGTGCAGTGGCACAATCACGGCTCACTGCAACCTCTGCCTCCTGGGTTCAAGCGATTCTCATGCCTCAGCCTCCCGAGTAGCTGGAGCTACAGGTGGGTGCCACCACATCTGGCTAATTTTTTTTTTTTTTTTTTTTTTTTTTAGTAGAGATGGGGTTTCACCATGTTGGCAAGGCTGGTCTCAAACTCCTGACCTCTCAAGTGATCTGCTCGCTTTGGCCTCCCAAAGTGCTGGGATTACAGGCTGTCCCACCCAGGCTGGAGTATAGTGGCACAATCATAGCTCACTGCAGCCTCGAATCCCCAGGCTCAAGAAATCTTCCCATCTCAGCCTCCCAAGTAGTTGGGACTACAGTTGTGCATACCACACCCAGCTAATTTTTTTTTTTTAAGTAGAGACAGAATCTCCCTATGTTGCCCAGGCTGGTATTGAATTTCTGGGCTCAAGTGACCCTCTGGTCTCAAGTGATCCTCTGGCCTCAGCCTCCCAAAGTGCTGGGATTATAGGTGTGAGTCAGTGTGCCCAGCCTGCAACAATAACTATTATATTGGGCAGTTACTGGGCAGTTCTAGATATTTTTCCGATCTCTTTTTCAGCTTTTTGCCCTTAACAGATCTTTCCAGACAATTCAACTTGGTTTTCATAAAAACAGAGACTCTCTTTCTTTTTCCCCTCCTAATTATCAATTTGCTACATTTATTAAGTTTTGCAATTGCAATGCCAGGTACATCCAGAGTAAACAAGTTTGGGAACAAAACTCCTGAATTTCAGCAAGCAAAAAACATGATGGGCATTTCAGAGAGTAGCAGATAGCCCCACGTTGTGGGCTTGTCCATCTACTTACAGAGGAACGGAGGACTTGGAAGCATCAGGGGAGTGAGTTAAGGGAGCTGCACAGAGAAGATTCTACTCTGCATTTAAAGCTCCAAGTTCAGTGAGTGGCATGCAAAACATAATTGTTGTCATCTCTGCTAGTATAAAACCACACCAATCCACCAAAGCCCTGCTCAGATAGCTGCCTAACCAATATCCTTCTTCACATTCCACCTCCTGACAGAAGCCTGACTTTGTCCTGGTGTCTACCTGTTTCCCATGCAGCTCCTTGGTTCAGGGGATGCTGACATGGTCCTCAGCTTCAGGGTCATCCCAATTAGTCTACAGTGATTACATTCAGCAATCTCCTAGTTATTATCAGTGGTCCCAGAAGGGACACATGGCCCAAGATGGCCAATTGTACTGAAGACAAGGAGTACATCCCACACTTGAAGGAGTGATTTCTGTCTCAATGCCAGGGGACCTGTGATAGGGACAGGAGGCAGAGAAATTCTGGGCAGAAGAGGGCGGTCCCCAGCAAGGGTCCTACCCTCAAACCTGGAACCATGGCCCAAAGTGAGAACATGGATTCCTGTTTTCTGATTTGAATGTTGCCTTTTCCAAAACCACACACGACACGCCCACCCCTCACCCTGTGTCACAAAAACCCCAGGCTTCTCCAGCAGAGAAGAGAAGTAGCTGGATGTTGGAGAGAAGCAGCTTGACTTCAGAGGGGCGGCTTGACGGTGTTGCTTCGAAGAGGAGTCCCCAGCGGGGAAAGATTATCTTCCCTCTCCATCCCTTTTCCATCTCCCCTTTCATCGGTAATAAAATCCTCCATACTCACCGCCCTCCAATTCTTTCATGTGACCTGATTTTTCCTGGATGCCAAACAAGGGCTCAGGTGCCACAGGTGTGGACACTAAAGGCTGTCACACTGACCCTCTGTTCTCCCTGGTGGAGAGCAAGAACCTCATGCAAAAAGGCAGAGGGCCCACAGAGCTGTTTGACACTTAAGCCATCTGCGGACGGACAGCAAAGCTGAAAGAGCACTGTGACACCTCCTTGGGGCTTCCGGGTTTGCAGGTACTCCCCCTTACACGCTGCCATGGGGCCTGCACAGAGTTTGCATCTGCCAGCACCCAAAGGCACTCGCCGCAGCTCCTGAACCCGCTCACCTACATGCTCCCTCCCACAAGGGGTTGAGCGCAACAGCTTCTAGTGAGTAGAGTTTGCCCTGCTGGCACCGAAGTGGCTGGGTAGCTCCAGCCAGCCCCCGACACTCCAGATCCCACCTGTGAAGGGGTCGGGGAAAATTTCCTGCTTCACCTGGACAAGAAGACATGTGATCCCAGTTGCTGGTGGCAGCTACATTGTGACATCCCACAATAGGCAAGGGAGACTGGTGGTGTTGCAGAGCCACTGAATCAACCCACCCTGAAGTCCACCTCTCTCATGGGAGATAACATACTCCCTCACCGTGTAAGCCAGATTCATGAGGGGTTTCAGTCACTTACAGCCAATAGCAAGCTGACTCACATACAATCCCTCCTAAAAAGCCTTCTCTGACTCCCTTCTCTGGACCCTGGGACCTTTCTCACTGTACCAACCCACTGCATCCTGCCTGCCACTTATGTCTGTGTGTTTCTCCCACCAGCCATGGGCCCACTGAGAACAAGCTCTGTTTCTTCACTCTTCTCCTTAGCCCTGGGTTCTGTGCTTAGTAGGTGCTTTGTAAATCCCACTGCACAAAAACATATTTTATTGTAGTTGCTTTAGAAAGTTGGATAGATGGGTGGAAAGCACCCTTTTGTTTTCTGTTTTTCAGAAACTCACCGATGTGATGTAAACTGCTCTGTTAGACAATACTGTAGTCCTTCCATGCCAGTAAAGACAGGTTTTAAGATGCTTTATTTCACTGGGACAAACTGCATGTCCATAAAAGTCCCATCCGTCTTTCTCCCACTTGATGGTATGTGAAGACTCAGTGATTTCCTTCCTGCGATTAATATCCCTCTTTAACTTTCAAACTCCCTTAAACAGATGTAGTGCTCTCCCACAAACCCATCTGGACAGGTGGCAGCCACGTTAAATCTCCTGCATGGGCCTGCAGCACTCGGTATTCACGGAATCTTCTTCCATTCATTCTTTTTTTTTTGAGACAGAGTCTCACTCTGTCACCCAGGATGAAGTACAGTGGCGCGATCTCGGCTCACTGCAACCTCTGCCTCCCTGGGTCAAGCCATTCTCCTGCCTCAGCCTCCCTCTCAAGTAGTCCGGCTAATTTTTGTATTTTTAGTAAAGACAGAGTTTCACTATGTTGACCAGGCTGGTTTTGAACTCCTGACCTCAAGTGATCCACCTGCCTCGGCCTCCCAAAGTGTTGGGATTACAGGCGTGAGCCACCAGGACCAGCTTCTTCCAATAATTCTTTTTTTTTTTTTTTTTTTTTTTTTTTTTTGAGGCGAACATTCACTCTGTCGCCCAGGCTGGAGTGCAGTGGCTCTGTCCTGGCTCACTGTGATACAGTTCCAATGAGGGAGGAACACCAGGGCTCTTGTCTCATGTCGAATTAGATAAGATGACACAGACACACATGGAGTGGTTTTAAGGAGCAGAGAGTTTAATAGGCAAGAAGGGGCAAGAAGGAAGGGAGTAGGAAGAAGCTCCCCTGTACAGAGACAGAGGAAGGTGGGGGCTCCAAAGCTGAAAGAGGAGGTCCCCACCTGCATGGATACCAGCTAGGTATATATACAGAGGTTGGAGGAGGCGGTATCTGGTTTGCATCAGGTTCAGGGGATCGGTTTGACCAGGCATGTCATTCACAGCGTAGTCCACGAAAAAGATGGCCCTCCCACCCTAGTCTTGCAATACAGGGCCATGATGTTCTACACACATGGGGATGTGTGGGGGCGGCCATGTTGCCAGGAACAGGTCAGGAAAAGGCAAGAAGGCTCAGAAATCTCCATGTTTGGGTGCACCCACTTTCTAATGGCTGACATTTGCATATCAAAGGTTGCTGGCCTGGTTCTAAGAGCCCGGGCTTTATGAGAAACTTTTCCGGAGATGCTTTAAAAAATGAAAACTTCCCAAGGACCCTTTTTCCTTTCTATCTGCCTAAAATAATTTCTTAATAACTGCTACCACAACTGCAAACTCCGACTCCCAGTTTCAACCAAATCTCATGCCTCAGCCTCCCAAGTATCTGGGACTATGGGCGCATGCCACGACACCCAGCTAATTTTTGAATTTTTTGTTTTTTAGTAGAGACGGGGTTTCGCCATGTTGGCCAGGCTGGTCTCGAACTCTTGACCTCAAGTGATCCACCCACCCCAGCCTCCCAAAGTGCCGGGATTACAGGTGCGAGCCACTGCACCCGGCCCCATTCATTCTTTCCCCACAGGTGCTGCCCAGCCTTTCTAGACATGCACCCCCACCATTAGAATAGAATCCAGGTGGAGTCTTTAAAAGAGAAACTAATACTGCCCTGGGCAACTTTACGTTAGGGAAGAATGTCTTGGATTTAAATCAAAGATTAGTGTTTAGGGTCCTTTCTGCAGCTGGGCAGGGACCCCAGAGACTAAGGGTGGAGACACTGCTTGGCCTCAGGGTCACCCTTGGGCATCAGGGTCACATGGTGCACACTCCTGCAGGTTTCTGCAGGTTTCTGATGCCCCTTGTCTGCCCTCCAAGCCGTTCACTCCCATTTAAAAAAAAAAAAGGTGCCTACATCCTTCTGGTGATTAGGCCAAATCTTAGAGTTAGCATAACCCTCCTTTCTCTTATTTCTCCACATCCCATCCATCTACCAAACCTGCTGGCTTTAGCTTCCGACGATGGCCACCATGTGATTGCCTGGCCACACCACTCTGAATACAGAGGCCCAGGCGTCCATCATCCCTTCTTGACTGTGGCAGTCGCCTCCTTGCTGGTCTCCCTACATCGACTCCCTGCATTGATCCTGCACTATCCATGCTTACAGGCAGCCAGAGGGATCCTTTTAAAATATTAAGGCAAAATACATCAAGTCCTCTGTGCCAAACCACCCCCCATCTATCTCAGAATATGACCCAGATGTCTTTGCCATGACCCGCGAGGTCCTCCATAACCTCAGCTCGAGCTCTTCTCCTTGTTCCCTCCGCACTGATCCTCCTAGAACACACCCAGCACACTCCACCACAGGGCCTTTGCACATGCGGGTCTGTCTGCCTGGAAACTTCCTCCCCCAGATGTGCACACGGAAGACTCCTTTAATTCCTTCAGGCCTCTGCTCAAAGGGGGCACATCTCAGAGAGGACTTCCACACCCCCCAGTGTAAAGTAAACCCTCCAGCCACTTGATATTTCACGTATAGGTGCACATATGTCTATGTGACTGTACTTGCCGGGGCAGGCTATACTTGTTGTTCACTGCCCCTTCCACCCCGCCAGCTCCCCGAGAACAGGGCCGTGGTCTGTTTCATCCACAGTTGCATTGCTGGTGCCTAGGGCGTGCCTGGCATGTAGGAGCTGCTCTGCAAAGAGCTGAGAGTGCTGCCTCCGCGGAGACCTCGGGGAGACAGACAGAAGCTGCCTGGCCCAGGGCATCTGATTCCAGGGGCTGGACTTCTTGTCTGGTGTCCCTCCAGGAAGAGTCCCTAAGAGAATAAGTTGTACTTTATCTTCTCAGCACAAAGGATTTTTCTGTAATTCCCTGGCCATGGGAACCGTTCCAGAAGCCAGAATCACCAAGCTTGGCCGCACTGAATACACTTCCTAGAACAAGATTCAAATGGTCGGGTCTGCCTGTCTCCAGCAACCCAGTTCCTGGACAGTCGCCACAGGCAGCTCCCCTGTCCATCAGAACAGAGCTGGACAATCAGGGTGGGGAGCTTGGTGCATCTGAGGGTTCATCTCGGGCCACCCCCGCTCCAGTGAGGAACCTGCAGGCCAAGGAGGGGACGTGACTGGCCACTGAGGGTGTTGCAGGAAGATCCAGGCCAGGATCGGCTTTCTCCCAGGCCAAAGTGCTTTCCTGATGGAAGTTTCTGGAAGCCTTCATCCAATTCCATTCTCTCACTCTTCTTGCAAGTCAGCAGGGTAGAAGCAGGGGCAGCAGTGCCCCACTTGGCAAATGAAGAAACTGAGGCACAGCCAAGGTCAAGGACTCACCTTTCTTCAGAGTTCATTACTGTGGGGCCCCCAGTGAGCGGTTACAGAGTGGGTCCTGAGCCATGGCCTGGGGTGGGTCCTGGCTCTACCACTTTCAAGCTGAGCAAATTGCTCACCCCGTGTGCCACCGTTTTCCCATCTGCAGAACAGGTAATAAGCATAATTGACCCGTGGCTTTTACGATCACAATGAAACCCAGGCATCACCAATGGGAGGATCCCAGCCCTGGAGGCAGATGCCAGTTCCACCCCATCCGGCCCTCTGCCCGCCCGCCAGCTCTGAGGCTCCCCTACCCCTCTGCAGACGGAGGTAGCGGCAGTGCCTCCCACACAGGGCAATCGTGAGAATTCATGATGGTGTTTTGTTGATTCGATGTGTTTTTGATGCTTCTTGTTTTGTTTTGTTTTGTTTTGTAAATCAACTAGAGCAGTGCCTCCACACAGCAAGCACAATGTAAGTATTTGTTAAATAAAAATATAGAGAATACATGTAAGGTGCTTAGACCAGTGTCTGATGTGAGTGATGCTTGGTGAGTTTCAGCTGCTCTGACTTTTAGTGACAAGGACCAGAGCATGAGTCGTCCTGACCCTCCTGCTTCCCTCCCATCCATGGTAACCCCAAGGCCACATCTCAGGCTCTCAGGATCGCCCAGACACCGTTTCTTCTTGAAGATCACCTTGCTGTCTCTGCTCCCATATCCCACTGCCTGCCTCCTCCGGACACTGTGTCTCCCACACACACACACACTCTCATGCCCACACATACACACTCTCACACACACACACACATACACATTCTCACACACACACAGGCTCACACATTCAGTCTCACACATACACACACACACACAGGCTCATACACACATATATACACACAGGCTCACACTCACATATACAGGCTCACACACATACACAGGTTCACATACACCTACACTCACACACATTCACACACACACATTCACACAGGCCCCAACACACCTACACTCACACACATTCACACATACAAACAGGCCCCAACACACCTACACTCACACACATTCACACACACATACACACAGGCCCCAACACACCTACACTCACACACACATACACACATACACACAGGCCCCAACACACCTACACTCACACACATTCACACACACATACACACAGGCCCCAACACCTACACTCACACACACATACACACATACACACAGGCCCCAACACCTACACTCACACACACACACACATACACACAGGCCCCCAACACACCTACACTCACACACATTCACACACACATACACACATACAGGCCCCAACACACCTACTCTCACACATACACACATTCACATGTGCATACACACAGGCTCATACACTCACATACACACATTCACACATGTACAGACTCACACACACCCTCACTGTCATGCACACAATCACATACACATTCATAGGTGCACATATACGCACACTGTCACCCTCTCACACGCACACGCGGCCCCTGAGGCACGTGCTACCCACTGTGTCCTCTCTGAAGCTCCCCCCAACTCAACTCACTGCCCAGATGCTCAGCTTGGGGGCTGCCTGCACTGCCAGGACTCGGCTGACGCCCCAGCCCAAGGAAGCTGCTGGGACCCGCCCCTCTGCTAGAAGACAAAACGGGCTGCACAGGCTCCTCATGGTCTCCCTGCCCCACCCACTCCTGGCTTTGTGCCCTTCCCAGCAGCCATAACCAACCCCAGCTGTCTGCTCAGGCCTCTGGTGCCTCCCCAAACCCAACCCAGAGACCCTGGCAGTGCTGTCACCCTGTAACCAGGCACTCAAAGCAGTGTAGAACTGCCCCCAGGCAGGCTGGACTCTGGTCTCAGTCAGAACCCAGAGAAAAGGTGAACGCCACAGACTCCACAGGGCAATGGAAAGAAATGGATGGACGAGTGCAGCAGCTAAAAGGGGGCAGCTCCCACAGTGCAGCCTGAGCCGTGGAAGGACAAGGGCCACAGTCACACCCGTAATCATCCTTCTCTCTGCTGGAACACCTGCTTGTCCAGAGTCACTCGAGGGGTGTCAGGAGTGCCGTGGAGGAGGAAGCTGCCGTCCGCTCTGCTCTTTCTCTGGCTCAGTGCAGACCATGGGGTCTTCTGAGACAGCACCAGGCCAGGCTCAGAGAGGGCCAGGACTCTGTTCCCACAAAGCACTGGGGCTGGTGGTGGACCACCCTGTCAACAGTCAATAGCACAGCACCAGGATGAAATAATCCTGGAGTGGGGGCAGCCCCAGCAGGAAGCCCTCAGCTCCCACTGGGAGTGGGGGCAGGGTGGGGTTGGGGACTCCGGTGGGGTGGGGAGGTGGTGTTGGAGTCAGGCCTCCAAGCATGAGCAGGACATTGAAAACAAAGGAGGGAGGAGGGGTGGGGTGGGAACAAAGCCAGAGCCAAGAATGTACTTAGTGGGAGTGAGAAGGGGACTTTGGTGGATGGAGTGGACAAGGAGAAGTGAGAACCAGGTTAGAGAGAGGCTGGAACCCAGGGGGCAGAGGCCTGAGATGCCCATGGCAGAGCGTGCACAGTGTCCCCTTGATTTAGGCATTGCCTGCTACCTGTCTCATGGACGGCAGCCTGGGATGGCATTGAACACTTTAAAGATCAATTTATTTTTTAAGTATATAAATTTATTTTAACAGCAAATTTTATATGCTTAAGTTTATTGGAAAAAATTAAGTAGAAACCAAAGCAACATCATCAATTGCAGCTAGGTACATACAATTGCCTACCGAAGACTCTAGGCCGAAGGCTGGCTCTTTCTTGGTTCCAAATGGAGATGAACAGTGTTGGAAAGGAGTTAAGACATATTAGCACCAAACTGTGACTCTTCTCCTTGAGACGATGGGCTGGCTTTCTAACCGTGTGTCTCCATGTTACATCAGGAAGATCTGAGTCACATAGTGTCACTTATCATCCCCAGGGGAGCGGGTGCTGTTTGTGCCCTACACATAGCCTGGAACACTCCAGCAGGCTCAGAGTCACTTCTAACTGCCAATATCTTCTTATTTTTGCCTGCAGGCTTTTGTCCATGACCTCAGCAGGCCACTCTACCCACACCTGTGGCAGGTGGGAGGTGCCAGGGGATTAACACTCACCTCCAGCAACCCTCAAATAATAACTCATAGGAGTTGGGGTATAAATACCCCCGCTCCCTCCCTCCTGGAATTCCTCTGTTGTGTGTGATTTCTCCATGGGACTAAACTCCAGCTGTCCTCTGCACTAGCTGGCTTAATACCACGCCCTGAATTGGCCTCCTCCCTTTCCTGTCACACTTCCTAAAGCCCTGCCAGAGCTTCCTGAGGTCACCTCTCAAATAAACTACTTGCTCTCAAATTATTGTCTGAGTATGCACCTGGGACAACCCAAACTAAGGCATCAACCATCAGTGACATTTGTCCCACCCACCCTCAAAGTCAGACCCCAAATCTGAGAGATTCAGTCCAAAGAGACCCAGAGGGCAGCTTGGCTCTTATAACTAGATGAGAAATCAACCCAGAAGTAGCCTGCATGGCAGTTTATAATGGGAGGGGCTGGATTTTTCTGTGAAATATTTTCATATGGCATTGATTACTGAGAGTGAAACTCGAACGAAATCAATCAGATCTACAGTTGGAAAAGCTCACTCTGGCTCCTGCCGTGGAACGTGGATGTGGGTGGTGCTCTGGTCTGCACAGGGAGCTGGGTCAGGTACCACTGCAGTTGTCAGACGTAACACTGGAGGAGACTGGCAGGGGTGGCCGCCCTTGGCAGGTATTTAGGAAGGACAATCACAGGGAATTTGAAATGGATTAAGCCAGGGGAGGAGATCGAGGAGGAGGTGATTTCTGACTTATAATGGATAGAAGTGGCAGTTACTCCAAAGACAAACACAGCAGGAGAAGCAGGTTTAGGAAGGAAGGTCAGGAGTTCAGACCCAGGAACAATGACTTGAGTTGCCTTCAAAACACCCAGGTGGAGATGTCAAGAAGTCTGTTGGATAAATGAGACCAGAACTCAAAGGAGAGACAAGAACAACAGTGACCATCAGCCTGCAGACATAAATGAGGGAAACAGTGTGGATTTTAAGAGGTGCGTATGTATGTTTCTTTTTTCTTTTTATTTATTTATTTATTTTTTGAGACAGGGTCTCACTCGGTCGCCCAGGCTGGAGCACAGTGGCGCAATCATGACTCACTGCAGCCTTGACATCCTGGGCTCAAGCAATCCTCCCACCTCAGCCTCCCAAGTGGATGGAGCTACAGGCACGTGCAACCATACCCAGCTAACTGTTGGTTTTGTATTTGCTTTTGGTCAAGACAGGGTTTTGCCATGTTGCCCAGGCTCAAACTCCTGAACTCAAGTGATCCACCAGCCTTGGCCTCCTCCCAAAGTGCTGGGATTACAGGCGTGAGCCACCAGGCCCAGCCATGTTTCTTAAAAAAAAAAAAAAAAAAAAGTTTAATTAAAAAATAGTTTATTATTTCATTTGTATGGACATGGAAAAAAATGTTGAGTTATGATAAAATACACAAACATAAAATTTACCATCTTAAACATTCATTTATAGACACTTGAGTTGCTTTCACCTTTTGGCTATTGTGAATAATGCTGCTATGAGCACAGGGGACAAATCTCTCTTCAAGTCCCTGTTTTCATTCTTTGGGGTATATACCTAGAAACTGGACGGCTGGATCATATGGTGATTCTATTTTCAAGTTTTTGAGGAACTGCCATATTGTTTTCCACAGTGGCTGCCCTCAAACGTTTTACATTCCCGCTAACCGTGTATAAGAGTTCTAATTTCTCCACATCCTCACAAACACTAGTGATTTTCTGGTTTTTGATAGTAGCCATCGTAAAGGGTGTAAGTTGGTCTGGCCAAGGTTTTTGAACTGCGGATGTCACAAAGGTACACGGCAAGAAAAGGACTTACGTAACATCATCATGAGCCAGGGAGATGTTCTGGTCGTACCTACATCATTATCAACCTCGCGAACCTGGATCAGTTGGGGATGCTCTTGGCTACAAGTAGCAATGTTATGAAAGCATTTGCTGTCTTATTAATAAGAACTCCCTGGGCTGGTTCTTTTCTGCTCAGTCATGCTCAGCTGATTGGTGACAGTGACATTGGCCTTCCTGGCCATAGGTTGACTCTTCAATGCCATGCATATGTGCACCCAGGACCACACATAGAGCAGCAGCAAGGGGGCATGAGGCAGGGTCTCCTCCTTCCAAGATTCTGGCCTTTTTAACAGGAAGAAAACAACTTCCCCAAAACCCAGCAAATACTTCCTGACATCTCATTGGCAAGAACCAGTCAAGTGCCCACGCATATGACTGGTACAGGGTAAGAGGTGCTGGTTACAACAGAGATGGCTGGGCCCCACCCACAGAGTTTCTGATTCAGTGGGACTGGGAGGGGGCCCAAGATTTGGCATTTCTAACAAGTTCCCCGGTGATGCAGATGCTGCCAGTCCAGGGACGACACTTCGAGGACCACTGGCTTCAGTGATCTTGAGCTGGGTACCTGACCACCCAAACCAATCGAAGGGAAAAAGGAGGTAGGTGGTGGTAAAAGTCAAGACTTTCTGTCACAAACTCTGTGGAGCTCACTTGTATCTTTTTTGCCCACTGGACTCTAGGCCCCCTGGGAGCAGGGGGTCACGAAGGTCACCTTTTTGGGCCTTGGGGTCTTGATACAGTTACTGTGACTTGGTGGCAACTTTAAACAAACTTTTCAGATGAGTTGATAAATGAACACCTCACCAAAGATGTCCAAGGCTGCTGCACCCTCAGGTCACCTTGATCAAAACACCTTCCCGGAGCCCATGCAGGCAGCCTCCAAAACACAAAGCAGGCTGGGCGCGGCGGCTCATACCTGTAATCCCAGCACTTTGGGAGGCCGAGGTGGGTGAATCATGAGGTCAGGAGTTTGAGACCAGCCTGACCAACAGGGTGAAATCCCGTCTCTACTAAAAATACAAAAAATTAGCTGGGCGTGGTGGCAGGCGCCTGTAATCCCAGCTACTCAGGAGGCTGAGGCAGGAGAATCACTTGAACCCAGGAGGTTGCAGTGAGCCGAGATCGCACCACTGCACTCCAGCCTGGGTGACAGAGCAAGACTCCGTCTCAAAAAAAAAAAAAAAAACCCACAAAGCAGCCCCTTCCCTACCAGGATGGCAGCTCCCCTACAAAGCAGCTCATGTGTTTTCCCTGTCAGCCCGTCCTCCAGGAGAGTCTGGCTCCCTGCTCTGCAGTGACACTGCAGGGTCAGAACTCAGCCCATGGATAACCCAAGAACAATGCCTGTTTGGGGGTCTTCACTGCTGACACAGAGAGCCTGTGACCATCGATCCCAAATAGTGTCTGTTAATTGCCCACGGGGATGTGGTCCCTTGTTGAAGTCAAAGAAACGAGCCCTTAATTCACTAATCGTCTAAACAGACACCACCAGCTGAGAACTCCTATAGCCCGGCGTGTGATGCCTTATGACCCTGAGTGAATGCAGCTGCAAACAGGCAGTACCTGTTACATATCCCTTATCCACAGGGGAACCTTCTGGAAAGTTGCTAGCATGGAATATGATTAATGAAGAAGAAAACACCTTATCCTTCTGTTCTGCATTCACACTCATATGTGATCCACACAGTGGTCCTGAAAGACTCCAAGGTTGAGGGAGATCTGGGAGCCCGTTTACCGGTGAGGATGTACTATTCAGAGCTGATGTCCCGTATATGTGCAGTGAATATTCAATCAGCAGGAGCTGCGATACTCATAAATCGCTCACTCTGAGGTGAAGGGGAACAGACTAGGATAAGCCAAGTTCACCCTAGAGGCCTCTGCTGCAAGCCTGGTTGGCAGCCCAGCCCTTGTGGGTACCAGGACCTGCCAGAGCCACAGACAACCGGATATAAGCACAAATTGATGAGTCACCCAAGAGCTATCGCAGGGTGAGGACAGACCTGGGTGCCAAGTGGGCAGAGATTCCACCGATGCGTGGCAAAGGACTGGGCTGTGATGGACAGGAGACACCTCTCAGGTCAGACTCACGTGGCAAGTCAAGGTCCTGCTGGAAGGCAGGCAAGGAAATGCTCCAGCGGGAGCCCAGCAGAGACCAGCCCTGGGTGCTGATCAGGACCAAGCTGGCCCCAGCCTCTCTCCAGGGTCTGCACAGGGCTCAGGGAGCTGCGCCAAGGTGGAACAAGAATAGAGGCCGGGGGCGGTGGCTCACACCTGTATTCCCAGTACTTTGGGAGGCCGAGGTGGGCAGATCACTTGAGGTCAGGAGTTCGAGACCAGCCTGGCCAACATGGCGAAACCCCTTCTCTACTAAAAATACAAAAAAATTAGCCGGGCGTGGTGGCATGCGCCTGTAATCCCAGCTACTTGGGAGGCTGAGGCAGGTGAATTGCTTGAACCAGGAAGTCAGAGGTTGTAGGGAGCCGAGATCACACCACCGCACTCCACCCTGGGTGACAGAGCAAGACTCCATCTCAAAAAAAAAAAAAAAAAAAAAAAAAAAAAAAAAAAAGAGTCGAAGCCCTGGGTCCTCTTTTCCCCTGGTTAGCCCTGCTGTGTGTTCTCGGGGGTGGTGCTTCACACCTCTGGGGACAGTGAGCCTCATGTACCTGACTCTGGGCCATGCAGTGGCCAGGCTGGGTCCCCTGACACCAACTGACTCCCCTCCAGCAACCCCAGTTCCCAGCCCCCATCCCCCCAAACTAACCAGGGTAGATAGGATGTGTGCACTGAGGAGTGGATACAGGGCTCTCTCCAGCCAGGTGGAAATGGGACCAACCCCTCCCTCCTTAACCCCTCCCCAGACACTACCTACAGCCCAGATGGGCTTTGGTTCACCTCAGCAGCTGGTGTCCCGCCCTCTCCCCACCACGGCAACCAAAACTGCTTCTGTGGATGCCTATTGGCATGTTTTGAAGTTACCTACACATTTATTTCGGGGTCAACTAGTCCTGAGCACCTCTGGGGAAACCTTATACCACTTCCCCGTTCCCCCAGGACTCCCCAGGGAGTGGGAGTTCTCAACCCTGGTGCAGGCTGGAGCCACCTGGGGAGCTTTGAAAACCACCCATGCCCATGAGGGATGGAATTGGGGTGATGAAAATGTTCTAAAGCCGGATTATGGTAATGGTTGCACAACTTGGGAAATTTAAAAATCATTCAATGGTACACTTAAAATGGGTGAATTTTATGGTATGTAAATTATACCTCAATAAACTTGTTTAAAAAAAAAAATACCAGGCCGGGCGCGGTGGCTCAGGCCTGTAATCCCAGCACTTTGGGAGGCCGAGATGGGCGGATCACGAGGTCAGGAGATCGAGACCATCCTGGCTAACACGGTGAAACCCCGTCTCTACTAAAAAATACAAAAAACTAGCCGGGCGAGGTGGCGGGCGCCTGTAGTCCCAGCTACTCGGGAGGCTGAGGCAGGAGAATGGCATGAACCCGGGAGGCGGAGCTTGCAGTGAGCTGAGATCCGGCCACTGCACTCCAGCCTGGGCGACAGAGCGAGACTCCGTCTCAAAAAATATATATATATATACCGAGGCCTGTGTCTGTCACTGAACCATTAAGTCAGAAACTATGATTTGGGGTCTGGACTGAGACTCCTGCTCTGGTGTCACCGTGGGGACATCTCTTTCCACTGCCACCATCACTCACTCACCCTGGGAGAACAGGAGTGACCCCCCCTCAATCCCCACCCTGCCCCCCTATTGATGGGCGTATCCATTTCCTAGAGCAGTTATAACAATAACCACGAACTGGGTGACTCAAAACAGCAGTAATTGACTCTCTCATAGTTCGGGAGGCCAGAAGTCCAAAATCAAGGTGCCAGCAGGGCCACACTCCTCCAAAGACTCCAGGGAGGATCATTCCAGCTGCAGGTGGCTGCCGGAATCCCTGATGTCCTTGGCTGGCAGCAGCATCACTCCAGTCTCTGTCTCCTCCTTCACATGAACTTCTTCCCTGTGTCTCTATGTCCCCACTTTCTCTCTCTTTTTTTTTTTTTTTTTTTTTTTTTTTTTTTGTGAGAGAGTCTTGTTCTGTCACCCAGGTTGGGGTGCAATGGCGCAATTTTGGCTCACTGCAACCTCCGCCTCCTGAATTCAAGTGATTTTCCTGCTCCAGCCTCCCTAGTAGCTGGGATTACAGGTGCACACCAAGCCCAGTGGATTTTTGTATTTTTAATAGAGGTGGGATTTCACCATGTTGGCTAGGCTGGTCTCCAACTCCTGACCTCAAGTGATTCACCCATCTTGGTCTCCCAAAGTGTTGGGTTTACAGGCACGAACGACCACGCCTGGCCCCCACTTTCTCTTCTTAGAAGGACACCGACCATTGGATTAGGGTCCCCTCTAAATAAGTATAATCTCATCTTCACCATCTGTATCTGCAAGGTCCCCAGTTCCACATAAGGTCACATTCTGAGGTTCTGGATTGGCATGAATTGGGGTGGGGGGACACTATTCCATCCAGTACAGTGGAAATGCTAGCCGAGTCAACTGTGTTCAAGCCAGTCATCCCATTACCTATATTACATACACACTTTCCTGGGTAGACTACCTTATTTATTTCCAGTTAAATGCAATTTTTATTGTCCAAATTTCCAACACTTCTCTTACTTTCCTAACTGGAGTGCAGTGGTGCGATCTCAGCTCACTGCAAACTCCGACTCCCAGGTTCAAGCAATTTTCGTGCCTCAGCCTCCCGAGTAGCTGGAACCACAGGCATGTGCCACCACGCCCAGCTAATTTTTGTAATTTTAGTAGAGATGGGGTTTCATCATGTTGGCCACGTTGGCTAAGCTGGTCTTGAACTCCTGACCCCCAGACAATCCGCCCACCTCAGCTTCCCAAAGTGCTGGGATTATAGCCAGGTGGGATTGTGAGCCACTATGCCCAGCCCTAACTCATTTTTTTTTTTAACGCAGCTTTAGCTGAAAAGCATCTTTACCTACATGCCCCTGCATATGGACATCCAGTACCAAATATTCTCTTTTAAAAAATGTACAGGCTGCTGGGTATGGTGGCTCATGCCTATAATCTCAGCACTTTTTGGGGCCAAGGCAGAAGGACTGCTTGAGCCCAGGAGTTCAAGACCAGCTTGGGCAACGGAGTGAGATATCGCCCCTACAAAAAAATCAAAAAAATAGCCAGGTGTGGTGGCCTGCACCTGTGGTCCCAGATATTCAGGGGGCTGAGGTGAGAGGAACATTTGAGCCCAGAAGGTTGAGGCTGCAGTGAGCCATGATTGCACCACTACACTCCAGCCCGGGCAACAGAGCAAGACCTTGTCTTAAAAAAAAAAAAAAAAAAAAAAAAAAACTACAGGCCAGTAATAAGGTAAAATTCACAACAGAGTCTACCTGCCAAAGTGGAGTGGGAGAGAATCCACAGAGTCAGACCCTTGGCAGCGGGTTCACTCTCATTTAGCAGAGAGAAGCCTCTGTTTGTCCTCTTCTCTCCAGGTTCCCTGCCTCGGCTCCTGTGTGAGCTTCCAAGGGCTGGTCTCAGGGGTGAGCATCAAAATGTTTAACCACAGGCCCTGACCCATTAGCCCAGATGCCTGCTGTAAACAACCAGAGTGTTTTCCAGGCAAATGTTGACCTAGCTGGTCTCACGCAGGGCAGCAGCGGCGCTTCCAAGAAGTTCTCCCAGGGGCGTTACGCTTGGAGACAGTTTCTGTGCGAGCCTGTGAACAGCCAGTGGTGCTTAAAATCATGGGCCTCTGGCCAGCCTATTCAACATTAATCGTAAGTGCTTAAGAAAGGTTGGCGTTAGATGCCAGACACTGTTCTAAGCTCTTAGTATATAAGCTCATTAATAACTCACAGCAGTCCTAGAAGGTGGAGAGATGATTGTCATTGTCCCTCTTTGGCAGGTAAGTTTAAGGGGCAGAGGCCCACAGTAACAGTTGGTGTGTGGTAGCACTGGGATTGAAGCTGTGTGGAGTTATCTCTAAAAACTAGGGTTTAATCCCTCCATTTTACCACCTCTTCTGTTTGAAAACATCACATGTAGGATATTCATTCATTCGTTTAACAAGTATCTATTGAATTCTACTCTATGCAAGACAATGTTCTGGTCACTGCAGCTACAGCAGTGAAGAAATGGACACAGCCCCTGCTCTCCTGCAGGTAGCGTGGGATGGGGAGTGGGGAGGGGGACATAGACCGCAGTCACAGACAGAAAATAAAAACAGAATTTCAGATAGCGGTATGTCATAGGAAGATGCTAAAATGGGGAAGGGAGGAGTGATTGGGAAGCATTTTTAGGTGAAACAGACAGGGACAAACTCTCCCAGGAGGTGACATCATGCTGAAACCTGAGTAGTGAGAGTTTTTGGAGCACAGTCTGGGGAGAAAAATGCCAGGGAGAGGCCACAGAAAGTGCAAAGGTCCTGGGGCAGGAAAAGGCTTGAGGAACGAAGTGAAAGATACCTTTGTGTTTCTGTGAGCAAAGGAGTGATCATGGAATTACTGTTCATTTCCTTTGGTGTGATAATAATAGGGAGGTCACCTGGGAAAACAACCGATTCTTAGGAGATGCCTGCCCAACTCCTGAGGGGTAATGTGTCATCATGTCTGCAACCACCTCTCAAATGTTTCTGCAATGTATAAAGCACACATGGCAAAATATTAGCAACTGTTGATTCTAGGTGGAGAGTGTAAGTGTGTCCACCGTACCATTCTTTCAACTTTTTCATGTGAAATTTTCATAATAAAAATGGAAGCAAGACAGCAGAGAAAGATGTTGGAGTGCCAGGCAGGAGCAGGATCACGTTTCCATCTAAGAGGAGGAGATTTTAGGCCTAGGAGTGACATGATCTGGTTTCCTTTGGCATCATTGCCTCCACTGCCCTGGATTTCAAAGTCTGGCTTTGCAGACCACGAAGTGTCTCTCTCAGGAGCACAAGACAGCATGTTTCCAATTCTGATTTAGTGAACACTCATTGTGTACCTTCCAGCCAGGCATCGTGTGTGCCTTTTACCTTTATCAATCTCACTTAATCCACATGACAGCCAGCAATGTCCTCGATATTATCCTCATTCGTAAGATGAGGAAACTGAGGCCTGGGAAGATCAGCCAAGGAGGGGCCAGACAGTGGAGGCATAGCCTAGGTTCGTTAGAAACCTCAGCCCTGGGGGAGCCCTAAGTCATCATTCCACTTTTACTAAATCACCATCAACATTCATCATAATTGATTAATTAATTATGATCAAAGCTTAAAGGTGATTTTTCTGAAATACGATTGCAAAACTAGACGCACTGTTCCAGAGAGAGCCCTAAAGTGAATTGCACTAATGGTCAAATGGATCCTGCTTTTCCCCCTGAGACAACTATCGTCCAACAGAGTTCCACACACTCTCCCTTGTCCACCGAGATCTGCAGCTGTGCTGCCTGGGGCCACATTACTCATTTTAATACTCAATTGCACATTTACTGATGCTGTCTGTGTGCCTGGATTTCATCACATCGCAAAATAGGTGGAACCCACATCTTTAATCTTTCTTGCCTGCTTATCCAAAGGAAAACCACTAGTGTTGTAAGCAACTAGACAAATTGTCCTGTTATCTGTGTTCTTAGAACAGTATCTTAACTGGAGGCAGCCCTACTGTCTTTCACTGGTAAGAAATGAGAATAAACATCATCATTCTTTGAAATCACTCATAAGCAGCCCCCAGGAGACTGCAATTATACCCGTTTATAATTCTCCTCCCTCCCAAACTAACCCTTGATTCATAAATGTGCACTTTTCGGCGTCAGGCGTTAGAATAAATTAGACTATACAATTATGTGTAATTAAAGGGGAAAATGGGTACCGTGCTGCAAAGATTAGCCGTGTTTTGCTGAAGTAAAGCATGTCTGTGTCAGCGTGCTGGCCCAGGGAGGCAGCATGAAATACAATTAATGTTCTTCTTACTTAATGGGGGTTTATGGTACTGTTTTTCATTATCACAGTATCTCAAGAAATATAAACAGTTTTTCTCTAACGCAACTGCATTTCTACTGACAACACAGCTTGGGTCTAAGTGAAAATTCAGCAGAATTAACCACAGATTTATATTGTTATGGATGATCCTGGAATCTGTATTTTAAAACCCATGCAAAACTCTCTGCACTCAGGAGCTGAGAAGCTTGATCTCAACCTCCTGAGAGTGGTTCTGCAGCCTCTTCTGCTCTTGTAGAAGCAACTTACAGCCAAACTTTTGTGCATTATTAAAGCCACCTGTGTCCCAGTTCTACGGCTCGCATTCCCAAGCCTCCCGTCTGCAGCCATGTTCCTTCTTCTAACGTTTCTCCTTTACACGCCAATTTGCTTGAGACATGTTAAAAGCTTGACTTTTACAACCCTCATAAAATCCCATCGACTCCAACCCAAATCCAGCCAGAAGTGCTCAGACAATCAGATTGAGTTTCAACCTCTTGATAGAAATAAAGAAACACATAGCAAGAATGATTTTTTTTTTAATTGTTACATATGAGTCAAGGGAATAAAACAGCAACTCCGGCCTTGCAAGGGAGATAGAACCAGACGGGCGTTCTGCACAAAAGAGCTGCCAAGGAATCTATAGAGGGAAGAAACGAGGCATGGAGGCGTCAAGAGAAAGGTCCCCCTGAGGTTAAATCAACAATGCTGGGGAGAATGGGGCGGCATGAGGAGCTTGAAAAGCTTGATCGTCCAGCTAGGATGGTCAGGATCATACCAAGAGATGTCATGGGGGATGAAGGACATGGGAGGAGAAAGGCTGTCTCGGTGTGGGTGGAGGTGGCAGGGGCTGGAGTATCAGGAGGCCGTGGAGGTGCCCAGGATTCTGCTGAGCCCCACCCAGACCAGGCTGCCAGGCTGGGGGACATGTGAGCCCTCAGGGCCCCTCACGTATCCCAGACACCCAGCTCTGAGCTCCGGAACGGGCCTCCAGTCCCACCTGCCTGGAAGGACCTGGAAAACAGGCTAAGGCCTTGAACCCAGAGGACAAGAGAGTTTGCTGGGAATTATGGGAAGAAACATGGCCAGAGGAGCTTTGCAGACCCTCTGACCTCATGGGTGTCTGAGCCAGTAAGTTAAGTCCAGACTAAAACACGTGACCCATAGCACCTGCCTACAATGAACACACACACATACATGCTCGGACACACAGGTACACATGCATGCACACGCAAAATCTGTCCCCATCTACTTAAGGAAGGATAAGGGGCCAACATAGACATTACCATGTTTGGTAATGTCCAGCAACAATGGAAACAACATATCCAAAAAGATAAGCAAATGCCACATGTCCGCCAGGCCCACAGCCCCAGAAAGGACTGTAAGCTTCCCCTCTCTGACTGGGATTACCTGATGAGCAGAGGAGGATGGAGTGAAACATTGTGGGCAGGATCCATATGGGTATGAGAGAGCCACGTTCAGGAACTCGAGGCCCAAAGGGCATAGTGTGGTAATGCAGTGGGTTTTTTTTAAACTTTTTTTTGCTGTGGAAATTTCCCCACCCCTGAAATATTCTCCAGAACCCAACATAAAAAGTAGGAGGGAGGCAGATCCCATTCCTGGGCCTCCCTCCTCCACCCCAGGCCCCAGATGCACCCCCAGGGGTCTCTGAGGACCCGGTAAGAAAACTGCTTCTGCAGTGGGGTACACGTCCCAAAACCAAGGACAGCAAATGAGGTGAAATCCCACTGGCCAAGTTCTTGACTATAGGCAAGGCCCTTTATCTCTCTGAGCATCAGTTTTCTTGAAAAGATTGTCAGGAGGATTACATGAGACGACCTGGTGGAAACAGCCATTGACCGCAGAACCTGCCGGAGTTGCACTGTCCAGCATGGGAACCCTGAGCCACACGTGGCTGGTCCCAGTTGAGATGCGCTGTGAAGTTTAGATTGTACACCGGCTTACAAAACTTAGTAGGAAAAAATAATGTAAAAATATCTCATTAATAATTTTATATTAATTATATGAAGAGAGCGATTTTGGATATTCTAGGTTAACTATATTATTAACATTAAAACTAATTTTACCTGCTTTTTTCAGACAGGGTCTCACTTTGTCACCTAGGTTGGAGCACAGTGGAACAATCATGGCTCACTGCAGCCTTGACCTCCCAGGCTCAAAGTGATCCTCCCACCTGAGCCTCCCGAGTAGCTGGGACCACAGGCATATGCCAATATGCCCAGCTTAATTTTTGTATTTCTTGTAAAGATGGGGTTTCACCATGTTGCCCATGCTGGTCTTGAACTCCTGAGCTCAAGTGATCCGCCCACCTTGGCCTTCCAAAATACTGGGATTACAGGCGTGAGCCACTGTGCCCCGCCCTCACCTGTTTCTTTTCACTTTCTAATGCACTACTAGAAAATTCTAAATTATATATATGTCCTTCTACAGAGATGAGGCGGAGGGAGAGGGGTCTCCATTATTTTTTGGTCTATGATGGTGAAGCCTGACATTCTGTCCCAAGGCGAAGAAGGTGGGAGCTGATCAGCCTTATCAGTGATGCCAATGGTAGGGCCAGCACCTGATTTGGAAAAGCAAGTTCAAGGTTTTTCTGATTTATTTAGGCTCTAACTTGATTGGGGTGGCTAACAGAGGTTATGGGGAGGAGCCTAGAGCCCCAAACCCAGACAGGAGATCCGATTTGAATTTCAGATTAAAAAATGAATAATTTTTTAGTACTAAGTTCCTCCCCATAGAGGTCTGTATTTGTTAAGTCTCTGACAAGTCTAGCATGGAGGATCACACCACAGAAAGGAGATGCTAGGTTGAAAAGTAAAAACATCCTAGGATTTAAGAGCATGAGCCTGGAGCTAAGGCCTCTTGGCTTCACAGGATCCACCACTTATAATTGTGCAATCTTCGGACAGTTACTAAACCTCTCTTGGTTTCCATGGTAAAACGGGCATAGTAACTTACTGTGTGAGATTGTCACAAGGTTTAATAAGTTACTGCTGCTTACAAGTGCTTTCCTACAGCGGCGTCTGTTTCCCCTTAGCAAGCAACTCGGCTGTGTGTTCTGCAGCTGCTGGTGGGTTCTCTGCTCGCTCTTTGCCCACCCGCGTCAGGCCGGTCCCCCTCCGGCCTCTTCTGTGGCGCGAGGGACAGCGGAAACCGCGGTAGACAGCACCCCCTTGAGTCGAATTCCTCCCCTTTCGGAAGAAGCCGGTTTCTCTTTTCTTTGCTACTCCCGGGCCATTTCTGGGCAACAGCTGCTATTTTCACTTGAGCCCAAGTTAGTTTCTCGGGGAGCTCTGGGGCGCGCACGGGCAGCTCGGTTTGCCCTGCGATTGAGCCGCGGGGTCGCGGCCGGCGCCGGCCTCTCCAATGGCAAATGTGTGTGGTTGGAGGCGAGCGCGAGGCTTTCAGCAAAGGCAGTCGAGTGTTTGCAGACCGGGGCGAGTTCTGTGAAAGCAGATAAAAGAAAACATTTATTAACGTGTCATTACGAGGGGAGCGCCCGGTCGGGGCTGTCGCACGCCCCGCGAAACACTTGGCTCCCTCCAGCTCCGAGAGAGGAGAAGAAAGCAGAAAAGAGGCAGATTCACGTCGTTTCCAGCCAAGTGGACCTGATCGATGGCCCTCCTGAATTTATCACGATATTTGATTTATTAGCGATGCCCCCTGGTTTGTGTGTTACACACACACACGCACACACGGCTCTGGCTCGCTTCCCTCCCTCGTTTCCAGCTCCTGGGCGAATCCCACATCTGTTTCAACTCTCCACCGAGGGCAAGCGGGAGCGAGAGTGTGTCGGGTGAGTGTGCGTCTGTGTTTCCCGGCGAGGGTGCGCGCTCGGCGCCGGGAGCGCGGCCAGCCGGGTCCGGAGGCATCCAGAGGCCGAGAGCCGCCGGGACCCCAGCTCTGCGTCCACTGCCCCGTCCGGAGCTGGACTTCGGGGCCGGGGCCGGGGCCGGGGCCGTGCGCCGGGGACAGGCAGAGCCGGGTCGCGGGCCGCGCGTCCCCCGAGCCGGAGGTAAAAGCGCTCGCGCGCGGAGGGCTAGAGGAGGGCACCTTGGCTGGGCCCCCCGCGCCCCGGGCCCCCGCCGTCCGCTGCTCCCGGCCCGACGCTCCCCGCCCCGAAGCGCGCCCGCCTTCCCTGCGCGGAGGCCGGCGGGCAGGGGGCGGCAGCGCCGTGCCAAGGGGCTGGCTGGGGCAGCGCGGCCGGCCGGGCTGGGGCGATTTAAGAGCGGTCCGGGCGGGGCGCGGAGCCGGACTTTGGCTTGGGCGGCGCGCGGGGCGGGGGCCGGGGGCGGCGGCGGCAGCGGCGGCGGCGCTGGGGGGCGGGGAGGAGGCAGGAGGAGGAGCAGCCGCGCTCGCCGGGGGATGCAGCGGCGGCGGCGGCGGCGGCGGCGGGGCGGCAGCGGCAGCGGCAGCAGCAGCAGCGGCGGCGGCGCGGAGTCCCCTGCGCCCCGCGGCCCGGCCGGGCTGCGGCAGAGGCGGTGGCGCCCCGCGCCTGGTGAGGCCGCCGGGACCGTGCGCGCTGGTGAGTGGGGCATGGGGGGCAGGTGGATGGCTAGGGGACGCGGGGCTCGGGCGGGGACTCCCGGCGGCCGGAGCCTTCCCCAGCGTGAGCCCGGCCGCTAGCGCCGCCCAGGTGAGCTGGGGCCGGTCCCGACCGCCCGGCTCCGGCCCCAGTGCTGCTCGCGGAGGTGGGACCCTGCAGGCAGGAGGGAGGCTCCGGCGCCGGCCGGCCGCAGGGGGATGACCTGTTTGACCCCGCTGGCTGGCTGGGCGGGCGAGGACTTCCCGCCGCGCCCCTGACCCGCGGACGCGCCACACCGAGCCCAGGCGGCCCCGGGGGAAGCGCGCATGGGCCCACCGTCCGCAGGGGCATGGCCTTGTTGACCCTTGGGGTTTAGACCCAAGGGACCGGCTAGAAGCCAGCCCACGTGGGGCTTGTCCGGGCAGGACTCGGGGAAGCAGTGGGCCGGATCTTCAGAGTAATTGGAAACTCGCAGACATCGAAAGGGCAAACAGGATCGAAAAGGCAGACTTCCTCCCAGGCCAGGGCAGAACCAGTTTCCATCGCCTGGCGGAGAGATGCTCCCCTCTTCGGCTCCTCGGGGTTTCAGAAGTCTAGCGGTGAATTCTAGGAGTGCACTTTTCCAAACAAACATTCCGTATAGTAGTTCGTTCATTCGTTCTACAAGCATTTCTGGAGCACCCCCTCGTGCCAGGCACCGCGTTCTGTTCCAGGGAAACGCGGCTGAACAGGATCTGGCTCCTGCGCGCCAGAAGCTGCCGGTTCACTTGGAGGGCAGCAGGGTAGAGAGATGCCGTCTTGGGGTGGAAGATGGAAGGGGAAGCCTGCAATCCTAGTTTGCACACTGGCCTCGGTCCGCAGCTTCCCACCTGCACGCTGTAGGCCCAGCACACAGTAGGAAGAGCAAGCTAGACCTGCCTGTGACGACCCCCTCCTTCTCCCCCTCCTTGAAAGCTTTGATTCATTCCCTGCCCCCCTTTCTGGACAGTCTTCCTGCAGCTTGTTTTAATCACTTTTTGAGTTAAAAGTCAATATTTAATTAACCAAGTAATTACATTCAGCTTACGTTTCAATCTGGGTATTCGCTCATCTGTGCATGTTGGGACTCCCGCCCTCTCGCTCCTCCATCTGTCCCCTGCATGTTTCCCACAGGGTCCACCCCCACTTTTGGTGCGGAGACGGAGAGGCTGCGCTGGAGCAGGTTCTCAGGGGGAGACAGGGAGCAGGTGAGAAGGGCTTTCTCTGGAGGACACCCCGGATCTGCGCGCTCTCCGGATTTCAGCTTGTAGTGAATAGTGAAGGGGATTTCTTGACTGAGCCTCCGCCTCCCATTACAGAACCACCAGAGGGTTCTAATTAAATTAGAGCCAATCGTTAAGTATAGGAAGGGGGTGGGGAGGACAGAATGAAAGCCCCTTCCCTATAAGAGATGTTCTCCCAGCTTCGCCTGTCCCACATCATAGAGAAGAGAAAACTCGTCCAGACAGCCTGTCAGGTGTGTAATTTAGCGTTCTAATAAGCAGCTTGAAAGGCGAAGGTGGTGGGCTTGGCGGATGGCATCTTGGACCTTTGTACATGAAGGCCTCTTCCTTCCCTGGCCAAGTTTATGTACATAAAAGCCGTGATGTTGGCATCACTGCTGCAGCCGAGAGTCAGTGTGGGTTTGGGGTTTGAGCTTTGTGTGTACTTCTTGGGTTTTTTATTTGAATTTATGGCTTTTTCTGAAACCCTAATAACATGTTAAAATTTCAAACTTGAGAGTAGAACGATGGGTTGATTGTAAAAGTCTGGTCTTGGAGGAGGACAGCATAGCAGTGTGTGTGCGTGCGTGCACGCGCATGTCCTCAAGTTCAGCTGCTGTCCAGAGAACCCAGTTGATACACAGTTTCACACCTGATTTGGGACATAACATTTCCTTCTCACTTTTTCTGGCACTGGTTAGTTTATCTGCTTGGACCTGCCTCAAGAGGGCAGCTGGGTTAACCAGGCAGAATATCACCCAACTCTGTCAAGCTTTGGCCATTATCTGATCTTAAGACTTCAGTCCTGCAGAAGGAGTCCAGAATCCTTGTCCTAGAGAAAAATATCAGCATTTCTGACCAGCTTGTAGTTAAAAGGTTTAGTCCAGACTTAAGATAATTGATAACACTTAAGTAGTTTTGTATGGGCCTGATCTGAGGCATTGATCTAAGCCCTGATATCTCACTCATTAAATCCACCCTATGAGGTAAGTACTGCAATTGTTACCATATTAAAGATGAGGAAACTGAGGCACAGAGGTGATTGTGACTTGCCTACAGCTGGTCACAGGTAGAGCTGGGATTCAAAAGGCCCTCAAGCTCCAGGATCCACTTGGAACCACTGGGCTCTCCTCCATGACCTTGGCCTTTGTCCCAGATGTAGAAGAAACACATATGCAGGGGAAGAAAACACCTTCAGACAGTCAAACTTTGCAAAGTCGAAGCCCTTCAACTTTCCATAAACCCCCACCGTTCACACAGAGAGTCACGGGTTTGTATTTGGGGTTTTTTGCCCCAAGGAAAACATGTGCCTGCCTGGTGCTTTTTCTTCTGCTTGTGAGCAGACACACTCTCCCCTCCCCCAGTCAGAATGCAAAGGGAACATCAAATGCAGCTGATGGAAAAGCCAGGGGAACCGAGATGAAGATTTCAGCCCACTCAGAGCACAGGGGCCAGAGGGCGAAAGCTCTCCTAGAGGTGAGACCTTCCTGTGGTTGGTGATGGAGTCTCACTGGCCTGGCCCTGGGGGTGGTGCCAGGGTGCTCTGTGTCAGGCCTGGGTGGATGTGGAAAATGGGGGCGTCTCAATGCTGACCTGCAGGTGAGGGGGGCCCTCCCTGAGACCTGCTTTCCCTGGGCCTCCTTGGAATGGGCCTTGGTGGAGATTCTACAGACACCCCTGGCCCAGCCGGATTGAAGGCACTGTCTAATTGGGAGAGCATTAAGATCATTATAATTAATTGGCATCCTGATAAATGGCATGGTTGCCTAATTGGGGTGGTTGCTAGGGAACGAGGACTCACTTGGAGCCTAAAGGGGAAGAGGCGCTGGGCTGGCCACAGTTGGGTGTCAGGGTACAGAGCCAGCGGTGAATGGACCGGAAGGGAGAGCAGTCCATCCGCGTTTACTGAGCAGCTGCTGTGTGCAAGTTGTAAATGGAATATCAGTTAGGGGTACTTGCCTAGAAGGACTGTAAAGTAATCATTTCTTTCCCTTACAAGCAACCGAAAAAGAGAAGAAAAAAACTCAAGCCAGATTAAGGAGAAAAGAAGGGGACTTACTGGTTTTCATAACCAAAAGTCCTTAGGTGACTAACGCTAGCTTCAGACACAGCTGGACCCGCAGCTCAGGTTTTGTCGTGAGAATCCATTCCTCTCCACCGCTCCTCTGCCTTCCATGGGGCTGGTGTCTCTCTCCAGCTCTGGGGCGGGTAGTCCCTGGCAGCTGTGGGCACCATGGCGAGGAGAGCCAGACTGCCTGGCTCCCTGCCCAGCAGTGGGATCTGGGGCGTGCTACTTAACCTTTCTGTGCCTTGATGTTCTCATCCAACAAATGATGATGATCATAGCACCTGTCTCCTGCTTGTGGTAAGCATGAAATGAGATGATCAATGTCAAGTGCTTAGCAGGGCATCTGACCCAGGTGAGCCCTCAGTAAGCATTGACTGTTACCGTAACTTAGGTGTCAGATGTCATGGAGCAGAGGGGTCTCATCCCCTCTAGAGTAAGCCCAAAAGGAAATAACAAGCCTCCGATCTGGCAACGCGCACCCGGGCCCCATGGTTCCCTCTGATGGGACTGTTTTTTTGTCCAAACCAGTCACTGGCTGAGGAAATGAGTTGCCAACAATCAGCTTAAGCCAGGCTCACAGGCCTCTCCCTGGAGCTGGATAGATGCTGATTGCTGAGACCCCAAACCCTGGAAGGAAACAGCAGGGGGAGTCCCCAGTGAAAGGGAAGCCTGGATGCTGGAGAGGCAAATGGCCAATGCCTATGATGGTGGGCCACTCATGTGAGCAATGCTGGCCAGATGGACCCATCTCCATTTTGGCCATGGTGGAGACCAGGGAAACACGCTGCCTGGGCAGTGCCTCTCCCTCCACCAGGGCCAGCAGACATCAAAAGCCTGACTTTTCTGCCTTACTGTCTGAAGGATAGGGCCTGGCCTTGATCCTGTGCTTTCTGGGGGCCAGGGGCAGTGTTTGTCCAACCTCCCACCGTGAGAATCATCTGGCAGTGTTTGTTTGAAAAGGCAAAGACCAGACCCTGTTGAATCAAACTTCCAGGGAGGGTCCTGGATGCTGGGGGGCATGACCAGTGTGTCACGTGTATATTCTATACCGGCAGGAGAGTTTGGGGAAGAGGGCTCTGGAGCGTGGGCCTCTGTCTTCCTGTCTAACGCTGGGGCTGTCAGAAGGCAGGGAAGATGCTATAGTCCTGGCATGGTGGCTCATGCCTATAATCCGAGCACTTTGAGAGGCCGAAGTGGGAGGATCCCTTGAGGTCAGGAGTTTGAGACCAGCCTGGCCAACATGGCAAAACCCCGTCTCTATGCCTGTAATTCCAGCTACACAAGAGGCCGAGGCACCAGAATCGCTTGAACCCAGGAGGTTGCAGTGAGCTGAGATTGCACTACTGAACTCCAGCCTGGGCAACACAGTGAGACGCAGTCTCAAAAAAAAAAATTTAAAAGAAAAATGACTGCATGATGTGATGGGGTGGGAGGCAACTTTAGGCAGGCTGTCAGGGGAGGCCTCTGTGAGGATGTGACCTTTGAGCTGTGACCTAGATTTTAGGAAGGAGTCCACCTTGGAAAGATCTGGGGGAAGAACATGCCAGGTAGAAGGAACAGCCAGTGCAAAGGCCCAGAGGCAGTGGGAGAGGCCTGTCCCAGACACCTGCTCCAAACACAAATAGAAATCAAGTGGGGTAGTCCGGGCGCAGTGGCTCACACCTGTAATCTCAGCACTTTGGGAGGCCGAGGCGGATGGATCACTGGAGGTCAGGAGTTCAAGACCAGCCTGACCAACATGGTAAAACTGCATCTTGGCTAAAAATACAAAAATTAGCTAGGCGTGGTGGCATGTGCCTGTAGTCTCAGCTACTTGGGAGGCTGAGACATGAGAATCACTTGAACCTGGGAGGCAGAGGTTGCAGTGAGCCAGGATCATACTTCTGCACTCCAGCCTGGGCAACAGAGTGAGACTCTGTCTCAAAAAAAAAAAAAAAAAAAAAAAAAAAAAAAAAAGTAGGGTAGAGGGTCAGGAGTAAGTGGGGGAGGGCACATCGGAGATGAGAAATACAGGCCTTGCTAAGAAATTTTAGACTTCATTTTTAATAAAATGGATAACTGTCTGGATGTAGTGGCTCACACCTGTAATCCCAACACTTTGGGAGGTCAAGGCGGGTGGATCACCTGAGGTCAGGAGTTCAAGACTAGCCTGGCCAACATGGTGAAACCCCATCTCTACTAAAAATGCAAAAATTAGCCAGGCATGGTGGCACGCACCTGTAATCCCAGTTACTCGGGAGGCTGCAGCAGGAGAATCGTTTGAACCCAGGAGGTGGAGGTTGCAGTGAGCTGAGATTGCGCCATTGCACTCTAGCCTGAGCGACAGAGCAAGACTCCCATCTCAAAAAGAAATAAAAAATAACATGGAGAATCATTGGAGGGTTTTAAGTCAGAGAATGATATGATTTGTGTTTCGAAAAGATCCTGCTGGCTCCTGTGAGAGGCATGCTATGCAGATGGAAGTGGGGTCACCAGGACTGTTAGGCATCTGGGAGGGCCCGAGAGTGGCTTGGACCGTGGTGATATCAATGGAGATGGAGTGAAATGGGGATTGGAGATGTATTTTGGAGGTAGGGCCCATAGGACTTCCTAGTGGATTGGATTACAGAGTGAGGGAAAAGGCTTTGATTCTCATCTGAGGGTGATTTTGACACCCAGGAAACATTTAGCACTATCCGGAGACAGTACAGGTTGTCCCAACTGGGACATCTAGAGGATAGAGGCCAGGGATGCTGCTAAACTTGCAATGTACAGGATGACCCCACAATGAAAAATGATTCAGCCCAAATATTCGTGGTGTATCCTGCCAAGGAATCAAAGGTGACTAGGCAGCCTGGTGCATGGTGATTGCTAAATAGGGAAGATAGGAGAGAAGGTTTTGGGGGGAGGAGTGATCTGGAATTCCGACGTGGAAATGTTGGGTTTGAGTTGAACCCCACCTGGGTGTCTGGAAGCTCAGTGGGTGGTGAATGTGGATGTCTGCAGCCGGTCGGGGCTGGTAACCTAAGTTTGGGAGTTATCAGCACATCGATGTTATTTTAAGCTGTGGGAGTGGACACAATCATCCAGAGAGAATGTGTTTTGTTTTCTAGTGTGGTTTTCTCCCCCCGACCTCTCCCCAGTGCCCGTCATGAATCTATTTGATGAATATTTTTAGCACATCCCACATGCTCACCTCTCTGACGTTTCTAAGAAGTTCCTGAAGGCTCGGGCTAAGCCTCCCCTTTTCTATTGCCTGGTTTCTCAGTGATTAACAGAGCTAAATATTCATTGCTCTGCCACAGATGCCCCTGGGAAGTTGCTTAAGGTCATGTGGGATCTCGGGCCTCATAGGCAGCACAATGCCTTCTGGGTAGAACAGCTGTTGGCGAGGCCTTCAGAGCTTCTCCTCCAGCCCAGACCAGGACTTCGTGGAATTCTCTAACCAGAATATTTTGAATTCCCCACGTTCTCTTAATATGATTCCAAAGCACACATTGCCCAGTGGCCCTGGCCTCTGCCATGGAACATCATCTTATAAAAGACCTGGCCCATTGCTCTGCATACCTGGGCCCAGCTTGCATCTTAGATGAATTCTATCCCAAACTCAGAGTTGTTATGGCTGTGTCTTGTGTGTGTAAGTTGGTGGACAGGGCAATCCCCAGGGACCAGGAATAGTACCAAAGATGTGTTTGGCCAGGTGGAAGCCAGATGTGTTAGGGGAAGAATGTGGCCAATAGCTTTTCTTATTGGCTCGTGGTCAGGACCCCAGTGGGTGACTTGACCCGCCCCAGTAGCCAGAGAAGAGGAGCTTTTTAGTTTTTGAGACAGGGTCTTACACTATCACCCAGGCTGGAGTGCAGTGGCCCAATCTCAGTTCACTGCAGCCTCAACCTCCCAAGCTCAAGTGATTCTCCCACCTCAGCCTCCCAAGTAGGACGGGACTACAGGCACAGGCCACCACACCCAGCTAATTTTTTTTTTTTTGGTAGAGATGAGATCTTGCTATGTTGCCCAAGCTGGTCTCAAACTCCTGGGCTCAAGCGACTGTCCAAAAGTGCTGGGATTGCAGGCGTGAGCCACCCTGCCTGGTCTGGAACTCTTTGAAAAGAGATTGAAAACACTGTCAGCTCACAGAAGCCTGGAGAAGTTTGTGTCTGGTGAAAATCAGACCATCTGAAAGCCACAGTTCTGGTCTGCCCTCGAGACAGATACTATCCACAGACTTCTGATTGCAGTCCACTTATCTGGATATTTCAAAGACCAGGAAAGCCTACTATAATTCTTAGTAGCTTAGAGTCCTGATCATTTGAATGTGAACTGAAATGGTTTCATTGTAAGGAATCACATTTCTGACTGACAGTGGCTTATGCCATAGAAACATTTAATTCTCACATAACACCAAGTCCAAAGCAGGGGAGTCCAGGGGTTGGTTTTTCAGTACAACAGTGTCATCTAAGGTCCCAGGATCTTTCAAGCCTCTGTTCTGTCTTCATCATGTCTTTGGCCTTGTTGCCTCATCGTCCCAATATTGCTGCCACAGCTCCAGATGTCGCATCTCCCTACAAAGTGAGACTATAGGGCAGGACTCCTTGCTGTCTCTCTTTTAACCGGAGAGTAAAATCCTTGCCAGAACACTCCCACCCTAGCAGACTTTGCTTTCTGTTTCATTGGTCCGGGGTTGGGTTTTGCTCTTACCTCTAAATCAAACACTGGGAAAGGGCCTGGCTCCTTCCGATCCTTTGGATCTCAGCTCAAATGTCACCTCCCTAGAATGCTGGAAGGACAACCCGTTTTATGTTGATAACACTTAGCACTCTCTGGAATTAGCCTGGTTTGCCTATTTGTCCTTTGTCCTCTCTCCCCTCACTAAAAAGTAAGCTCTGTGCTTGTAGGGACATCGTCTGTCTTGTTCATCCCTGTATCCGCAGTACTAAGAACCAGGGTGGCAATCTGGATACTAAGTAAATATTTTTTGAATGAAGGAAGCAAGAAGAGAAAGAGGCTTGGAGAGCTACAGGCAGATCTGGCTTGCGTGTTTGCTGGAAGGTGACTGCTCAGGGCAAGGATGTCAAAAACTGTTAGTCATTTGCAAAAAGCTAAGCGGGTGGCTGGGAGGATTGGTTTCACACACAGTCACTTGCTCCCCGGTGCCAGAGCTGGGGTTTTGTGCTAGCATTGCTTGCAGAGGAGGGATCGTCCCCTTTATGCCACAGCAGGGACCTCACGGCCTTGCAGAAGGGCTGGTGGAACCCCCCACTTCTGATGACTCTTGGGCCAAGCTAGTCTTCCAGGTCAGTGGTGTGACATTCTAATGAGGGCTCTTGAGTTGAATATTTCTGCATTTGCCCTTGAAAAGACAGCTCCCTTCCCTAAATTGTCCCTTCCTGAAAGAACAGCTGTCACAGCCCAGGAGACCAGCCTCTTTAATCTCCGCTCCCCAGCCTACCCTCCTGAAAGCTCACATTTACCGAGCACTTCCTACAGGCTAGTGGTGGTTTAGGTGCTCCATCCTTTGAATGTGTAACTACTCAGTGATGCGGGGTAGTTACAGCCCCGTTTTGTAAAGGAGGAAAGAGACACAACGAAGTCTCTCTTTGCTCTGCCATGCTGGTAGAACAGGACATCACAGGCCGGCTAACCAGGGGCTCTGTGCAGCTCACGGACATGTTTTGTTTGAACCTTTTAGAAAGTTGTCAGATTTTTAACAACTACGAGATTTCGCATTTTAAAAATCTGGATTTTCAGCTCCTCCTGAAAAATGGGGAGATGGGGTCCCCACCATTCCCTATAGCCTGAGATTGTGAACCAGTTCATTTGACTTTTTTCATGGCATTTTTTTTTTTTTTTTTTTTTTTTTTTTTTTTTTTTTTTTTTTTTTGTGTTGTTTTTTTCTTTCCCTTCTGTTTTTCTCATTGTGGAGCAATATTTCTCTGTTCTATCTCTACCGAAAGTGGCCAGATGAGAGCTGAAGAGGAAGGGGGGTGTGCGGTTTTCTTATGGGTCCACTTCACCCGATTACGTTACCTGCCCGGCCCGTGTAGGCATTTGGGTTCGTCTCCCATTGTGATACTTTGTACCAAATGGCTACACTTCCAGGGACATTGTTTTAAGTATCCCTAGACACTAACAATGTGCCTTGCAAGTGTGTAGTAATAATAATGTCTGATATCTACTGATTACTTTTGCCCAGCATTTCATCATCACAGCAAGCCTTTGAAACAGGGCCTAATATCATCTTCACTTTATAAGTAAGGAAACTGAGGCACTGTGTGTGATGCCCTCACTAGAACAGGAGGTCTTGAAGCTTGTTCATCTTTGTACCATTTGTGCTAGGCTTACTGGCTGTTTGAATGAATGATTAAAGGAATGAATGAATGATGTTCTCCTCCAAATGTTCTTTGGCCCAGGAGGTTGAAAGTCTTAACCTCATAGTCATTTGTGACATTTCTGTTGGGGGAATAGTCTCTGATCAGTGTCACTGAGGATTCTTGGGTTGTGTTTCTGCTGTGTAACAAACCACTCCAAACTCAGTGACTTAAGGTAGCAACATTTTATTTTGGACGATTCTGTGGGTTGACCAGGTGGTTCTTCAGCTATGATATCAGCTGGCAGATCTAAAACAACCTCATTCAAATGGCTAGCAGCTCTTGCTGGTCACCAGATGGGAGCTCAGTTATTCTCCATGTGGGCTCTGCCCTGTGGCTGCTTGGGCTTCCTCACAGTATGGCAGGCTCAGGGTAGCCTGATTTCTAAGAGTACAAAAATGAAAGCTGCGAGGCCCTCTTAAGGCGTATCCACAAAACTGGCACAGCATCACTTCTGCCACCTTCTCTTGGTCAAAACAGGTCACAAAGCCAGCCCGGTTTCATGGGGTGGGGCCCACACAAGGGTTTGAATACCAGGCAGTGTGGCTTTTTGGAGTCCACCAAAGTACTCATTCATCACAGACTGCAAGTAGCAGAGCCCAGCACTTGCTATCTCAAGCTGAAACAGGATTTACTGGGGGGCTCAGGAAAGGACAGGGCAGGAACTAAGGAAATTCTGGGGACCCTGGTGCACGAGTTACTAGCAGCCGCCCGAAGGAGGGTTTCCATCCCAATGCGACAAATGCACCCCTACTTTTTCTTTCTGCCCTTGACACTTTATTTGACAGTTGGGGACATGGTGAGAAAGTCTGACTGACTGACCTTGGTCACATGATCATCCCTTGGCAGAGAGGATGGGGGCATCTTGGCAGAGGGGAGGTAGGCCTCAAAAGGAAGCTGGGGTGCTGTCAAAAGAAGGGGACCAGATGGACAAAAATAGTTAGAAATCTCTGCACTGCCCCTGCATAGGTGACTTCACCCCTGGCAGAGCAATGAACATTTCAAAACGAATGAATGGACTTTGAAAGTCCGGTATAAGTGGAATGCGCAAATCTGTGTGGCAGCTTCTCCAGCTCCAGGGCCCCATAGCTCAGGTGCTGTTGGGGGTCTGGAAGCTGTTCTCCACTTTATGGGGCAAAGTCAACTCCTAGAACCCCTGCCATGCCTCGATATCCCCCTCCAGAAGATGGCAGTTTGCTTCTGGCTCCTGAGAGGAGAGCATGCGCAGTAATGAGGGACCTGGGCTCAAGGCCTGCACTCCCTCCTCCCAGACCCCGCCTCGCCAGTGAGACTGCCTTCCACCCCCACACCTGGTGACACCCAGTGAGTCCCCCCGGCAGGGGAGGCTGCTAGTCGGCAAAACTGATCCAGACTCATCCCAGCTCGCAGAGCCTCTGACCCAGGCTTTCCTCCCACTTGCCGGGCTATTTCCGGCCGCTAATTAGATTGCACAGCACGCCACGTTGGGAAGCCGACCTGTCGTTCCAAAGGCACTCCACTCGCATCTCCAAATGTAGCGGGTGATTTGGTAAAAGTTGCTTCTGACTCCTTCTCCCGGCTTCTGAAATAATTGTAAGCATCGGGCCGTTTCCAAGGTGAGCTAATGAGCAGCTCATCTGCTAATAGCAGGGGCAAGCTGGCTGAGGATGGCACGCTCGCCTGTGGATTGGGTGAAAAGGAAAGTAGTAATTGGATTATTAATACCGAGCCGTCAAAATACCTTTTATTCCTTTTATGTTCTTCTCGAAGGAAACGACAATCTCTAGAAACATAAATACATGTTCTGTGGGGGTAAGCAGGGCTAGGCTAAGAAAATGTGGGGCTGAAAAGGGGGAGGGGGTTAAAAAGGTAGAATTGTCAGTCCTCACTGTGGCAGTCTACACTGAGAACCAGCCCACAATTAGGCGTGAATAATGACTCTGTTCAAGTCCGACTTTATTGCTTTTGGCCAAAGGCCTTTTGCAGAAATAACTTTGTAACTCCCTGCCAGGGAAGCTTTTGTCCACAGCTGAGACAAAGGAACAAAGAACAGAGGTGGGAATTTCTGTATCTGATTTCTACTTCCTCTAAACAGCCAGAAAGGACAGCGGGTGTGGCCTACCCAGAAGGCATGGGCTGGGGCAAAGGGGTGTCCAGCCTCCTGTGGGCCACACTGCTGTGCTGGGCTGTACCTTGTTGGTTTCATTCTGCACATTTCCACCCCAGGGCCTTTGCACTTACTTCCTCCGTTGCGTAGAAAGCATTTTGCCCACAACTGGCTTCTTGCCCACCTCTGCTCTCAGCTCAGATGCCACTTCTTATGCCACCTCCTCATCCCAGAGAGGCCTTTCCCAATTTACTGTCCATCCTATCACCTGACAACTTCCTCCAAAGCTTTTAAGACAATCTGAAATTCATCTTCATTCATTCATGTTCTCTTCCACCAAGGTGTCACAGCTCTGTGAGGACAGAGGCCTGGCCTGCCTTGTGGCCACTGCTGTTTCTTAGCATGTGGCACATAGTAGGTGCTCAGGAAAGATTGGATAGCTTGGAAGAGTTGCACATAGCTCCCAGGCCAAGCTCCAGCAGGGCTTTATGGAGCCCACTCAGTGTTTAAAATAGAAAGTTTTTACTTTGGAAATGGCATTTCCCATGTAGACCAAGCTCCACCCCGTCTCTTATCCTAAATCTAGGCCACTTCACTCACTCAGGTCTCCTGCCCGACCCTTGTAGGCATTTGCATTTTTGTCCCTGCTTTAGACAAAGGCCACTGTAGACATATCTCTCTCCAAAGGTCACCAGACAACAGCCAGACTTCTTGCAATGCCAAGTCTTGTGCCAGACCGCTGGCCTCCACCAACCAGGTCCCACTGACCGGATCGAGGTGTAGTCTTCATCTTAGCAGTCCACACGCAGGGCGTAAATAGTGTTGATCTCATCATGTGCAGGTCATGGCGGGAGGAAGGTCTGGCAGGAGACCTGAGTGAGTGAAGTGGCCTAGATTTAGGATAAGAGACGGGGTGGGGCCTGGGCTCCATTGGAAATGCCATTTCCAAAGTAAAAACTTTGAACTTTTCCTTTTTCCCTTTTCTTTTCCTGGTCTCCTCCTAGCCTCTGGGTCATCAAGGGGGGAATCGCATGAACTCCTCCTTCATGGTCTTCAAGGAGACCTACTCCCACTGTAAAGGGAAGCTCAGAGGCCTTGGCAAGCAGGAATGTAACCACAGTGTCATTGCCTTTGCTTGTACTGTTGCCATCTAAATATGGCAGGGGTTCTCACCTAGGGGCAGTGTTGCCCCCTAGGGGGACATTTGGCAGTGTCTGGAGATAATTTTGATTGTCCCAGCTGGGGTGGGTGCTACTTGCATCTCATGGACAGAGGTCAGGAACGCTCCTGAACACCCTGTGATGAACAGCACAGTCCCCCCATCGACGAATGACCCCGCCCACAGGCCAGTAGTGCCAAGCTTAAGAGACCCAGGTTTATGGCAATGGGTGCTGGTTCCACCAAGATAGACTTTTCTTTCTAAATAAATTTACTGAAATAAGAAAGGGAATGAATGAATGAATGAATGAATGAATTTAGGCCCAGATTTGGGTATTCTACTTATACCAGACTTTAAAAAATTCATTTATTTGTCCTGAGACCCTGGCATATGGGAGGGAGCACAGAGGGTAACCATCAGCCCTGTCGTCCCTTTCGGAGCAGACCGGGCTGTACTGTTTGCCTCAAATCAGGAGCCCCTGCCCTGGAAGCCTCCATCTTGCCAGAAACTTCCTGGGAGCCGCCTGTAAAAAAAAAAACAACTCTAGCAGCAGTTGATTCTGGCCCAGGAGAAGCTGTGTTATCCCAGGCAGAGTTCTGGCAGGTTGGGAGATGTTTCCAGGTCTCCTGCCCAGCCAGGCATGATTAGCATCCTTCCAAGCCTGGCCCCGGAGCCCTGGCCCAGCACCCCCATTGGAAGCCTGCAGAACCTCATCATCACCGCGCCACCCCCGCCCCCCGGCCCCCTTGTGCCACTGACAAGCCAATACCTGCCTGATGAGAGGGGCTCCCAGGGCCAGCAGCCTTCCCTCCTGGACTCCAGGGCAACCTCCATGTTGACGGCGGCTTTGAGCACAGGGCTCAAGGACAGAGCCTGAGTTGGAAAATTTCTCGCCTCTGCAAAAGGGAAGAGCTAGGGGAGGTTGGGGCCTTTTCCCCAAATTAGATCTTATTCTTCTGTGGGGTTTTCTGGGTCTGTTAGGTGGCTTCCCTTCTACTTAAAAATAAGCTGGGGGTGGTTAAAAAATGGGAAGAAATGTTTCCAGCGCACACAGAACTGAGCAGATGTGTTCTCCAGAGTAAGGGGGAGAGGTTGTTGCTGCGACTCTGGCTCCCAGTACGAGCCCTTCATTTCACCCTTCTGCCCTGCTCAGAACCCCCTGGACCCGACATCGTGCCTTTAACCCCCTTGGGTCATGTGAGAAGGAACAGTGGGGTTGGGGCAATCTTCAGGTCACCCCAGGACTTTCCCAGGCTCAGGGATTCTTTGAAATGGGCTTGAGCACAAATGCCCAGCCTTGACAGCAGGGATGGACAGAGGCTGACTCAGATCAGGTTTCACTTCCTAAGAGGGAGGATGTACTACAGGGGAGGCCCATGTGGCCCCAGGCCTGGCCAGCCTCTGTGACCTAGCAGGACCAACTGTTTTCCAGGATGGCCACATGGTACCCTGCAGACTCATCCATGGTAGGACCTTGATGCTCCTCTGTTGAGAGGTGGGTCTGTGTCCCCTGTCCTTGAATCTGGCCAGACGTGTGTAGCCCTGGTGGAAGGAACACCATGGGACAGCAGAAAAGATGAAGATCACTGGGACCCTCGCTGTTGTGTAAGAAATCAGACCCTACTGCAAGGCCGCCATGCTGTGAGGAAGCCCAAGCCACACTGAGGCCACATGGAGGTGCCCACTCTACAGCCCCTCCCAAGCCCCCAACCGACTGCCAGCAACAACTGCCAGACAAGCCAAGGCCTGGCTCAGCCTTCTCAGCGGTGGCCTCAGATGTTACAAAGCAGAGACCAGCCCTTTCTGCCATGTCCTGCACAAGTTCCTGATCAGGAGCCTCTGAGAATAAAAGCAGGATTTTAATTCACTAAGTTTTGTAGTAAATTGTTACACAGTATTCTTAGTAACTGGAGCATTCAGCCAATTCCAGTGTTCCCACCGTGCAGTTATTCATTCATTCACTGAACAATACCCAGAGACTGTCCACCTCTCCCCTTACCTGCTCCCACCTGGTCATCTCAGTGGCCTCCCTGTGCCTGGCCTCATGCCCTGAAGTCTGTGCCCCTCACATAGTCAGAAGGATCCTGTTAAAACCTACATCAGGGCTGGGCATGTTGGCTTACACTTGTAATCCCAGCTCTTTGGGAGGCCGAGGTGGGAGGATTGTTTGAGTCCAGGAGTTCAACACCAGTGTGGGCAACATAGTGAGCCCTCATCTCTACCAAAAATTTAAAAAGTAGTCGGGCATGGTTGCCCTCACCTGCAGTCCCAGCTGCTTGGGAGGCTGAGGTGGAAGGGTTGCCTGAGCCTGGGAAATGGAGGTTGCAGTGAGCTATGTTCTTGCCACTGCACTCCAGCCTGGGCGACAGAGCAGGACTCCGTCTCAAAAAAAAAAAAAAAAAAAAGAAAAACTACACCAGATCACATCACCCACAGGCTAGAACCCCCAGCCCCCCTCACTCAGCTCCGTGCTGCCATGCTTGTCCCCTTTCCGGTCCCCGCTCAGGCGTCTTCCTACTTCAGGACAGTTGCACTTTCTGTTCCCTGTGTCTAGGATGCTCTTCCCCTAAATATCCACAAGGCATGTTCCTTCCCCTCCTGCAGGGATCCACCCAATTGTCGTCTCTCAGAGAGGCCTTTGCTGCCCACCCTATTTAAAGTTACACCCCCTCACCCCCTAGCACTCCAGCCTCCCTCTTTAGGACTTGATCTCCTTGGTACACATTGCCTCATACGCTGTGTAATTTATTTTGGTGTCTGATCCATGAAGAATTGTTTCTCCTGATTCCCAGCACTGAGAATAGGGCTGGGAGCATAGTAGGTGCTCAGGAAATCTCGGTTGACTACCTGGAAGAATTAGCACGTCGGCTGTGCCAGGAGCTGGGATCATGGCGTCGCACAACCAAGAGACAGCCCCTGCCCATGCAAGCTTCTGGTGAAGGGATGATCCTCTATAAAGTAAAACTCCGGCCAGGTGCAGTGGCTCACGCCTGTAATCCCAGCACTTTGGGAGGCCAAGGTGGGCAGATCGCTTAAGGTCAGGAGTTCGAGACCAGCCCGGCCAACATGGTGAAACCCCATGTCTACTAAAAAAAAAATATACAAAAATTAGGCAGGCATGGCCGGGTGCTCATGCCTGTAATCCCAGCACTTTGGGAGGCCAAGGCAGGCGGATCACGAGGTCAGGAGATCGAGACCATTCTGGCTAACATGGTGAAACCCCGTCTTTACTAAAAATGCAAAATTAGCCGGGCATGGTGGCACCTGCCTGTAGTTCTAGCTACCCAGGAGGCTGAGGCAGGAGAATCACTTGAACCCAGGAGGTGGAGGTTGCAGTGAGTCGAGATCATACTCTACTGCACTCCAGCCTGGGCGACAGAGTGAAACTCTGTCTCAGAAAAAAAAAAAAAAAAAGAGACAGATGTGGTGGTGGGTGCTTGTAATCCCAGCTACTCAGGAGGCTGAGGTGGGAGAATCACTTGAACCTGGGAGGTGGAGGTTGCAGTGAGCCAAGGTCACGCCACTGTACTCTAGCCTGGATGTCAGAACGAGACTCCATTAAAAAAAAAAAAAAAAAAAATTCTCAGGCCAGAGAGTAAATATGTTATGATAAGTTATGATAAGTGCTCTGAAGAGAGCAGCACTGGGACTGGGGTGGGAATGACAGAGCAGGGCCTGCTTCAGGGACGGAGGGCCAGGGAGAGCCCAAGTCATAGCCAGAGTGGCCAAGTCAGGTCCAGAGTTTGTGATTCCCACACCCAGGTTCCTTCCACTTTTCCACACCGCGCTGTTATCAGTTGTCAAAGAAGGATGGGCGAGTTGGCCCTCAATAAGGCAGAGAGTTGGGCACAGGCCGAGGAGGCCTAGCGTGGGCTGGCAGGCCGTGCCTTGAGGCCTCTGTTCACACAGGCACAAGGTGGCCAGGAAGCCACTTGAGTCAGCCGTCTGCCTCCAGCCTGCTTCCCCGTTTGGGTTCATTTGGTTGCAAGTGACAGAAAGAGCAACTAGGAATGACCTAATTGAAAAAAGGGAATTTCACTCCTGATCCTGAGTCAAAGTATAGGGAAACTGACCTACAAAGAAAACAGAAACTACTTAAAGAGGAATTTATTGGGCCTGAAACAAAGAACCCAACCCAAATCTTCCTCTTTCAGGCTTGGCTGGATCCAGGTGTCCAGTGCTGTTAAGTCCCAAGTATGTTGCATTTCACAGCACTGCTCTGTTCTGTGTGTTGGCTTCATTCCCGACCCCACTTAAGACAAGGTGGTGTCGCTGTCGTCCCTGATCCTCACATTGGAACCACATGGAGTGAGTTAGCCAGTTGTAAAGACTGGATGCCTCTTCCTGACCAGTCAGGCCAAAGCACCTGGATGACTCTGGCCCGTCACTGAGGCAGGGGGTGGGGAGGCTCTGATTGGCCCAGGTCTAGGATCCCACGATCTAGCCTTGTAGCTCCGGAACTGGAGCCTAATTTGAACTTTGTGGACCAAGGATGGGGAGAAAAGGATCCCCCAAGATTTTTTTTTTTTTTTTTGAGATGGAGTGTTGCTCTGTCGCCCAGGCTGGAGTGCAGTGGCATGATCTTGGCTCAGTTCTCCTGCCTCAGTCTCCCAAGTAACTGAGATTACAGGCACACGTCACCACACCTGGCTAATTTTGGGTTTTTTTGTTTTTTGTTTTTTGTTTTTGTTTTGTTTTTGTTTTTTGAGATGGAGTCTCGCTCTGTTGCCCAGGCTGAAGTGCAAGTAGCACAGTCTTAGGTCACTGCAAGCTCTGCCTCCCAGGTTCACGCCATTCTCCTGCCTCAGCCTCCCAAGTAGCTAGGACTACAGGCATGTGCCACCACGCCTGGCTAATTTTGTATTTTTGGTAGAGATGGAGTTTCACCGCATTAGCCAGGATGGTCCCGATCTCCTGATCTTGTGACCCACCCGCTTCAGCCTCCCAAAGTGGTGGGATTACAGGTGTGAGCCACCGAGCCCGGCCTAATTTTTGTATTTTTAGTAGAGATGGGGTTTCACCATGTTGGCTAAGCTGATCTCGAACTCTGAATCGCAAGTGATCCACCCGCCTTGGCCTCCCAAAGTGCTGGGATTACAGGCGTGAGCCACCAACCCAGCCTCAGATCCCCAAGAAAATTGGGAGCTGTTATAGAAAGGAGGTGAGATAATCCTGGGTGTCCCAAACCTAGCAGAGAACACAAGCCAGCATTTATTGGGCACTTGCTGCATACAGATCTGTTGCAAGGCTCCGTGCATGTTAAAGCATCCACTCTGTAGGCAAGTGCTGTAAGCGTCGCCACTTCCCAGATGAAGTCACTGAGAACACAAGAGGTTCAGACCCTTGCCCAATGTCTAGGTAAGTGGTGGAGCCGAGATCCAAACCCGGGCAGGCTAGCTCCAGATCGTACCCCTCTTCCTACTCAGCGTGTTTCCTGCTGCATTTTCCCCCAAGTAAGTATCAGGCTATTTTCTTGCCTCTGTCCACTTTGTCAGCTCCGTGAGAATCAAGAGTTTTGTCTGTTCTTTTTTTTTTTTTTTTTTAACGGATCATGAAATAGCATAAGGCAAGTAGCAGATGCTCAGGTATTTGAGGGTGTGAATTATATGGCCTGTCAAACATCTACCCACTTGACATACAAAACATTTTGGTGCTCAGCTTCCTAAGACTTGAATGTATTGTTTCTAAATTTCCTTTGTGCTCCGACTTTAATCCATGGCCACTCTGTTCACACAGCTTGCCTGTGGTTTGCCATTGTTTCCAGTCCTCTTTTCTGATCATTCTCACATGTAGCTGGAGTCTTTCAACTCCAGCTTTTCCTGTGTTGATTTAGAATATCACTTCCAGGAGGGCAGGGAATTCTCTTTTCACTGCTTTATCCACAGTGCCAAGAACTGTGCCTGGCACACACGAGCCTTCAGGCATTTCTTGTTACATCAGTAGTTAGGCAGGTAACTGGGTTCCTAAGCCCTGCATTTTTGGTCTACAATCTTTATGCCCCTAATTTCCTTTCCAGATCCTGAGCCTTTGTCTTGAAACCTGATCTTTCCGTCCCGCCTCTGAATGACCCTTCTACTGTCCCCTGCCCTGTTCTTGAAAGCCGGCTTGGTTCTCTGCCTCCATTTGGAATTCCAAGAACAGGCAAGGAGAGCCACCAGATGGCCTGGACCTAGGTAGGGGAGACAGGGAGAAGCTGTGGCCCGCAGGTTACAGGAGCTTCTGTGCTTTCTTTGACAGCCCCAAAGAGGAGAAGGCTGGAGAAAGCCTGGGGCCAGGAAGAAGGGGAGACACAGGGGAGTGTACGGTTTAACAGATGTGCGTGTGTCATCCCCTGTCTAGACAGCTTCTGGGTTTGTGAGATTTGGGACCACACTTCCCCACCCCTCCAGGGGCCTCTCTCTGTTTCCTCTGCCTGCTCTTTGCCCAAACTGCTTCTCCTGCCTGAAGCATCCTGTCTTCTACCCTCCTCTTCACGGGCTATCCAAATCCTGTGGATTCTTCAGAACTTTGCTCCTATTAGGCTGCTCAGAGTTTATGCTAAGTACTCCTCCAGGAAGCCCTCCCTGACTGCTCCAGGTCAGCAGTTTCCCCTTTCCTCTTCCTGTTTATGCAACACACTTAACCTCAGTCCCTTGTGTCATTTGTTGCTTTCTAAGTCAGCATAAGTGTCAAAAGAGTAGGCTCTGGGGTCAGAATGTCTGTGTACAAATAGTAATACTGGCTTGCTTGCTTTATCTGTCACTTGGAGGTGGCACATCTAAGTGAACCTCCCAGGGGACAGGGAAGAGTGGATTATTGTTGTAATTGGGCAGGATTCTCCTTTCACTGAACACTGTGCCTCACATATAGCAGGCCTTTCATAAATATTTGTAAAGTAAATGAAGGAAGAAAGAAATGATCAGGCTCTCTGGACCACCTGAGGAGGCCCCCATTTCTGTTGTGGGGCTCTGGCCCCAGCCCATGGGACGTATCTGCGCACCCACAATTTCCTTTCTTCCCACCTCTCGTAAGTGTTTCCCGTCTGACCAATGCCACCTTCTGCCTCTAGCCTGTTCTTCCTCTCCCACCACCTCAGCTACCTAATTATTACCAAACTCTTCTCTCTCCTTCTCTTATTGGATTTGGGGGTGGAGAGAAGATGGGAAGGGAGGACCAAAGGGACAGTATGCAGCACCCATGCTGCATGACACTGGGCAGGTTCTGGAGCTTGTCCGTGCCTTATCTTCCTTGTCTGTAAATGGAGCATCCCAACTCACAAAGTTGTTGTAAGGGTGACGTGAGTTCACACACTAAAAGTGCTTAGAATTGTGCAGGGCCTGTCATGTTAGCTATCCTTCATCGTTGTTGTTCTAGGGTGTTTCCTGTGTTGGTCGTATATACAGTAAGAACACCTGTGGCCTCAAAGCACTAATAGGGGTTGTTAGCAGGAGGCGGGAGATCATTCTTTGTTAAGCCGGTAAATATTTTGAATGCCTGCTATGCCCCAAGCACTGTTTTAACTGTTGAGGATATAGATCTGAACACAATGACAAAAACCTGCACCTTCATGGGGCTGATACTCTGCTGGAGGACACCCACAAAGAAAGAAAGGAGCTAGTTGTGAGAGGGGATAAGTGCTACTGGGGAGGGCATAGATTTCAGTTTTAACCTGCCAAGGTGAAATTTGAGCAAAGACCTGAAGAGGGGGAAGAAGGGATGATGAAGATAACGTGATGAAGGCTCCAGGCAGAGAAAGCAGCAAGTTCAAGGGCCCTGGGGTGGCGTGTGCTAGCATGTGCAAGGAATAGTACAGAGACCGTGTGACTGGAGCCAGGTGTGCAAGGGAGAGAGGGGAAGGCAATAAGGTCGGAGAGGTGATGGAGCAGGTTGGGTGGGTTCTTGTAGCCTCTTTGGAGGTTTTTTGGGTTTTACTCTACGTGGGATGGGAGTTCTTGAAGGCTGTTCAGTGGAGGAAGGCAGGCCCTTGCTTTTGTTTTAACAGGATCTGTCTGGCTGCTTGATGGAAGCGACGAGGTAGAAGCAGGGAAACCAGTTAGGAGGCTGTTGGAATCCAGGCAGGATTCTCCTATCACTGAACACTGTGCCTCATGGGAGGCCCTTTATACATGCTTGTAAAGTGAAGGAAGGAAAAGAGAAATTATCAGGCCCTCTGGACCACCTGGGGAGGCTGCTAGGTCTGTTATCGGGCTCTGGCCCCAGTGCATGGGACATATCTGCACACCCACAGTTTGCTTTATTCCTGCCTCTCGTGGACGTTTCCCGTCTGACCAGTGCCTCCTCCTGCCTCTGGCCCCTTCTTCCTCTCCCACCACCTCAGCTGCTTGATCATTCCCAAACTTCTCTCTCCCCCTCTTGTTGGATTTGGGGATCCTCAGAGGAAAACAGCCTATCTGGGTCTCTAAACCGGTCTGGATGAGGTCCCGGGTGTTTGTTCACTGCTGTGGTGTGTGGCATTGGGAAGGCGGGGGCATCAGTCACTCTGAGACCAGTTTCTTTCTGCAGATCGGCAGAGAAGTTGAGAAGTAAAAATGATGTTTCGAAATGCTCAGGATGTTAGGTGTTTCCAGAGATGTCTCCTGGGCTGGGGAGCCTTTGCCAAGGTCCCGGAGAAGATTCAGGATGGAGAGGAGGAGCCAGAGGGACCTGGAAAGGAGCTGGTGGGAAGGAGAGGTGTTGTCCACGGCAGGGAAGGAGTGGCAGGCGGCTGGTGCTGCATGGGTTCACTGGGTGCTCTCTCGGTTCAGCCACTTTGAATATTTTACCAAGAAGAAGGAAAAAAACAAGGCAGAATCCCTTGTGTCATCTTTAATTGATTTCTTCAGCATCCGGAGAGAGACTGGCACGAGGCCAGGAGAAGTCCGAGCCAGGGGAATTCATCAAAAATCGACCCACTGATGACTTGATCTGATGAAATAATTAGCTCCTGTTATTCTCTGGCTTCTGGTGCCAGAGCTTTGACTTCCATCCAGAGGATAGCGGGTGAGAGCTGCCCAGGAGTGGGGGGTGCTCTGAAACCAACATGGGAGCCAGGAACAAAGTCCAGCTGACTGTGCCTCGGGCTCCATCTTGACCCAGCCCAGGGCTCCCAATGAGAGACAGGCTTATGTTATTCATGGCTGTCTCCAGGCCTTGGCCCTTCCCAGCCCCCCTGTACCCTGGCATCACAGGCCCAGGGCCAAAAAGGCCCTCGGAGGGAACCTGGCCACCTGGCAAATGAGGAGACAGCCTGGAAGACTCTTAGGAACTTGCTCAAAGATCTGCTTCCAGGGGGTCCTGGTTGAGCTGCCCAAATCGGGCCAGACTAGGTTTGAACCCGTGCTCTGCCACTTACATACCCATATGATTGTGGGAAAGTGATTTTAACTCTGTGCCTCTGCTGCTTCATCCATAAAATGGGTGGAATACTGACGGCTGGGTGTGCATATTAATTGGGTTGACACCTGCAAACAGCTCAGAGCAGAGACTGGAGTGTGCTGCAAGCTTTCACAAAGCTCCTACGAGGATTGGTTTCTGGGTTCAGAGAGTTACTATTTGTAGGGTATCCCATCGGAATTCTCCCAATATTAGCACTGCACTTCTGTGTCTCTGAAGGAACGTGAATGTGCACGCTGGCTGGTGCACCCATAGTTTCAAGTGCAAAGCATGCCATAGTGTTTCCCGACGGAGGGACATGGGCCACTGATAATGTATTAGGCTGTTTTCACGCTGCTGATAAAGACATACCCGAGACTGGGTAATTCATAAAGAAAAAGAGATTTAATGGACTCATAGTTCCACGTGGCTCACAATCATGGTGGAAGGCGAAAGGCACGTCTTACATGATGGCAGACGAGGAGATGAGAATCAAGCGAAAGGGGAAACCCTTTGTAAAACCATCAGGTCTCATGAGACTTATTCACTACCAGGAGAACAGTATGGGGGACACCACCCCCATGATTCAGTGATCTCCCACCAGGTCCCTCCCACAACATGTGGGAATTGCGGGAGCTACAATTCAAGATGAGATTTGGGTGGGGACACAGCCAAACCCTATCGGATAAACAACATGGTTGGAGGATTACTCTGATTTGGGGTGGTTCAGGGACTGATTCAACGGCTAGAGCTTGTCTCCTTTTCAGCTGTCTCAGCCTCCAGTTACCTCCAGCAGAAAGTCTCAGATGGTGCTAATGTGCTTTGACTCCTTTCAACACCTGCTAATCTCACTTTAAAAGAGAGAGTGAGCACGGGGGCACGCGAAGCCTGGGACGCTATTTGAATCAAGTTCCACTGGTTCAGCTTTCTTTGACTTTCATTTGTACAATTAGCTCTACAGGGAAGCGATGTCCACTTTCCATGTATCTTTGGATAGGAAGTTTTCTTTTCCCAAAACATGTGTTTGTATTTTTATTTTGAAATGAGGCCATTTAAAGAAGCACATTAAGCAAATAATCACTGAAGGGCTCTGCAGATTCAGCAGAAATCAGGGCTGTGGTCTTTGAATGGAAAGAGTTGGGAAATCTGAGTTTCGTGATGAGAAGCCCACATTGAACGGTGAGGGAAGGCAGAATTCTCATCCCATCCCTGCCATCTTCTCTCTGGGTGGCCTTAGGACAGTCATGAAGCCTCAGTTTTCTCTGGAGCTAATAATAGTACTTGCAGGAGGGAGCCTTGGTGGAGGTTGAAGGAGATGCCACAGAGTGCCCAAAGCAGGACAACTGCAGTGGTAGGATCAATCTAATAATGGTTTACACTGTGGATTATGTATTCCAGTCAGTACCATGGCCAGGCTCTAGTCCCAGCACACTATATCAACACATTTAATCCTGCACACCCATTTCATAGAGGAGAAAACTGAGGCACAAAGGTGCTAAGTTACTAGCTCAGGGTCTTTCAGCAAGTAACTCCAAAGTCCATGTCCTTAACTCTCACACCACGTGGCACAAAGCAGGTGCCCAGCAAACAGTCGCCGAAGTGGCTCTGGCTGTCATGAGGTGTATGTTTCTGCAGATGAGAGATTGAGAAGGAAGCTGTTGTTCGCCCTCTGGTCCCGTGAAACTCACAGTTCTCATGTCAGACAACTGCACTGAGTGTGTCCCCAGCTCCCCTGAAATTGTGACTCTCTCTCAGAGCCATTGGGAAGGAGGCATTGAGCGGAGCCTGCTCCCTGCTTCCAGGGGAGGTGCTAGAAGGGAGACATGCTGTCCTGGCCAGCCTGACACAGGATACAGGTCCCTGAATGAAGTAAATTAGGATGCGCATCGGGGCAGCTGGGAGAGTTGATTGAAAGCACTATTTTCAGAGGCAGGTGGGCGAAGGGAGCAAAGAAATGATGCTGCACCCAGGAACTGGTAGCAAAAGGAGCCCTTACTTTCCCTAGACTTGATGGGGCAAGAGGAGGGAGAGGTGAACTCAGAACTGGGGAGACAGTAGAGCCTGGAGGTGTCCCCAGCAGGAGCTGCATCCACATGCAGAGACACAAAGACTACTGCCTGGGGAGCTACTGCGTGCGGGAGGGAGAAGAAATACACTGACTTCCTACACCTCCCATGCTGCAGCCTCCCAGCCGGAAGCCAGAGAGCAGGGATGTGCCAACCGCACCATTGATAGAGCTCAGCCTCCCAGGGTCCCAAGCAGAGTTGAGGGAGAAATGGAGCAGGAGGGACCCTTGCTGGGATTTTTCAACCATAGCACTGCCCAGAGAACACAGTGGCCAGCTCCTCGTTGGTGTTCATAGAGGGTGGCTGGGGCAAGGCATCACTGATGGACACCTCTGAGCCATGTAGACCCAAGGTATGGCATGGGCCTGCCAAGTCCAGCGTCCCTCACTCTGCAGAACTCAAAGGACCTTAACAGAACCTCCATTCCTTTATTTACCTAAGTATTTGTTTGTGCCAAGGCCTGGAGACAGCCATGAATAACATAAGCCTGTCTCTGTCCTCAGGGAGCTGACCCCCTAGTGGGGAAGAATTGGACAATGAATAAGAAATTGCAGGCCGTAGTAGTGATTACAAGAGAAATAAAACCGGTTATAAAATGCAGAGTGCCTGGGTTGGGGGCCCCGCTTTAAATGGGGTGGTCAGGGCAGGCCTCTCTGAGGTGATGACGTTTGCTCTTTTGACAGAAAGAGCCAGGAGTACAAAGCAGGAGCTTTTGTTGTTGTTGTTGTTGTTTTCGAGACAGTCTCACTCCGTCACCCAGGCTGGAGTGCAATGACATGATCTCGGCTCACTGCAACCTCCATCTCCCAGGTTCAAACGATTCTCCTGCCTCAGCCTCCTAAGTAGCTGGGATTACAGGCGTGTGCCACCATGCCCAGCTAATTTGTGTATTTTTAGTAGAGATGGGGTTTCACCACATTGGTCAGGCTGGTCTTGAACTCCTGACCTCAGGTGATCCACCCACCTCGGCCTCCTAAAGTGCTGGAATTACAGGCGTGAGCCACCGCGCCCAGCCGCAGGAGTTATTTTTTAAAAGAGCAGGTGCAAAGACCCTGGGGCAGAGAGCAGTTTGATTTGTCCATTCAGCAGAAAGAAGCCAGTGGGGCTAGAAAGGAGAGGTCGGGGAGAAGTGGGCAGGGGCCAGAGCTCACGGGCCCAGGCAGCCCTGTCGAGAAGTTTGCATTTTATCCTGTGAGCCATGAGCAGCCAGGGAAGGTGCGACAGGTGAGCACAGGACTGGCACTAAGGCGAGGTGAGTGCCTGGCACTTGTACAGCCTGGGAGTGAGCACCCCCTTCAGTCTCCACCTGCACGAGGCACGGTGCCCTCCCCTGCCCAGTGCTGGGATCTGATCTGTGTTTTAGGAAGATGCCTCCGGCTGCCCTGGGAAGAATGGAGGATGGGGGCAGGGAAGAGGGAGGCAGGAGACCCCTCAGGCCGCCTTGCAGTCCCCAGGAGAGGTGAAGCAGGCAGCACATCCCCCTGCCGAAACCGGAGCCCTTTCTGAGCCTCTGAGTCATGACTTTGAGCTGATGGCCGGGGTTCCTCCACGGAGGGCAAGGACAAACAGACCCTTTCAAGGTCACAGCGATACGGCTGCCCCCATGGCGTTTGGCTTCCTCCCGGCGCATCTGCAGGCTGTGGCTGTCTCACTTGCACTCTCGTTTTAAATAAATGATACCAGAAGTCTATATCTGGATAGGACTTGAAGGCTCATTTCCTCAAGAAGTGAAAAAATGACCGCAGAGAGCAAAGAGCAGGGCGAGATTAGAGACCTGCTCGAGCCAGAGTCGCGTCCCCACCTCCCTGCACCCACCTTTGCTGGTGACCTAGTCTGACCTGGGGCTGGGGGGTGACTGAAGGCACAGTGGCCCGTGGCAGGTCGTTCCCCTCCACGTGTTAGCGCTCAATTTTCTCTATTGTCATTTCGTTTATTCTGCAACTTAGGCTGGGCATAGTGGCTCCCACCTATAACCCCAGCACTTTGAGAAGCCAAGACGGGGATCACCTGAGTTCAGGAGTTCAAGACCAGCCCGGCCAACATGGTGAAATTCCATCTCTACTAAAAATACAAAAAATTAGCCGGGCGCGGTGGCGGGCGCCTGTAACCTCAGCTTCTGCAGAGGCTGAGGAGGAGACTCGCTTGAACCCGGGAGGCAGAGGTCGCAGTGAGCCGAGATTGCGCCATTGCACTCCAGCCTGAGCGACGAGCAAAACAAACAAAACAAAAAACTAATAGGAATACCTTTTTACCCAATTACAAGATCCCTTAACAAGGGGCTTTCAGGCACATCCCCAGCAGACTGAAATCTTACAATGGCCCTGTCTACCCATTTTATTCATGGGGAAACCGAGGTTCCAAACGGACTTGCTCACGGAAAAAGTGAGCCAGTGAGTGGAAGATCTGGCACTCAAACATGCCAGTTGTCCAGCCCAAAACGTCCAGCTCCAGGCTCTCATTTAAAGCCCTGATTGAATCCCCCACTGACAGGGAACTGCAACTTCATCTCCCTCACCTCCGTACCCCACGGTGTGGGCAGATACAAGAGGACGCAAATAGTCACTCCCTGAGACCAGCCCGCTGCTGCTCCTCTCCCTGGGGATGATTTGGTGGTGGAATTGGGTGGATTATTCAGAGACAGCTATTATCTGACTCGGGTCTTGGGCTGCCACCAACACATCAGAGGCTCACTGGGTCCAGGGAAGAAATTGTTTCTGCAGCAGTGGCCACAGAAGGCTTTTCTGCCCGTTTGTTGACCAAGCAAATTGTAAAGACTTTGCTAACTTCAGCGGAGTTGAGTTTTCACTCTGCCATAGCCACCCCTGTTCAAAGAAACTCCCATTGTTCATGCCAGCCACCGTACAAATCATTATGCAAGAATGAGCAGCCGGCAGCCTTGACGTAAATATTGACCTGATTCTTCCTCCTCCTCTAGATCTGCGAGTAAAGAGGGACGAGGGAAAAGAAACAAAGCCACAGACGACGCAACTTCAGACTCCTGCATACCAAAAGAAGCACCAGATCAGCCAAAACAGAAGATGGGTCCCCCGAGCCTCGTGCTGTGCTTGCTGTCCGCAACGGTGTTCTCCCTGCTGGGCGGAAGCTCGGCCTTCCTGTCGCACCACCGCCTGAAAGGCAGGTTTCAGAGGGACCGCAGGAACATCCGCCCCAACATCATCCTGGTGCTGACGGACGACCAGGACGTGGAGCTGGGTAAGCCTCAGGGCCCCAGGGTGGCACCTCGGCCTCTTGGCGCAGGGTCCCTGGGTTAGGCTGAGGCTCCTGAGGCGAGGTGGTGGTGTTGATTCGTAGTGGTCATTTTTGAGTTCGTTGAAACCAAGACATGGCACCCACACGTGTTTGGGGTCACAACTGGGTCCTCAAGGTTAGGGGTCTCTACCCTCCTCCAGTTGCAGAACCATTCCTGGATTTCTCCAAAGAGTTAAAGAGAACAGGCTGGGTGCGGTGGCTCACGCCCGTAATCCCAGCACTTTGGGAGGCCGAGGCGGGTAGATCACCGGAAGTCAGGAGTTTGAGACCAGCCTGGCCAACGTGGTGAAACCCCGTCTTTACTAAAACTACAGAAATGAGCCGGGCATGGTGGCACACGCCTGTAACCCCAGCTACTGAGGAGACTGAGGCACAAGAATCTCTAGAATCCAGGAGAAAGAGGTTGTGGTGAGTGGAGATCACTCCACGACACTCCAGCCTGGGTGACAGTGTGAGACTCTGTCTCAAAAAAAAAAAAAAAAAAAAAAAAAAAAAGGATGAAACATGAGCCTGGAACCAGATTTTGGAGGCTCTTGTGGGTTGTGGCAAAGACTGCCAATCATTGATCCCATGAAAGGTGGTCCCTCGGCCTCCATCCATTCTCAAAGGATAACAGCACGTTGTTGGTGGCAACAAATGTAAAGGTTGACTAGGTTAGCCTTGACAACCTGAATTTGTCTTTTGGCTACCAGCAAAAGGTAATTTACATAAAACCAAGCTGTTCCTTGCAATGCTTTGTATTAATGATCACAAGTATAGACTTTTTCCTCCGGGAGCTTCTCAGTGCAAGAAGAATTTGTAGCGAGGAAGCAGTCAGAGCCCAGAGCTTTTATTGACCATATGACACATAGGATACCTATCTCCTGGCAGCATTTAGAATGAGGTAGATTTGATAACTATGGGGAGTCTGCAGACTGTGGCCAGAAAGGTGTGTTTTGTTTCTTGCAGAATTTTGCAGAGAGGTCTGGCAGGCAGCACCTGGACCTCAGAGCTTCTTGATCTGACGTTGTGTAGCCCCCACACTGTTTCGGTTGTAGTCATGCCTAGAATTTCCGATGCCCTGCACGTTCGTTCATTCATCCAGCAGATGTTTATTACGCATTTGTTCCATTCAGTGCACTGTGTCAGGAGCCAGAGAACTGGGGGAGGCTCATTCCAGGTGGGGAGAACAGGAAATTCAAAGATACTGAGATAGAAATGAGCTCGGTGGTTTGGAGCCAAAAACAAAAAGTGCCAGGGAGCCGGAGTGGAGGGAGTGGGGCCATGATGGAGAGAGATGAGGCTGAGGAGCCAACTTGGCCCGGGTCGCACCAGGCCTTGTGGCCATGGTGGAGGCTTTGAGTTTGATTCTTGGTAAAATAGACATGGATGAGGGGGCCTTAAGAAGAGGAAGGCAAGGCCGGGCGCAGTGGCTCAAGCCTGTAATCCCAGCACTTTGGGAGGCCGAGACGGGCGGATCACGAGGTCAAGAGATCGAGACCATCCTGGCTAACATGGTGAAACCCTGTCTCTACTAAAAATACAAAAAACTAGCCGGGTGAGGTGGCGGGCGCCTGTAGTCCCAGCTACTCCAGAGGCTGAGGCAGGAGAATGGCGTAAACCCAGGAGGCGGAGCTTGCAGTGAGCTGAGATCCGGCCACTGCACTCCAGCCTGGGCGACAGAGTGAGACTCCGTCTCAAAAAAAAAGAAGAGGAAGGCCGTGACCTCAGTTAGGTTCCAACAGGATCCCCCCAGCTCTTTTGATGAAATTAAATTGCAGGGGTAAGGGCAGAAACAGGACACCCATTCAGAGGCCAATGTCGTGATAGGGCAGTGATGATGGAAGCTCAGACCTGGGCGCGGAGACCCGATCCCACCTGATGTATGTTTGGGAAATAAACAAATCAATGGGTTAGGTATGCGGGTTAAGGAAAAGAGACATTTCAAGGGCAACTCCTAGTTTGGGGCCCGAATCAACAGGTGAGTGACTGAATACCCACTCTTAGGAACAACACATTTTTGCAACATGATCCAGCTAAGTCTCATGTCTGAATCTCACTGAATTTTGCCTGTGACTTGTGAATAAAACCAGCAGTGTATCCAGATAAAAAGAAACCAACTGCATATGCAGATGTAAGGAAACCAACAGTGTATGCACATACAAGGAAAGGAGCCACGGATATGAAGTAGACACAGGAGCAAGGAGAACAAAGAAAGCCGCGGCTGACTTAAAATACAGAGATTTCTTCTCTCCATTTGACAGATGGAAAAACTGAGGCAGAGAGAAGCCACTTGTCCAAGTTTGCAAAGCTGGAATGTTATTAAACTTGATTTGAGCTGGGTGCAGTGGCTCACATCCCAGCACTTTGCGAGCCTGAGGAGGTAGGATCACTTAAGGCCAGGAGTTCGAGACCAGCCTGGGCAACATAGTAAGACCCCATCTTAACAAAAAATATAAAAATCAGCCAAGGATGGTGGCACATACCTGTAGTAGCAGCTAGTGGGAGGCTGAGGTGAAGGGATCACTTGAGCTCAAGAGGTCAAGGCTGCAGTGAGCCTAGGTCACACCACTTCTCTAGCTTGGGCAATAGAACAAAACCCCATCTCAGAAAAAAAGAGAAAAACAAGATTTGAACCCAGAACACGTGATCTTAGCCACTGCTCTGTTTAGTCAGATTCCTGGGGTGGATATTGAGTTGTTTTCAGATTGGTAGTGTGTGCGTTTGTTAGTTTTTCACTGTTACAGATATTGTTGCTGGAAATTTTAACAGGCATCTTTGCGCAGGCAAGGGAGTGCTTCTGAAGGATAAATTCTAGGAGGTGGATGCCGTGGGTTTAGAGCCCCTGGTGTTCAGTGGCCTGTGTCAGCTCTTGCCCAATAGCATTACACAGCATAGATCAGGGCCTGCAAGTCTTGCCCTCTGCAAACAAGCCAGACCTCTTCTACCAGCAGCACTGGGTTTCGAAGGAGACTGAGCCTCCTTCAGGAGGTGAGGGATGGGAAGGTGGTTGTGGGAGGAGCATGATGGGCTTTTTATAAACCACTAGACAGACCCAGATCAATAATGCATGCCCCAAAAAAGCCCAATACATTATCTCACAGTCTGCTACAACTGGCATGCAGCGGGTGGTCCTAAAAAATTTATCATTTGCTATTTTCTGCTCATCCGTGCAGCAGTTCTGACAGCCCTCTGGACTGGAGACTTCTCAACTGAGATAATCCCAGGATTCTTTCCAGTCCCAGGACAGAGAACAGACGTCCATCCTCATTAGGGTCCTGTTGGGAGGACTGGTGCCAGATACACAAGATGAGGGACTTGTTCTGTTTCCTAATTGCAAGGCTCGGGGGTCGGAACTGTACCACGTATATTCGATTTTCCTTTCCCTGCACGCATTTGATTCCCTGAGCTGTCTTTTGAAATTGTCAAATGCCCAGGGGAACTGCTTCCAGGGCCATACTAGTTTGTAAGTGGCCTAAATTATCATTACATGTTTAGAGTAGTTGGGGACATCCCTGTGTCTCGGTGACCCTCAGAGACCAGCGGACTTCTGCTGGCCTTCCGCTCCAAAAGAATAAGAGGGAAGCACGTGGAGGTGAAGGTCTCGTTTGCAGACGTCCTTTGTTCAGGGAGGCTGTAGAATCTGTGGGCTCTGCCAGGGTTTACTGGTTTAATTTGATCTAAACCTCTGGGGAGCCGCTGGGGCTCTGACAGGCTCTGAGACACCAAGAGGATTAAGACATGATTCTGGCCTGGAGCAAGAGAATTTTTGCAGCATCCCAGTTCTGATGTATGACTTGAGAATTTCTTTAACTGGACTTATTTTTGATGCTTAAATATTATTTTAAAAGAAACCTCCAAATTCTGACTGTAAAGGAAAAACACAATACACATTGCGTTCGGTAAAGGATCACTGCAAAACCAAACACAGTGAAAACCAAGTAGTGTTTTTAAATGTCAGCAAGATGCTGCCTCCCACAAAGCTGGTGTGGCTCTGCTGTAATGAGGGCGATGGGCAGTTTCAGAAGCAGTGTTAAAGGTGAAGTAGCACCTGCCAGACTTTCTTCTTGACCTGATCAGCAGGATAGAGGCTAGAAAAGAGAAGAACTTTCTCAAGCTTTTGATGTGAGAGCCCCACTTACATGGGCACCACTTGGTGGTGGCCCTTGTGTCAGAGGGTTAAGGATACAGCCAGACTCCAAACCCCAGAATATCGGGGTGGATTCCCTAGTGCTCATTTTCCTGAGTGTTCACACCAGGCAGAGATGGTTGCCTTTTAGGGGCCCCTCAGATGGTCAGATTTGAAGTGTGCCCCGCGAGACTACATGCAGTGTTTGCATTTCTTTTTTTGTGTTTTGTTTTTTTTTTTCTTTTTGAGATAGAGTCTCACTCTGTCACCCAGGCTGGAGTACAGTGGCGCGATCTCGGCTCACTGCAACCTCCGCCTCCTGGGTTCACGTGATTCTCCTGCCTCAGCCTCCCAAGTAGCTAGAATTACAGGTGCCTGCTACCATGCCCAGCTAATTTTTGTATTTTTAGTAGAGACGGGGTTTCACCATGTTGGCCAGGTTGGCCTCGAACTCCTGACATCAGGCAATCCGCCGTCTTGGCCTCCCAAGATGCTGGGATCACAGGTGTGAGCTACCACGCCTGGCCTAATGTTTGCATTTCAGAAGAATTCTTTGCCTTTCAGAACATCTTTATTTGTTTATATTTTTTGAGACAAGGTTTCGCTCTGTCACCCAGGCTGGAATGCAGTGGCGTGATCACTGCTTACTGCAGCCTCAACCTCCCGAGCTTAAGCAATCCTCTTACCTCAGCCCCCGAAGTAGCTGGGACTACAGGTGCACACCATCACATCACACCCAGCTAATTTTGGGAGTTTTTTTTTTTTTTTTTTTTCTCTTTTTTTTAGAGATGGGCTTTTGCCATGTTGCTCAGGCTGGTTGCAAACTCGTGAGCTCAAGCAATCCGCCCCCATGGGCCTCCCAAAGTGCTGGAATTACAGGTGTGAGCTGCTGCCCCCAACCTTTCAGAACATCTTTAAAGGAAAATACTCTGAGCAAAGTTGCAAGGGTAAGAGGCTGTCTCATTAGCCACTGGGTTCAAATCCTCACTCTACCATTGACTGTGTGCCCTTGGGAAAGACTTGCCCTCTCTGTGCCTCAGTTTACTCATCTATAAAGTGGAGATGATGATCCGTCTCCCTGGCATTCTTGTGAGGACTGAATACCTGGCACCTGTCATGTGTGACTGTTTGCTCTCACTTGGGTTGTTAAAGCCATCGTCTGTTAGAGCACCCTGGGCCAATGCCACGTGTTGTTTGTCTATAGCAAGCTTTACATATCAAAATGACATTAAAATCTAAGTGTCTCATGGCACTGAACAGCAACATTATGTTAGAGTCTCCTCTGGCTGACAGTGGGGTGAGTGCCGCCCACACTCATGCAGGTGAGCCGGCGCCCACTCTGCCAGGTATGTGTGAGCCTGGCATGGCGACATACCCCATAATTTGAGTGGCAGTTGTCCATCAAGTTTGCCATGGGTTCTTCTGCTGTTACTGCCTCTGCCGATGAACAGAGTTGCACCATCATGGCTTGCAAAAAGCAACTGAGTGGTGGTTTTGGGTCCTGCAAATGTACCAGGGGAACCAGCATTCCACTGGATGTTAAAAATCCCTGTGTCACAACCACTCTTTGTCAGCCTAGATTCTCTCAGTTACGAGTGATGTAAACTCAAGCAGGATTGAGGAAACAAAAAGGAGACTTTATTGGACTCATATAAGTAAGTCCAAGTATACACTGAGCTTCAGGTGCAGTTGGATCCAGAAGCTTTGTCTCTGGATGGCCTCTGTTCCTCCATCTCTCCCTGATCTCAGCTTTCCTCCAAGTCAGCTTCACTCTCAGGCCAGCTCTCCAGGCAGCGTTCCTGGCATTGCTAGACCCACATGAACACCATACAGGTGCAAACCATCCCTGTGGAAAGAGCTTCTCTCACCTAGAAGACGGTCCCCAAATTGAGTCTTTCTGGTCTGACACTGTCTGGGACTTCTGGTCAACCAGATTCAGGGGAATGGAAAACAATGGTTGGCCGGATGGAGTCATGTGCGCATTCCTGGAGCCAGGACTGAAGCCAACCCCACTTGAACCACGAGGACTGGGATTGGGATAGAGCAAGTTCCCTAAAGGAAAATTCAGAAGCTGGCGCCAGAAGAAGGCAGGTAGCTGGTGTGCAGTCCATTTAGAGAGATGCTTGTGACACCCTCACGTGGCACTCTCTGAAGCAGCTGCTCAAACTGGACCAGACTCATTCATTTAGCAGATGTTTCCTGAGCACCTACTGTGTGCCAAAGGAGATCCAACAGCAAACAAACTAAACAGAGCTTACATTCTTAATATAAGAGTTAACAAGACACATCAAATCTATAGTACACGAGAGAGCAGAAAGTGAGGAGGAGAATAAAGCCAGGAGGGGAAGCTAGGAGGGACGATCAACCAGAAGAAAGGTGGAGAAAAGAATCGCTGGGATTTTCTATAGGGTAGTCTCATTGGGAAGGGGAAATCTGAGCAAAGGAGGTAAGGAAACCAGTCAAGGGGGTTCCCTGGGGAAGAGCACTCCAGGCATAAGGAACAGTGTGTGCAAAGGCCCTGAGGCAGATACTGTGCCAGCAGGCTCAGAGCAGCAAAGAGGCCAGAGCAGTGTGCACAAGGACAGCAGGAAGAGTGAGCGGTAATGGGGAGGTGGTGGTTGGATGGACCGTGCAGGGCATGAGCCTTTGAATGGGAGGAGGATTTTGGCTTTCTGAGTGAGATGGACACAATAGAGGACATTGAGCAGAGGAGGAACACCACCTGATTTGTGTCTTCCAAGGACGCCTCTAGAAGAGTGGACTGAATAGGTGTAATGAGAGCAGGGTGTCCAGTAAGGAGTCTACTGCAACAGTCCACGTGTGAGATGAGCCCAGTGAGGAGTCTGTTGCAATGGTCCAGGCATGAGATGATGGCGGCTCAGACCAGAGTGAGGAAAGTAGTAAGTGCTGATCATAGTTCAAAGGTAGAGCTGATACAAGTGCTGCTGATGGAACTGATGTGGGATGGGAAAGAAGAGTTGAGAATGACTCCAAGGTTGTGGCCTGAAAAACCATGAGAATGGATTTTCTGTGTATACAGATGGGGAAAGCCATGGTTAGAAGCTCTGGGCCGGGTGCGGTGGCTCAAGCCTGTGATCCCAGCACTTTGGGAGGCCGAGATGTGCGGATCACAAGGTCAGGAGATCGAGACCATCCTGGCCAACATAGTGAAACCCCATCTCTACTAAAAATACAAAAATTAGTGGGGCCTGTTGGCAGGCGCCTGTAGTCCCAGCTACTCGGGAGGCTGAGGCAGGAGATTTGCTTGAACCCGGGAGGCGGAGGTTGCAGTGAGCTGAGATCGCACCACTGCACTCCAGCCTGGCAACAGAATGAGACTCCGTTTCAATCGATAAATCAATAAACCAATCAGTAAGTAAAGAAAGCTCCGTTCTGGACCTGGGAAGTTGCAGGTGCCTGTGAAAAGCCAACAGGAACTGTCCAGTAGGCAGCCACATCAGTCAGACGTTGACGAGAGAGGCCCAGGCCTGGGTGGGCTTAGAGTAGGGGGAGGGTGGGGATCGTATACAAACTGTGTGCTTATTTGTGCTTCGCTGAATCTGAGACTCTTCCCAGATCCTGAAAGTTGCAGGGATCCAGCCTGGAGACCTGTCCTGTGGGAGAGGCAGGCTTTTGAAAGAGAGGCGTAGCAGAGGTCTGGCCGGCCTCCTGTTCTCCACTTTCCATCTGTGAACACAAGGAAACCACACCCTGTGCCACTGACTGATATCCAGGAGATCAATTCCAAATCGCAGGCTCAAGTACTCTCTGTAGGGGCCAAATGGCTGGAAGCCCAGGACAACATGCCCAGATTCCAGATGCCAGATCGGTGCTAACTTCCAGCTCAGCTTCTCTGAGATCCCACCTCCTGGCCTTCCTGCCACTGATCACTAGAGGAGGAAAAACATGTGGATGCAGGTTATCTCAGAAAGAAGAGAGGCTCATTTGGACCCACACTGGTGTTCAGCTTGCCAAGCACATTCCTGTAAGATGATTTTTTTTTCAATTCAGCAACATTTGAGAGATCACTTGAGTTCTGGAAGTTAAGTGTATCAGGATTAGATTTGGCTGCATGTAAAAGCAAACATAAAATAACACGGCTTAAACAAGACAGAATGATGCAGATGTCTGGAGGTAGGCAGTCTAGGACTGGCTTGGTGGCTTCAAGGTTATCAGGGACCCAGGCTCCTCCTCTGCCTTTCTGTTCCATCATACTTAGTGCGTAGCTTCCATCTGCAAAGTCACCTTGTGGTTAGAACAGCTGCTGGAGCTCCAGCTGTCACAGCCACATTCTAGGCAGCAAGAAAAAGGAAGCAGAGGCAGAAGGGCAGGATACAGAAAGAAGAACCCACTTCAGAAGTCACATGCAACACGAATAGATCTTATTTACTTAGCCACTTGATCTCAGCAAGAATTATAAAGCACATGCAAATTTGAATCATTCAAAGGCGGTTTAAGTGTTTTTTGCTAAAGTGTGAGCAAGTGTGAGGAAACTACTAGGGCTAATGCAGTGTGCCCCAGGCTAATTAGCATCAGTGGGACAAGAGGTTACTGGAACCCAGAGGCACAGAGGGTCACCTCACAAGAGCTGTCACCCTCTGTTGGCACCACAGGGAGGAAGGTGGAGGAATCTGTCTGCCAACCTCACTTTCTTCTTTCGCTATTCTCCTGCCAGGGGCCCTTGTCAGTCAAATCCAACCCAGAGCCCAGGGAGTGAAGGGGCTTGTTGAACCAGCACCTCCAGGCCAGTGCCCTGGGGTGGAGAACTGGACAGAGGGCAGGGCTGGAAGGCCACAGGCAGACTCCTGGCACATCTTTGGCCATAAGGGAATCTGGGAAATGTTTCCTCGATGGGTGCATTGAAAATAAAGTCAGGGCCTGATCAGAGGAAGAAGGGGAAAGAGATACTGGTGGGCAACTGAGGGTCTCAGCCACACCAGAGATCAGGAGCAAGTGTCCCAGCGAGGACAGCTCCTCCAGCAGTGGGAGGCGTGGCTGTGCGGCCGAACACCGGAGAGACCTGCGTCATGAGGAGATGTTTAGATGTTCACGTGGAAACCCGAGGCAGAAGCACGGCACATACAAGAGCCCTGTGGCAGCAACAGGTTTGCCAGGACCTTGGAGGAGGGCAGCAGGACCTGGGAATGAAGGGGAGGAGGATGGGGAAGGGGGCAGAGAGCAGACAGGGGAGACCCGGTGGTCCCCTGCAGGCTGTGCAGCAGGGTCTGGATTTGATTGCAAGCCCGATGGAAGGACCCCGGAATGTTCTGAGCTGATCAGCTATGCGTGCGTGTTCTCAGAGGTACACCCCAGCTGTGGGTGCAGAGGGTGGCCCAGGGACAAGAGCGGAAGCAGGGAGATCAGGTGGTGGTTGCAGCGGTCCAGGTGGGAGATGCTGGTGGCACGGAGCAGGACGGGGCGCTGCAGAGCGAGAGGGGTGGGTGGATTCCGGCGCTGCTTGGAAGGTCGGCAGGGTTTGCTTGATGGATCGTGAGTGGGCGGGTGAGGGAATAGGAATCGGGGATGACTCCTAGGTTTTTGGCTGAGCCGTTGGGCAGATGGTGGTGCCATTTACAGAGATGGGAAGGCGGGGGCAGGAGGAACAGATTGGGAGAGGTGGGGAAGGGTGGACATTAAGCTGCTTTGCAAACGTCACCCACCAGGCCTCTGGCTGGGGGGCAGCTCTGCGTAGCCTCTTCTGAAAAGTGGGGAAAATACCCTGGAAGCCCTGCCCCACTGAATAAATATCCCCTCCCAGGGATGGTGATTGTAGCCTTTCGAGTTAGAGGAATATTTCTGGGTGGAGCTTCTCCGAGAGGAAATGACCAATCATTGCAGAGCCCCATCAATTACACCCAAGCCCTGCCCTTTCCCGTGTGTGCCCTGCCCTTTCCCATGTGTGCTCCGCCACCTCTCTGCTGTGGTTGACAATTACCGTAGCAGAATTTTCTCCCAGGAACTTCTACAACCAGAGGCAGCAGAAAGCAATGGAGAAAAAATTAACTGCATGGTCTCTCTGACAACTCGATGCTTATTAATAGAATCTCAGTCCTGCCTCTTCGACATCTGCTTAATTGATTTTGGGTTTAGGAACCGATTTGGAGGCTTGGCTTTTCATAGCTGAAACCAGCAATAACATTTGACTTTATTTTGTGACGTCCAAGAGTCAGGAATGGCTCACCTTTGCACCATCAAAAGAAAAACAGCCTCCTCTGAGCAACAGGTCCCCGGAATCCAGTGTCATTATTCTGGATTGAGTTACTGGCACAGCAAGAGTTGCCACCGGCAGCAGTGAACACATTACTAGGTGAAAAATAAGAGGTTCCCTTGCCCAAGTGTGGCTGCCGATTTCTGCTGTTTGTGCCCCAGGCTTTTCTCTCCCCTTTGCTAGAGACAGAGCTATTCTGGGGCAGTTGGTGAGGTCTGAGGGGCCCAGCCTGCTGCAGCCCTTTCGCACATGTTGCCTTGGGCATGGTAGGGAGCTCACAAGCTGATCCTACAGCATTGCAGACATTCCAGGGACACTTGAGGGCCAGGAGAGGGCTGCTGAATGAATTCCAGCCTGTTAGGTGGACACCAGTAGCCAGAGGACAGTGCAGGACACAGGTTCTTCCCCATCTGTGGCTCGACCTTATAGCCCTCTTCATCCCCTGCCTGTCCAGGTCAAGGCTCTGTTCCAACCTGTACCTGACCCCGCAGCCTCTCGGGAAGCCTCCCCACTGAATGCCTGTTCTCTGCAGGTCTCTGGGCCCCAGTAGACTATTACCTTTGCAGATTTATTTAGCTGCTCCCTTCACTTGGAATTGAATCAGCTAAGGGTTGCAAACTCCATGCCCACCGGGCCAGGGAGGTACTGGCAAGGAGGAAGCAGACATGGTAGGGGCCGTGGAAGACTGGAGGAGGACCTTCTCAAGTGGGCCTTCGCTACTCGGGTCCAGCCCACTGTGGGCCCATCAAAGCCAGATCTTTACATTTTTCAAGCAAAGCCAGAAAGCTGAATTGATGTGAAATCTCACAATTTAAGAAAAAGGCCATTCAATTTTTAAAATCCTTTCCTTTTGGGCAGACCTAAATCAAACACACATGCAGACAAGATTTAGTCTAGAGGGACTCTGTTTTTTAACTCCGTGTGAGACGATACTTGTTGAAAAGCTGACATGCGGCCAGGCGCGGTGGCTCACTCCTGTAATCCCAGCACTTTGGGAGGCCAAGGCAGGTGGATCACTTAAGGCCAGGAGTTCAAGAACAGCCTGGTTAACATGATGAAACACTGTCTCTACTAAAGATACAAAAAATTAGACAGGCATGGTGGTGGGAGCCTGTAATCCCAGCTACTTGGGAGGCTGAGGCAGGAGAATCACTTGAACCCAGGACGCAGAGGTTGCAGTGAACTGAAATCATGCCATTGCACTCCAGCCTAGGTGACGAGAGAAACTCTGTCTCAAATAAATAGATAAAGCTGACATGCATTAAGTGCTTTCTGTATGTCAAGCATTGAACTGAAAGCCATATATATATATACATATATATAATTTTTTTTTTCTCAAAACTCAGAACAACCCTGAGAAGGAGGCACTGTTATTCTCCCTGCTTTGCAGATGGGGAAACTGAGGTGCAGGGTGGCTAAATCATTTGCACAAGGTGCCTGATTAACAGGAAGTAGCAAAAATCAAGATTTGGACCACTCACCCCAAAGGCACCATCTGTAGCCCGCGTGTCCGCTAAGAATGTTTACTCTTCATTTACTCACACAGAAGCACCGGGAAGAGCAGCAAAAGGCAAGAAGGAAGGGGATGGCATGATTCTAATCAGCACAGTCCCGAGAAAGCCTTGCTGAGAAGGTGATATTTGCAGAGACCTGAAGGCAATGAGGGACTTAGTCTGGGCTGAGGAGTGGCAGGTGCAAAGGTCCTGAGGGAGGAACATGCTCGGTGTGTTCGAGGAACAACAAAGAGGTCAACATGACTGGAGCAGAGGAAGCTTGAGAGAGAGAGAGAGAGTGGTAGGAGTTGTAGTTGGAGCGAGTGAGTGTCCAGATCACTGAGGACCTTGTAGAACAGAGGGAGGACTTTGGTTTTTACCCTGAGTGAGGCAGGCGGTCACTGGAAGACAAAGGGCAAACGAATATGATGATCTCACTGACTGTTTTAAAAGGAGTCCTGGCCAGGCAGGCACGGTGGCTCATTCCTGTTATCCCAACACTTTGGGAGGCCAAGGCAGGAGGATCACTTGAGCCCAGGAGTTCAAGACCAGCCCGCACAACGTGGTGAAGCCCCATCTCTACAAAAAATACAAAAATTAGCTGAGTGTGGTAGGGTGTACCTGTAGTTCCAGCTACTCGGGAGGTGGAGGTGGGAGGATCACCTGACCCTGGGGAGGTCGAGGCTACAGTGAGCTGTGATCACACTACTGCATTCCAGCCTGGGCAGCAGAGTGAGACCCTGTCTCAAAAGAAACAAAGGCCTCTGGGCACCAAATGGAGAATAGAAGAACAGCTTAGGAGCCTACTGCAATAGTCCAGGCAGAGAAACCAGTGATTCGAATGAATTTAAGTCAATGTCCTGAGTTTACTGACTCTGCCTTTTTCTCCCTGCCCCATTCTTCCTTCCGCTGCTTTCCCTGGGAGGCCCTGCCATCACAGACTCTAATGATATGTCTGTAATTTTAAGAAACTAGTCATAGGGAGGATCATCTCATTAGTTCTACATCAAAATCACCCAAGTTGGGGGCTACAGGGATTTGTCTAGGAAGGGTGTGGGGTGCCCCTGCTCCCAGCTGAACCAGGCCTCCAGCAGATATGAGCCACCTAAGCCTCAGGAATGGCCAAAAAAAAAAGGAGGGGGGGGGGCGGCTGGGGTCATGTTTTAAATCCTGAAACTCCCTGGCACCTTGCTAAGTCCCCATAGATAGTGTTTGCTCTGACTTAGACCTTTAGAAGAGCAAATTCATTCAGCATTTCCTATGACACTGGCAACGTCATCATCTGTGGCAGGTCAGCAAAACATTGATTTTATCACTGATGGACTTACTGGATGGTGCATCAAAAAAAAAATATATATATATATATGTATATATATATAACTCGCACCTTAATTCTCTAACTCAACGTAGTTAACTTGGATTGAGATTAAAGGGTTTTTTCTTAAATCACGTTAAATAAAAATATCAAATGATAGCACAGGGGTACACAGGCCCCCAAAAAGCCACCTTGAATGGGGAGGCAGTTCAGGAGTGTCATGGGAGAAACCGCATTCTGGCCATTGGGTGGTTTGGGCCCCCAAATTTAAATCCCAACCGATGGGGGTGGGGGTGAGGCCTCTCCGGCCCATCGGAGTCACAGAGGTGTCAGAGTGAGCTCACCCTCTGCCCGGTGTAGTGGGAAAGTTTGGTCATGGAAAGAAACCGGGTCTGTTTTTGTCTGCATGTCCCCAGGTTTATGTTGGACGGAAGAAGTTGAGGTTGGCTGGCCCGGCTGTATTGAAAAGCTTGAAAACTGGCCTTTTCATTTCTGTGTGGCCGTGTCGTTCAGGTCCTTCCCTCCCATCGGAGCTGTCCTTCTGCATTAGGGCCGGGGCTGGGCAAGGCGATTAGATCATATGTTTTTTTGTGTTAGAGATGTGGGTTTACACAGCCTCGTCGCTATAGCAGCTTTAATAAAGCAGGTTACTGTCCCCGAGGGGAGGCTTAGCACATAACACTGCCCAGGCACAGATGCTGCTGTCATTCCGGGGCACTGTTGTCCTTTACTCGTGGATTGACGCAGCGCTCCTCCGCCAGCTGATTTGGGAAGGGTGAGTGCTGGCCAGGAGCACCCCACAGCTCGCTTCCTCTGGAATGAGGAGGAAGGAGATTTAAGCATTTCAAGACCCTGGATCTGAGCCCATTAAAAACAAGAAATGTCTCTGGAGGCTGTTCACTGTTTGCCAAGGCAGCACTGGGGGCTGTGGACTGCAGGTGATTTCATCAGGTGATGGCCTGCCCTGCGTTTCGTTCCAGGAGAAGGGTCTGACCAGTCGGATGGGTGGCCAGCTTTTGTCCTTTCTGCAGGTTCTGGAGACCGAGAGAGGCCGAGCTGTCACTACCAGCTGCTTCGTCCTTTCTCCTTAGCGTTTGGGACCAGAGAGCAAAGGATCGATTCCACTTGGGGTGCCCTGGACTCATGCATTTAAGAAACATTTATGAGCACCCGCTACGTGCCAGGCACTGTTCTAGGTTTTGGGGCTAGAACTGTGGAGCCATCAGAAGTCACAGGGGACAAAAGACAGGATCAGTAGATAAATACATAAAAGTATATCGTGTGTTAGATGATGAGTGCAGGGTTGAAAATGTCAGGCAAGGAAAGGAGTAGAAAATATTGGGGGCCAGGGAAGGCTCCACGGAGAAAGGAACTCTAAAGACAAGAAGGGGGTGAGAGCACCACTGGAGGGCTCTAGGGGAGAGGTGTTCCAGGCGGAAGGAACAGCAGGGCGAAGGCTCTGGGATGGGAGCACGCCTGGTCAGTCTGCAGACAGAGGGGAGGCCCCTGCGGCTGCAGAGAGTGGGCGGAGAGGGGGATGGGGTTAGGGAGGGAGGGAATTGGGTCCCACCACTCTCTGTGGATGGCCTGAAGGAGGCTCCTCTGAGTGAGCAGGAGCCCCGGAGAGTGTCAGGAGAGGAGACTCTGGCTGCACCATGGGGAATAAGTGACTGGAGTCCAATCAGGAAGCAGTTGGCCTGATTTCAGGGAGAGAGGATGATCGCCTGGCCCACAGGGGAGGTGGCAAGGGTCTGACCGTGGATGCTTACATTGAAGAGAGAGCAACAGGCTTTGCTGATAGATTGGATGTGGGAACTGAAAGATGGGAGGAACCGTAGCCAAGATGATTGCCCGAGTACCCAAAGGAAAGGGGAGTGGCTTTGGGAGGAGCTAGAGGGACGGTGACATCAGGGCTCGGCTGTGGGTGTGGCACTCGAGGTCTAATGGACAGCCAGATGACATCAGCGGATGTCAGGGTTGTACCAAGCCACATATCAAGGGATGTCAGGTCCCGGTTGTACCAAGCCAGTGATTGCTAAATTCTAATCATTCCCTCACAATTTTCATCATATATCTGTATGCCACTTGTACTATTACTTACTTTTTAAAAATTGGCTGTAATTGTTTGTTGTTGTTTTTAAAAGAAGGATTTCTACTACCCTAAAGGAAAAGCTGAGGTTACTTGCCCTAAATAGAAGGAAACCAACTCATGCAATTAACCTAAGTCAGTGCCACCCCCTGCCTGGAGCTCCAAGCGGCCTTTCACACCACCAGTGTCCCTGGTGTTTGGTGATGTGACTCTGTGCCGCCCCACCACTGGTGTGCCTGATGAAGTCACCACTAGGTGGCCCCCTTCTGGGTCACCAAGGGACCATTCTGAGCTTAACTGAAGCCAAGAGGGAACCAGGAGCATGGGGACCTCGCTGTACTTCCTCAGGACACTGTTACCACCTCCCGTGTGACAGCAACGTTTTGTGAATGTGAAACTCAGCACCCCACCTCTCCTGGGTTTGAGTCTTCTCTGCCTGCCCAGCTGTGCAGCCTTAGCCAGTCATTCAGCTCCCAGGTTCAGTTCCCTCTTCTGTAAAATGGGCCATTGGCAGAATTAAGTGATGAGTGTCTTCAGCCCTGCCATAAGCATTCCGCCAGTGATAGTCGCCACTATTAAGTATAATGATTATTGTTGGCATAGAAGACTGCCCTCTTCCCCAGGAATAAGTTGGAGCGCTCTCAGTTCCCTAGGTATACCAGAAGGTTGCAACACCCAAGCGTTCAGGGGTCAGGCAGGTAATGAGAGTGGGTTCAGGTGGCGTAAGACTGTAGGGAGTGCAGGGGAGTGTGGCAAACTGGAGAGCAGATATTCTGTGTGATGCTATTAATATCAAATTTTTTAAATCCACTCTATAAGACACCAACACACAGATCTGTGGACATCAACTGGTTTGGACTCCTGAGATATGAAAACCCAAGAGTGTAAGATAGTATTCGATGTGTTATTGTAGCTGCTGTCTGTTGAGCACATGATGTGCCAGGCACTGTGCTAGGCAGTGAACAAAGTAGGCTGAGTCCCTGCCCTTGTGGAGTGCTCTGCTGAAGGCAGCAACACACAAATAAGTGAAATCAAAATGACTTATGTTTGAGGACAGTAACTGCTATGGAGAGACACGGAGTGGGGAAGCAGAGTGGAGAGTGCTATGGGTTGGGGGAGGCAGTTTCAATACAGGCCAGGGAAGGGCCTCTCCAAGAAGATGGTGTCTGATCAATACTTTGAAGAAGACAGAGGTAGCCCTGTGACTGGAGGAGTGGGAGCATCCTAGGCTGGGGGTACGGCTGAGGCAGAGACCAGGAGGTGGGAGGGCAGCCAGTGTGCAATCCTGGGACCTCAAGGGCAAGACCTTGGTGCCTTGATTGGTGGTAAAAATTGAAAGTAGAAGCAGCTGATTGGTGAGCAGAGGGCCCTCCCCAGATCCCCAGGAGGCTGTGGTGGGTCTAATGTGTGTTTTCAGGTCTCTAGGGGGTTGCTAGGTGAGTGGGATCACAGCCTTCACATGCCTGGTAGACCCTGTTTTGGTTTCCCACTGCTGTCCTAACAAATCACAAACTGAGTGGCTTAAAACAACAGAAATGTACTCTCTCAACAGTTCTGGAGGCCGGAAGTCCGAAATCAAAGTGTTAGCATGGCTGTGCTTCCTCAGAAGGCTCTAGGGGAGAGCCCTTCGTTGCCTCTTCCAGCCCTGGGACCCAAGGAGTTCCTTGTTCCTTGGCTTGTATGTGCATCCCTCCAGTCTCTGCCTCCCTTTGAATGTGGCCTTCCCCTCTGTGCCTGTGCGTCTTCTCCACTTTGTGTCCTATGTGGACACTTGTCACTGGATTTAGGGCCCACCTGGGGAATCCAGAACAAATCTCACCTCAGTATCCTCAATTTAATTACGTCTGCAAAGACCCCCTGTATTAAGTCTGTCTTCATGCTGCTGATAAAGACATACCTGAGACTGGGTAATTTAGAAAGCAAAAGAGGTTTAATGGACTCAGTTCCATGGGACTGGGGAGGCCTCAGGATCATGGCAGAAGGTGAAAGGCACATCTTACATGGTGGCAAGCAAGAGAGAATGAGAACAAGCAGAAGGGAAAACCTTTATAAAACCATCAGATCTCGTGAGACTTATTCACTACCAAGAGAACAGTATGGGGAAAACCACCCCCATGATTCAATCGTCTCCCATCAGATCGCTCTCACAACACGTGGGAATTATGGGGGCCACAATTCAAGATGAGATTTGGGTGGGGACACAGCCAAACCATATCACCATCTTTCCAAATATGGTCATGTTCACAGCCTCCAGAAATTAGGACATGGTCTTATCTTTAGGGGACGGGGGCACCATTCAACCTGCTGCACACCTTAAGAACTGCAAGGAAAAGGGGAAAATCCAGGGATGGCCATAGAAGGAAGAGAGAGGATTTCCATGGAATGTTTCCATCAAATCACTAAAGGTCTGGGCACCAACCACAGCATACAATTGAGCATGCACTTGTCACACCTATGTTGAGTACACACTGTGTGTCACACGGCAGCAGTGCTGAGGATTCAGCACTGAGTGGAGCACACGGCCTTTGCCCTCCTGTGACTGTGGCCTGCACACAGTAGGGCTCCCACACACGTTCATTTGCTTCCTTCCTTCCTTCTTTCCTTTCTTCCTAAGTGTCTTGCTCTGCTTACAGCTTGGTTGAGGAACAAGAGCAGGCATGGCCAGACAACGTGGTTCATGACTGTAATCCCAGCACTTTGGGAGGCAGAGGCAGGCAGATCACTTGAGGTGAGGAGTTCAAGACCAGCCTGGCCAACATGGCGAAACCTTGTCTCTACTAAAAATACAGAAATTAGCCAGGTATGGGGGCTACTTGGGAGGCTGAGGAAAGAGAATCTCTTGAATCTGAGAAGCAGAGATTGCAGTGAGCTGAGATCATACCACTTCACTCCAGCCTGGGCAACAGAGCAAGACGCTGTCTCAAAAAAAAAAAAGAAAAGAAAAGAAGAGCAGGCATGACTGAAACCTCAAAGCCTGGGGTATGATCAGTACTCAGGACACATGCTGCAAGAGTGCTCAGGACACACGCTGCAAGAGTGCTCAGAGCTCTCAATCCCCGGCGGCCAGGGTGGTGCCAGAGGCTCCTTACGAGAGGTGTACTAGGCTGATGGGTTGGATTTGGGGTGAGGGTTGATGGGTTCCAGGCTCGAAGAAACATGTGGACAAGAGGCCAGCAGGGTCTGTGGCTGATGGCAGGGCACCCCAGCCAGGGAATACTCAGGGAGAAGATTTGCCACCAGGTTGGCATGACCAGATCAATAAGAGCAAACAATTCTTGGGAAGGTTCCAAAGAAAACAAAGTATAATCTCCCCTCAATTTACATGGTGGTTGGTTTCGGAAAGAAAAAACAAAAACAATGTTCTGTTTAAAATTTGTAGAACAGTTTGATTCCAGTCTCAGGTCATTTATAAACAGGTTTTTACCTGCCCTGCGGGTAGAGATGCAATTACAGTACAGGACAGTGACAGTACAGGCGCTTACAGTCACGCGCCTCCAGCACCATTGCAAAATCCTCCAGACTCCAGACCTGGACCGCAGGAGTGTCCAGGCAGACTCAGGACCCAGGGTCCTCCCTGATGGTGCCGGTCGGTCCCACCGTGCAGCAGTGGCCCCGTCCACAAATGCCACCAGTGGCCCCTGCCCCATAAGTCTGCAGAATGTGCCCGCTCCAGACCTAGGGATGCCACGGTGAGAGTCCCCCCAGTGCCGGTGCCCCCCGGGTCTCCTGCCCTGCGCCTCACTTCCACCTTCACCTTGCAGGTTCCATGCAGGTGATGAACAAGACCCGGCGCATCATGGAGCAGGGCGGGGCGCACTTCATCAACGCTTTCGTGACCACGCCTATGTGCTGCCCCTCGCGCTCCTCCATCCTCACCGGCAAGTACGTCCATAACCACAACACCTACACCAACAACGAGAACTGCTCCTCGCCCTCCTGGCAGGCGCAGCACGAGAGCCGCACCTTCGCCGTGTACCTCAATAGCACTGGCTACCGGACAGGTGAGCAGGGACGGGGGTGGGTGCAGGAAGGGAGAGACAGCCGAGGCGGGCATCCCTGGGTGTGGTCCGTGCGCCACTGCGGTACCCGAGATGATTGTGGATAGCCCCTAGAGCAACTCTCTTATAATTTCAGAGTTGTGCATTTATTTCTGTGTGTATTAGAGAAATATAGATGTATTTGCCTACAGTAGTGATGCCAAGTGACCTTGTCAAAGGAATTTGAGTTCCCCCCCAAAAAAGTGAGTCTTTTCAAAATATGAATTATAGTGCAGAGAGGCCACAAGGTGCCCGTGCGTGAGTTTGCATCCTCTGTTAATTGTTATTAAGCACATCAGGGACTGTTGTGTTGACTTCAAACCATCAGCTTGGAAGAAGGTTCCAAAATATGGGGGTGGGGGATGGGAATTCGTGGAGGGCAACAGATATGGGGCTGTGTGGTCACTCTCTACATGGCGGTAACCAAGGTGGTGCAGAAGCTGACGTGGTGGTTGACTGTCCACACACCCGGTAAGTGTCGTCCTCGGTGGAGGGTGACCTGGTTCCTGTTTGCTTATCCTGCAGGAGGTCTTTGGTGGGCTCTGAAGGCTCACCTACCAGGCTGGTTGTCTGAGGTAGAGATGCAATTACAGTATAGTCACTTACCTCCAGCCCTATTGCAAAACCCTTCAGACTCAATTAATTTAACTTGCTTTAATTAAAAATAAATAAATACTCCCCACCTTGGGTAAGAAGCTGCGGCAGTTGTGAAATCAGATACTGTGGTTCAGATGTTGCAACCCCAGGAAGTTGCATCCAAGTGACAAGGGGTTTGTTTGGGTGGGAGTGCCGCAAGGGAAGGATGGATGCCTCCTTCAGCCCTGTTCACAGCCCTGAACCTGCAGCCCTCGAGGCGGGGCAGCTACCTCTCAGATACACATTGTGGGCTGGCAGGGATGCTTTGGGGTGGGGAGCAAGCCAGTAAGGTGTGTCTTCTTACAGCCTCATCCCACAGCCAGAATCACCTAGAAAGTATGTTCTGCTGAGAACTAGGAAGGCCTCGTTCCTATACCTTGTTCCTGTATATCGTGCGTGCCATTGTGCAAAATCAACCACCTGTTGGTTCCCCTGAGCCTCTGCAGAAAGCCACATGTGTCAGAGGTTACCATGCCTAGATGGTTGGAGGGCCTGGATATTGCTAGCAGAAGCAGGGCAGGCAGGCCCGCAGCAGAGCAGTGGGCCCTTATTGAAGATGCACCGGCAACTTGGGTCCAGAAAGTACAGCCATGCACTCAAGAGTGACAACCTTGAAATGTTTTAAAGTCTGAATATTTCACTGAAAATATTATTTTAAAATATGCCGGCACAACTTACTTTCTGTTTAATGTATACTGGGGGCCAAAAAAAGTATGTCTGAGGGGTGAGTATGTGGCTCACAGACTCTCTTTCCACAACCTCTGGGTGAAAGGTCTATAAAGAAACCTTTCGTTCTGGATGCCGGCAGATCAGTAAAGACCCTAAACTTGTTCTCATCAATCCCCCTCATTTCACAGCCAGGGCCACTGCGGCCCAAAAAAGAGACCTGCCCAGAGGTGAGGTGTTTGTGGCATAATCAAAATGGAATGCAAGATCATGGGAACTCAGAGGGGGCGTGGAAATCGTATTCATCAGACTGAAAGGAAGCTCACATGTTCTGTGACATTCTGAGGGCCAAGGGTGGGAGCTTAAGGCTAGTGTTCCAAAATCTTACAGACAACTTGAGAAAACAAACCATCTGAAGAATAAACATTCTCTAAAGTGGATTTCCCAAACTTGTGCTTGAGTGTACGCAAGTCACCAAAAAGCTGTCTCCCTAAAGAAGTGCTTTTATTCAACTATGCTTCATTATTATACCCTCAAGAAGACTGGGAGCATAATGTCAAGTGTAAAGAGCCAGACACAGAGAACATTTACATGTTTGTAAAACTGCCGCTGAGAATTTTATTCATTATATTTAGAATGCCACTCTGTACAAGGAATCCCATCTTACTTTCAGAACTCAGGACCCTGAAAGCACCATTTAGTCTGATGAACTGGTGTACTCCTGGTTATTAAATAGTAAGTGCCACATACCCTGTAGACTTTCCCTCTTTGCCTTGGCAGCTAGGAAGCTCAGGTTTGAGTTTGATATTAGGTTGTTGTTTAAAGTGGAAATATTTTAAAGATCCAACTGTATGATATGTCATACTGATCAGTGTTGACTAAGAAAAATGACAAAAATCTATAACGACTTCAAAACCTTCTAGATTATTTTTTCCTTTTAGATTGATCTGTACATACATATTAGAATATATTGTAAATTTTTAATCCCTCAGGGACCAAAAATAAATTGTTCCTGCTGAGTCTTCAGCCATATTAAACCCTGTGTTCATGTGGCCACCTGGCAAAGTTGGTTCAGTTGGATTTAAGTTTGGCCGTGTGTGTAAGAGACCGGGAGTGTCAAATAAAATTCCAAGTTCTGGTGGCCCTGATCTATGAAGTGGTCAGAGACTCAGACTCCCTTTCTCCTTATTTCCCATTGGTGAGAAACAAGTCACATGGCCATGCATGGCTGCGAGGGGGCCTGCGAAATGTAGTCTTATTCTAGGTGGACATTTACCCTGATGAAAATTATTTTACTGTGGGAGAAGAAGCAAATGGATACTGAAGGACAAGTAAAGTCTAGGCCACCCTAACGGTTATTAGACTTTTGTGTTTGCGATAGTCATTTGAATAGAGGAGATCAGCCCAAACTAAGGAAGACTGACCCCAGAAAAATGCTACTTAAGTGGACCCACATTTCATAATAAATAGTGCTTTTAATGTACTTAGTAAGGTATTTGATCCAGAAATGAAACTACGATATTTCAAGAATAACTCTGTTATGTTACGTCTCTTTTTTTCTTTTTTTAAGACAGAGTCTTGCTCTGTCACCCAGGCTGGAGTGCAGTGGCACAATCTCAGCTCACTGCAGCTTCCGCCTCCTGGGTTCAAGCGATTATCCTGTCTCAGCCTCCTGAATAGCTGGGATTACAGACGCCTGCCACCACACCGGACTAATTTTTGTATTTTTTATAGAGATGGGGTTTTGCCATGTTGGCCAAGCTGGTCTCAAACTCCTGGCCTCAAGTGATCCACTTGCCTTGGCCTCCCAAAATGCTGGGATTACATGCGTGAGCCAACACACCCGGCCCTCTGTTAGGTTGTATCTAATGATATTTAACAAAGATTGGGCTCTAGCTGTAACTAATGAGTTGATTCTTTAAGCAAGTGAATTGATGAAGTGTAGGGAGGAATATAATGTGTTTCACAAATTTAAATGGATGGCACAAGATGATATCCTTTACTTCACCAGGGACATTTTTGCAAAAGTATTTGAGATTTGATCAGTTTTTCCAAGGGCCTCTCGTAATTCTTTGACATCTGAATCTTACCCTGTGAAGTGCATCTCATACTTCATCATCCTTTTCAATAGTCTCTTCTCCTTCATGTAGTATCTTTATAGACCAGGTAATTATTCGTCAGTGGATTTGCATGTGTTTTTTGAGCTATCTTCCAGCATCATCTTAATTAATTTCACAAACCCTGCATCTTTTAAAAGATTTGCAATTTCATTTTGCAGTGATCTTGCTTTGCATGGCCCCATGTTTGCAATGGAGATTGACAAAGGACAAAATGAGAGAAGCTAAGTTTAAGCAGGATAAATATCAATTTGTTCATGAATATTTCTCTGTATGGCTTCTTACAACTTGGGGGATTGGATCTCAGATATGAATACCCTTGGAAGGATCAATTTCATCCTCAGGTTTGTTTGTTTGTTTGTTTGTTTGTTTGTTTTTGAGACAGGGTCTCACTCTGTTGCCCAGGCTGGAGTGCAGTGGCACAATCTTAGCTCACTGCAACCTCCACCTCCTGAGTTCAAGCGATTCTTCTGCCTCAGCCCCCCCAGTAACTAGGATTACAAGTGCACGCCACCACGCCCAGCTAATTTTTTGTATTTTTAATAGAGACGGAGTTTCACCATGTTGGCCAGGCTGGTCTCGAACTCCTGACCTCAAGCAATCCACCCTCCTCAGCCTCCCAGAGTGCTAGGATTACAGGTGTGAGCCACCATGCCCGGCCACATCCTCAGTTTTTACAAAGGTTTTATAGTCATCCTTTAACACAGTTCAGCAGTTGAAGTGCCGTTGCCCCGCCTGTGATCACTTATATACCCGCAAGTCAAAGTTGTACAGTGTTCCCAGAATGAGACACCTCCCAGCTCTCTGCAGAGTGGTTGAGGGCATTAGCTTTGCCTGGGTTCGAATCCAGTCTCTGCTGCTTTCTGGCTGCATGAACTTGGACAAGTTATTTAGCCTCTGTGTCTTGGCCACCTCAGCCACAGTTAATAATGTCACTTAACTCATGGAGTTTTGTGAAGATGAAATATATTAGAACAGTGTCTGGTACAGGGTCATGGTAGGCACTTGGGAAATTTAGCAATGATGGTTGGGTGCGGTGGCTCGCACCTGTAATCCCAGCACTTTGGGAAGCCAAGGTGGAAGGATGACCTGAGGCCAGGAGTTTGAGACCAGCTTGGGCAAAACAGCGAGATCCCATCTCAATTTTTAAAAAACAACAATAAAAAAAAAAAATTTAGCAATGACGATGACGATTTGCACAATCACACAGCCCACCTCAGGCCAGTGTTCTGATTAATGTCACGGTAAGTTGCGCTCACGGATCAGCATGTGTTCAGCCTCTCTGGTAATCAGCAAAATGCAAACGCAGCCAACAGTGCATGATCACATCCCAGCCATGAGCACGGCAAATACGAAGAGACCCCATCGCACCACATGTTGGTGAGAATGTAGGAAAACAGGAAATCACATGCACTCAGCAGTATGATGGCAAATTGTTCCCTCCACTTTGAAGAGCAGTTTGCCAATTCCTGGCAAAACTGATAAAGGGCATCTCCTTCCACTCAGCAATTCTACTGTAGCTCTGTTCCCCTCGATTCTGAGGAGGTGATGTTGATGTGTGAGCTCTGCTTGAGCAAGGGAATGCACTTCCTGGCTGCCCTGTTTGCTCTTGAAGATGTGTGATGCTCATGGCAATAGATTGCCTTTAGATCCAACGGACAGGAACCCCGACTGCAGCTGGCTTCAAAAACATTGAATTTTTTGCTCCCTGAACAAAAGAGACAGGCCAGGCAAGGTGACTCACGCCTGTGAGCCCAGCACTTTGGGAGGCCAAGGTGGGAGGATCACCTGAGGTCAGGAGTTTGAGACCAGCCTGGCCAACGTGGTGAAACCCTGTCTCTACTAAAAGTACAAAAATTAGCCAGGCGTGGTGACGTGCACCTGTAATCCCAGCTACAAGGGAGGCTGAGACAGGAGAATTGCTTGAACCTGGAAGGCGGAGGTTGCAGTGAGCTGAGATCGCACCACTGCACTCCAGCCTGGGTGACAGAGTGAGACTCTGTCTCAAAGAAAAAGAAGGAGAAGATACAGGCGAGTATCAGGCAGAGTCGGATCTCATGGTTTATGAGTATCATGATCATATCACAAGGCTGGAGGTCTGGAGATGGTGGCTGGCACTCCAGCGGCTCTGTGCCTCCTTGTCCACGTCTGGCAGGAGCAAGAGAGCATCCTTTTCCAGAAGGCTCAAGGCATGAGATCCCTTCTGATTGGACCACCCTGAGTCACATGCGAGCCCCTGAGCCAGTCATCGTGGAAAGCACATGGATTGTACCAACTCGCCCAGCCTGGGTCACCCGCTCGGCAGCAGCAGGCTGAGTCCCTTTTTCCCCAGCACCTGGACTGCCAGGTAGAAATCAAGGGCTGCTGGAAAGGATAAGGAAAAGCATACTGGAGTGCCAATCACAATTTTACTACACTGCCTTTAGCAAAAACACAAAAAACAAAAAGTAACATCAGCTGGCCAGACACGGTGGCTCACGCCTATAATCCCATCACTCTGGGAAGCCGAGGAGGGTGGATCACAAGGTCAGGAGTTTGAGACTAACCTGGCCAACATGGTGAAACCCCGTCTCTACTAAAAATACAAAAATTGGTTGGGTGTGGTAGCAGGTGCCTGTAATCCCAGCTACCCGGGAGGCTGAGGTAGGAAAATCACCTGAACCCAGGAGGCAGAGGTTGCAGTGAGCCGAGATTGCACCACTGTGTTCCAGCCTGGTGACAGAATGAGACTCTATCTCAAAAAAATAAAATAAATAATAACAATAATAATAATAATAACATCAACAAAAAGCCAACCTTTTCCAGCCCTTTCTGGTGAACTAGATTGAAGTGCCGTTTTCTCCCCATTGGGATAATGCCTTTCTCCGTCCACACCTGAATCTGGCAGTTCTGAGATTGTTTCCCGACCCCAGCTTCTGCCATCTGGTCCAGGCTTTTGCAGAGATGGTGGCGGGCCTTCTGCCCTTCTGCATCATGTTCTGAAATGCACCACGGGAGCAGGGAGTACATCCTCCTCATAAGACCAGGCCTTGCCAGGGCTCTCGGAGCCTGTTTTGGGGTTTGGCCCTGAGCACCCCAGTTATTTTCACTCTTCTCACCCAAAGCTGGGTAGAGAGGTCGGCTGAGGACTGGAACCTGGCCATCAACCTTGGGCAGCTAACCTTCACTAGGGGCTGGGGGGCCTCTGTGCCCTGCTGACCCCTACCATGGTGGGACACGTGGGGCACCCCATCGCCCTCTCACGTGGGAGGATGGAAGGGCGCCTGCTGGGCATTTTGGCATCCCCAGCGAAAGACCTGCTGCCGTGTGTAAGTGAGACTTGTCTTTTCCCTAAAGTGGTTTCATTCAGGACCACAGGGGCAGGAGGGCTGCTGCGTGGGCCATCCTCCTCTGCGATGCTATAAAGGGGCCCCACGCCCCTCTTTCCCTGCCATTCTCTTGGGATCTGCCCTTAGCCCTTTGTCCTGAACCCCATCCACCCTGGTCGTTCTGCGTCCTGGCCATCGCCCCTGGAGCTCTCCCCGGCACGTCGAGCCTGAGTCCAGCATCCCTTCCTGGTCGTGCTCCCTCCTCCCCGGCGCCTCTTCACAGGCTTCTACCCGGCACCTCCAGTTTTCCAGTTGCTCAGGCCAAAACCTTAGTGCCATTCTTGATTTTTTTTTTCCTATTCCTTTCACACTCCACATTCAGTCCAGCAAACCCTGTCAGCTCTGCCTTCAAAATACGCCCAGAGTTCCCTCTGCTGCCACCAGCCCATCTGCATCACTGTCTTCCCCGCCTGCCCTGTTCCAGGTTTCTCCTGGGATTCCCCCAGCTTCCGCCTTTATGACCCCTTGGTCTGTTTTCAACACAGCCTAGTTCAGATGTTCTTTAACCTCTGGGCAGAGCTCTCCTTGGCTCCCACCTACTCAGGGTAGAGGCCCCCACAGCCACCTCAGGGTCCCAATGATCCTTCCCTTCCCTTCGAACCCTCTCAGCCTCCTGGTCTCCCCTCAGTCACTGTGCTCCAGCCACAGCTTCTTAAGCAGTCAGCCACGCCTGACACGCACACACTCATAGTACTTTGCACTTCTTTCCTTTTCTCGAAACTTCTGCACATCTGCACTTTCCTCATGTCTGTGTTCCAATGCTGCCTCCTCAGAGAAGCCTGCCTTGACTACCCCATGCCTCCTCTTTATCCCAGTTTTTCCCACCAGTGCCCCCGTCACCCCTGAACACCACTGACTGTGTATTCTGCCCATTTGTCTTGTTGATTGTCTCGTTTCTAAAATGCCAGCTCCCAGGCCGGGCATGGTGGCTCATGCCAGTAATCCCAACACTTTGGGAGGCTGAGGCAGGTGGATCACTTGAGGTCAGGAGTTTGAGACTAGCCTGACCGACATGGTGAAACCCCATCTCTACTAAAAATACAAAAATTAGCTGGATGTGGTGGTGCACGCCTGTAATCTCAGCTACTCGGGAGACTGAGGCAGGAGAATGGCTGGAACCAGGGAGGTGGAGGTTGCAGTGAGCCGAGATTGCACCACGACACTCCAGCTTGGGTGACAGAGTGAGACTCCATCTCAAAAATAAAATGCCAGCTCCCTGGAGGCAGGGGCCTCTGTTCTGTGCCCTCGTGGGTCCCCAGGCCCACCCGATCGTAGGTGCTCAGGAGACCTTCCTAGGATGAGTGGTGACTGAGTCTCCACATTCTGTCCCAGCCAGCAGCCCACCCCCATCTCTTCCACACTCCTTTCTCCTCTCCTGTTTCTCTCTCTCCACCCCTACTCCCACCATCTCAGCCTTTCCTCCTCTTTCTTCTCAGCCTCTCTGTACACCCAGGGAAGAGAAGACTGAAATTTTTCCCGGGATGCCGTCCCTGGGCCCCTGGTGCAGCTGTCCCTGCCTTCACAATGGCAGCCTTCTCTTTGCTTGGCTCTTCTCCTGGGTTTGCTCCCTGCTCTCTTCCTCTCCCCTCGAGTGCACACAAGTGTGCATGCACACACACACACACACAGCTCCCTTCTTCCCCCGGTCCAGCTGCCTCTCATCTGCCCATCTTCCCTCCCCCTCTCTGGCCTGTGGGGGGACAGCAGAGCCTCTCCATTCATCCCGTGGAGTGTATCCGCTGCTCACAGCAGGGAGCCTTCCTGTCTGTCTCTCTGCACCGAGGACCCAGCCATCCCCACCGTGGGGATCCAAGTATCCACGGGATTGCACAGCCCCTCTTGGGACCCAGGCTGACCCAGCATGTCCTCGACAGGCACGGATTTGCCACCTCTGTGCACATCTTCAAGAGAAATTTCTTCCTCTAATTTGATAGTCCCTTCCTTTCTCCAAGACCTCAGATTTCAAAATAAGTGAAGCGCTTGTTTTAAGCAAGAGTCTAAAGAATTAGACTCTGCCTTAAGCGCCCTTGTGACTTTGAGCTGAGACCTCATCCCCTCTGGGCCTCAGTCTCCATCTGTGCAGCAGTGTTGTGACATACAAGCACTCGTGACCCAGTGCCTGTGATAAGACGCCACCCTGAGCGACACATGACCTGTGCCCACAAACCCAGGAGGAGAGGTTCCCTGCGTCGTAAGAGGAAGTGGCCACAGGGAAAGAGGAAGCTGGTGTGAGGCCAATGGGGCAGGGTTTCCATTTGTTTCCAGCAACACCCTCTCTGACCCAGCCCCTTAGCAGGTGTATCCACTTTCCTAGTGGACCACAGACTGGGTGGCTTAGAATAAAAGGTGTTTTTCACAGTTTCGGGAGCCAGAACCCCAAAATCAAGCATCATCAGGGCCACGCTTTCCCTGAAGGCTTCAGGGGAGGGTCCTTTGCCCCTCGAGCTCCTGGGGGTTGCTGGGAATCTTGGCACCCCTTGGCTTGTGGCCGCATCACCCCAGCCTCTGCCTTCATCTTCATGTGGCCGCCTCCCTGTGGGTCCCTCTCTTGCTGTGGCCTGCTCCTCTCTGAATCAGTGTCCAAAGTTCCCTCTTCTGTCAAGACACCAATGATTACGCCCGCTCTGATCCAGCGTAACTTCATCTTACAACACCGTGTTACAAACACAAACACAAGGGTGAGCACTCTCACAGTTCAGGTACGTTAACCCCCCCTGGGCAAGCCGATGACTTGAGCATATCTCTTTTGGGGAACCCGGCAGTTCATGTGGCCGCCCTCATAAAGGCTGGTAGCCTTCCCTTCCCAACCATGGTTTCTCTCGGAATCTCCACCTGCAGTGGGCATTGAAACAGCTGCGGGGTCAAAAGTGAGGGAAGGGGGACTGTGGTGACAGACATGTACACCCTGTCTCCTGGGCCTCAAGAAGCTTCCAGGGGGTTTCAGAGTGCATGAGACCTTTTGCAGTCCTCTCCCGGGTGCTAGCTGCGATTCCCTGAACATTCTGGAATGAGTTAGGCTGGAACCACGTGAACATACAGAATGTTTCCATTGGCACAGAAAGGACTCTTGGACAGCATGAGAATAGAGTCTATGGCTGGGCCTGTAATCCCAGCACTTGGAAAGGTCAAGGCAGGAGGATCTCTTGAGGCCAGGAGTTTGAGACCAACCTGGGCAACATAGTAAGACCCCTATCTTTACAAAAAATTTGAAAAAAAAAAAATTAGCTGGACATGGTGGTCCATGCTTGTAGTCCCAGCTACTTGGGAGGCTGAGGCAGGAAGATCACTTGAGCCTAGGAGTTTGAGGCTGCAGGAAGCCATAATCACACCACTGTACTCCAGCCTGGGCAACAGAGTGAGACCTTGTCTTTAAAAAAGAAGAATAGAGCCTAATCAAACGAAATCTTTTGGGAGTAGGGAGTGACACAAAGCTTTGAGAAGGGGCAATAAAAATGCAGGAGTGGTGGCTGTCGAACTTTAGGCAAGTGCTTTCCATGATTCCTCATCAGTAATCCAATGTCTTCCTTGTCATCCCTGCATTCATTTCCCCTCATGCTCCCAGTACCTTGATCTGTCTTCCCAAACCTTCCCGGATCTCGGGTCAGGGTCTCAGGACAGGTTCCTGTTCTCCTAGCAGCAGGTACCATCCATCCTGGGCCCACAGGTCGTGCCAGCCCACACAGCGAGTCCTTTGGGAACCCATCTGTGCCACAGGGGATTTGAGCAAATGAAGGGAAACTGAGCTCCTACACGGAGGCTGGGAGTGGAGCTTCCTCTGCCATCCCTGTGTGAACCTGTTCCAGCCTGGGGGCTCCAAATGCACAGAGGGCTGGGCAGGTAGCCCAAAGCAGAGAGGCAGGCTGGGTGGAGAGGGGGTGCCCAGATTTCAACTGTAGACTACTATTCACTCTACTTTTTAAGAATGAGCAACTGAAAACAGGCAGGCCCTCAGCAAACACACCTGAGGGATGGATGGTCCTCAGGCTACCAGCTTGCAAACTTCTTTCTAAGCTGGTGGTTCTCAAGGGAGCACACCGCCCCCTAGGGGCTAAACTCTGTGACAGCATTGCCGGTGATGGTGAAGGATTTGACTTTGCTGGCTTCCTGGGGGTGGGGACTAGGAAGGACTTTGATGTCCTGCTCTGCACAGCAGAGCCCATGTGGCCCCCACATTGCATTGTATTCCACATAGCTTCTGAGTTTCCTACCACATCACTCATATGGGTAGATTGTTTTATGTTTATTGTCGCCTGAGCCTTGAACCTATGTCTGTTTTGTATGTAAATACTGCAGGGTTTTTGCATATTCCCAGGAATATATGGAACAAGAAAATGGAGTCAACATTATACTTGAGTGCAAAACTTTCCCAAGAGTCATTCCTTATTTCCGAAAGTCCCATCCCCGATGGCAGTGCTACCCCAAAGGATTTGAATGGCAAATGTCACCCGCCCACCCAGCTGCCCTTGTAACTGTCACATTCTCAGTGAATCTGTGTCTAGGTGCAGGCGTCTGCCTGACTACTCTGTTGTATCTTCTTGATGGATGTGCTGGGGAAATTTTATATTGAAATTTATCTTCATTATAAATTGCTTTCCTTTTATTTTTCTTGTAGATTGCAGTTAGAGCTTTATATTGATTTTCTGGAAATGACATGCATAGGTAGCTTTTGTTGCCTATAAATTTCCTTTCAAGAAAACAAGGTTGCTCTACAAAATATTTGTCATAGAAATGGGAGGTCAGTCTAATGGCGCTGAGAACAGCTCTTTGAAGGATCCAGGTAGTGTCAGATTCCTCCAAGGCGATAATTAAATATCCGTTGAGTGACAGGCCTTGTTCTGAGGGTCTGTTGTGGATTTTCTGCCCCCCTCTAGCCCATCTCTCTGAACAAAACCACACTTTAAAAGGCACAAGACAGATATTTAAGATACAGCTTGTCCTGGTGGTGACTCAGCAGGCAATAAAACCTGTCACTAGAGATGGAGCCCTCCATGCCCAGCTAATTGAGTTTCCAGGGAATGAATGGGCCTCGTCCTCATTTGCGGGAGCTGCAAGACCCTTCTAGGGAGCGGATGGCTAGGGCCAGCATTTAATTAGGCACAGGCAGTCCGCCCTCCATGCCACTGACACCCAGAGCTCCGCCTGGCCCTGCTACAACCAATCAGCAGGACCTTGGTGTCCTCTGCAGCCCAGTCTTCCTCGATAGCTACAGCCTTGCTAAAAACAGGCAGGTGGAAGACAGGAATGCATGGAGCAGCAAGACAGAAGCAGCTCTCGCCTCTCGCCCTGGTGATCTGCTTGTCCCTGTTTGTCCCCAGCAGCTGACCATTCCTTATCCCCACCCACAGCCAGAGGACACTTTTAAAAAATGTAAACCTAACCCATCGCTTCCGGCCAAAAACCTCCCATGGCTGCCCACTGCTCTTTGGGTAAACTGGCATCTCCTCGTCAGGGCTGCCAAGACCTTGCTTGGCCTGGGCCTGCTCACCTCTGTGTCCACATCTCCTACCTGTCCCTTCCTTGGTGACAGCACTCAGGCTGCCTACCCTCTTTGTTCCTCAGAACTTCCAAGGTCATTCCTGCCCCGGGCCCTTTGTACGTGCAGTTACCTGTCTGGAGCACCTGCCCACAACCTTTTTGGTACATGCAACCAGTTGCGTGGAGGACAGTTTTTCCACGGACTGGGGGTGAGGGATGTTTTGGGATGATTCAAGTGCATTACATTTATTGTGCACTTTATTTCTATTATTATTACGTTGTAATATGTAATGAAATAATTATACACCTCACCATAATGTAGAATCAGTGGGAGCCCGAGCTTGTTTTCCTGCGACCAGATGGTCTCACCCGGGGGCAATGGGAGACAGTGACAGATCATCAGGCATTAGATTGTCATAAGGAGCTTGCAACATAGATCCCCCGCATGCACAGTTCACAACGGGGGTCACGCTCCTATGAGAATCTGCTGCTGATCTGATGGGAGGCAGAGTTCAGGCAGTAATGCGAATGGGAAGCGGCTGTAAATACAGATGAAGTTCGCTCACTCACCTGCCACTCACCTTCTGCTATGCAGCCCAGTTCCTAATAGGCCACAAACCACTACGTGTCTATCTGTCTGCAGCCCAGGGGTTGGGGATCCCGGATCTAGAGCATTGTTCACACACCGCGGAGAACTTCCTCCACCCATTCTCTCTTCCTTCCTGCCCTTCCTGTGTCGGTTAGTACTCCTCACCCCCGTCGTTCTCGATCATGACACCCGGCTTTATGTTCTTAGGATTTCTCACGCCCTTGAAATTATCTTACGTGTTTGTGAACTTTTTTTTTTTTTTTTTTTTTGAGATGGAGTCTCACTCTGTCACCCAGGCTGCAGTACAGTGGCATGATCTTGGCTGACTGCAACCTCCACCTCCCAGGTTCAAGCAATTCCCCTGCCTCTGCCTCCCAAGTAGCTGGGACTACAGGCACCCGCCACTACACTCGGCTAATTTCATTTTTTGCTTTTGGTTTTTTTTTTTTTTTTGAGACAGAGTCTCACTCTGTCGCCCAACCTGGAGTGCTATGCCATGATCTCAGCTCACTACAGCCTCGACCTCCCAGGTTCAAGTGATTCTCCTGCCTCAGCCTCCCGAGTAGCTGGCATTACAGGTGTGTGCCACCACACCCAGTTAATTTTTATATTTTTGGTAGAGATGGGGTTTCACCATGTTGGCCAGGCTGGTCTCGAACTCCTGACCTCAAGTGATCCACCTGCCTTGGCCTCCCAGAGTGCTGGGATTACAGGCGTGAGCCACCACACCTGGCCAATGAACTTATTTTTTACATGTTTTGTTTGCTGCCCATCCAGAAATAGCACCAGGCAGGTATTGGGTACTCAGTAAAGATTTGAACAAGGCTAGGCACGGTGGCTCACACCTGTAATCCCAGCACTTCAGGAGGCTGTGGCGGGAGGATCACTTGAGCCCAGGAGTTCAAGACCAGCCTGGGCAACAGAGAGAGACCCTGTCTCTACAAATAATTTTAAAAACTGGCCAGGCATAGTGGTGCACACCTGTGGTCCCAGCTCCTTGAGAGGCTGAGATGGGAGGATCACTTAAAAGCCCAGGCTGTTAAGGCCTGCAGTGAGCCATGATTGTGCCACTGCACTACAACCTGGGCAAGTGAAACCTCAACTCAAAAGAAAAAAACATTGAACAAATGGAGAACTTTTGGGCCCTAGGCTTGAAGTAAGCAAGAAAATGAAAACAAAATGGAATTTAAATTACTATCTCATTTATCCAGCATGAAGAAACATAATTGAAATTAGTTCAGGCAAACTCCCAGGTCCCAGTGCACAAACGCTGTCAGAACCCTGTCTTTCTGCTTCTTGGGTTTTCTGTCGTTTGGGTTGGCTTTATTAGGAAGGTTCCCTCTTTGTGATGGCAAAATGGCCCCCACAGGTCCATCTCCCCAGTCTGGTGACCCCAGCTGAAAGACAGGCCTCTTTCCAAGGGCTCCAGCAAAAGTTCCAGGGAAAGCTCTCATTGGCTCATCTAGGGTCCTATGTCTCTTTCACCCAATCACAGCAGCCAGGCAAAAGGAGATACACTGATTGGCCAGGCCAACATCATGGGCCTGGTCCAGGAGTCAGAGCTAGAAAGGGCCTCATCAGAACATGTAAGGCTGAGAAACGGAAAAGGTTGGTTCCCTCCCTCTTTTTGGTAACTGAAGGCACAATTATGAAAAGACAAGAGAATGGATTCTGGGTGGAAAAATGAAACAGATATCCACTATAGAAACCCACATGCAGGCTGGGCACGGTAGCTCACACCGGCAATCCCGCACTTTGGGAGGCCGAGGCGGGCGGATCACTTGAGGTCAGGAGTTCGAGACCAGCCTGACCAACATGGTGAAACCCCGTCTCTACGAAAAAAATAAAAAATCAGCCAGGCGTGGTGGCACATGCCTGTAATCCCAGGTACTGAGGAGGCTGAGGCAGGAGAATTGCTTGAACCCAGGAGGCAGAGGTTGCAGTGAGCCAAGATCATGCCACTGGCGCTGCAGCCTGGGTAACAAGAGTGAAATTCTGTCTCAAAAAAAAAAAAAAAAAAAAAAAAAAAAAAGCTTCTCCTTAAAGGACAAGTGGGAGGAAAGCGTTTCTCCCAGCCCCCAGCTTGCTCTGTTTCCAACATAAGATGCCTCCTTCGTGCGGAATCATGACCCCACCTTCCTCATTTGTTTTCACACAGCTTTCAGTTCAGCAAGGTCCCATCTCTGGCATCCAGAACTTTTACAGCATTGATTTATCACTTCGTGCAGTGATTTGCATTTAGTGTTCTTTTTTTCAAAAGCAGAAGAACTCAACTCAGGCTGTAACCTTGCAAAGCAGCACAAAGTTAAAAGGATCCAGTTACAGAGTATCAGAAATACCCCAGCCCTGAGAGCTTTGGAGCTCTGGGTTTATTTAATGTGTTTCTTCTCAGCCCTGCCTCCTCAGCCAATTTGTCTGCCAAAAAAACAAAGACTTCAGTCCTGTGGCATTTCACATCTAATATTTATGCTGTTCTAGAATTTGCAAAAGGGCTTCCTTTTCATTTATCACTGTTCCTTAGGAGCCTCCAGCTCCCCTGCTAGGTTAATAGGATTGTTCTCTGCTGCCCAGACCAGGAGCCCCAAGAAGCCAAATGACAGATGGTCAAAGTGGCCCAGTGGAGGACTCTTCTACTGGTGTCAGGGTTAGGATCAAAACTCAGCCTAAACCAGCTCAGCTTCTATTTTGCAACCCTGGGGGCCAAATATGGATCTTGCAAAATGGCAGCTGGCAACCTGAGTCTACACTTCAACCCCAAATTTCTATCAGAGTTACAAGATGCTTTTTAAAATCTGGAAATTTCACCAAAAATATCCAGATTCCAAACTTCTCTTAAAAAAAAAAAAAAAAAGATGATGATAGGCCGGGCGCAGTGGCCTGTAATCCCAGCACTTTGGGAGGCAAAGGTGGGTGGATCACTTGAGGCCAGGAGTTCAAGACCAGCCTGGCCAACATGGTGAAACCCTGTCTCTACTAAAAATATAAAAAAATTGGCCGGGCGTAGTGGCGTGCACCTGTACTCCCAGCTACTCAGGAGGCTAAGGTAGGAGAATCACTTGAACCGGGAGGCAGTGGTTGCAGTGAGCCAAGATCGCACCACTGCACTCCAGCCTGGGTGACAAAGTGAGACCCTGTCTCAAAAAAAATATATATATATATATAAGGTCACGAGGTCAGGAGATCAAGACCATCCTGGCTAACACAGTGAAACCCCATCTCTACTACTAAAAAATACAAAAATAAAATTAGCCAGGCATGGTGGTGGGCGCCCATAGTCCCAGCTACTCAGGAGGCTGAGGCAGGAGAATGGCATGAACCCGGGAGGTGGAGCTGGCAGTGAGATTGCGCCACTGCACTTCAGCCTGGGCAACAGAGCAAGACTCTGTCTCGAAAAATAAAACAAAAATTTGAAATGATGATGATGATGATGATGATGACATTGCCATTACTGGTAACATTCCTGCATGGTGGGGGTCAGTAAACTGTGGCCTATAGGAGTCTGCTGCCAGGTTTTATAAATAAAGTTTTTTGGAAGACAGCCACCCATTAGTGTAGGTACTGTCTGTAGCTGCTTTGGCTCTATGGTGGCAGAATTGAATCGTTGCAATGGAGACCTGATGGCTGCATAGCTGAAAACTCTTATAGTCTGGCCCTTTGCAGAAATAGTTTGCTGAGCCCTCCTAAGTGGGGCTAGCCCACGGGATTTGTGTCACAGGTACCCTCAGGACTTATTAGAATATAGGTAGAGTTGAGGGTACTTCCGTCCCTAATTAACAGTGGTTTAGAGATGACAGGTGCTTATTTCTCTCCCATTTGACAGTTTGGGCATAAACAGCTTAGAGATGATGTGGCAGACAAGGTGTTGGCTCCCAGCCTCCTGATGGGTGATGATTGGACGGCGTTCCATCATCCTGTGTGATCGTCCTTATCTAAAGCCAGCATCCCATCCTGTCCGCATCCAGCCAGCAGGGCACAGAAACTATAAGAGAAGGCCACTTCCCTTAAGTCACGCACCACCTGGTGTACCCCTCCAGTTCACAGAAAATACAGAGAATTACAAAGGAAGCCAATTATATCAAAACGGTTGTCAAAATATTTTACAAACTGTGATATGTATGCTTCTTTACACATAAAATGGCACGATGAAGCAGTTATTTAATGGACAATTGATAAGTCTGGTAACTTCTATGATTTCGAAGTAGTGCTGACTCATGATATTGCAGGAAGTCCCATGTTGACTGCAAGGTGATAGGAAAATATCCGTGATTCCCATTGGTGACGGAGTCTCAGGGACCATCATTCATAATTGAAGGGGATGCTAGTTACAGGTGGATGGAAAAAAACAAATACGTACTTTTCCCATTCAATTTCAGGAAATTATATCTTGAGACAACCGATTAAGAACCTCTTCCTCGGGTGATCTGATTCGATTCCACGGCATTAAATGCCATCTAAATGCTTACAGCTCCTCAGTTTCTAATTCCAGCCCAGACCTTTCCCGTGAACCTGGTCTGTTTCCACCTGCATGTCTAACCTGAGTCTCAAGGTTAATGTGTCTGATTTCTTTATCAACCCCCTTCCCCAACTCTGCCCCTCCCAGTGTCCCTTTCCTAAATAAGGGCACATCTGTCCTCCTTGTTGCTCAGACCAAAAACCGTGGAGTTATCCTTGACCCTCCTTACTTCTTTCCCATGCTACATCAGCAAATCCCATTGGTTCCACCTTCAAAAATAGCCTGGAACCAACCACCCAAGCCCTTCGCCTACCGTGAGTCCAGTCATTACAGTCCGTCTCCTGAATGACTGTGAGAGTCTCCGACATTCCAGTTCCCTGCCTCGGACTGGCCTGAACTCTAGGACAGAAGCTCCAGGAAAGTGCAGGGGTTTTGCTGCTTTGATTTTTTTCTGTTTTGTTCACTGGTATCCCCAATGCCTAGAACCATCCCAGCCACATAGAAGTCCTCCTTTAATGTTTACTGATTGAATGAATGAATATATAACATCATGATCAATAATATTATAATAAAAACAATAACCATTTAGAGGCAGTTGACATATTTTCTCATTGAATCTTTCCCAACAACTTTGTCATGTAGGGATATTATTATTATCCCCATTTTGCAGTTGAGAAAACTGAGCTGGAAGGCAGAGGTAGCTGAACTTAAACCCAGGCTGTTGGCTCCAGAGCCCATGCTCAACCCTCAGCCCTGCCTGCCTCAGAGGATAAAAATCATTTCTGAGGCCAGGCCAGGTGGCTCATGCCTGTAATGCTAGCACTTTGGGAGGCCGAGGCGGGTGGATCACGAGGTCAGGAGATCAAGACCATCCTAATCAACTAGGTGAAATCCCATCTCTACTAAAAATACAAAAACTTAGCTGGGCGTGGTGGTGGCGTGTGCCTGTAGTCCCAGCTACTCAAGAGGCTGAGGCAGGAGAATCGCTTGAACCCGGGAGGTGGAGGTTGCAGTGAGCCATGATCGCACCACTGAACTCCAGCCTGACGACACAGCGAGACTCCATCTCAAAAAAAATTACCTCTGAAACCCTACACTTCTGGAAAAAGTGATCTGGATAATGACTGTGGCTCCTACCTGTGTCCCCCACCTATGCTTCAAGAAAGGCAAAGTGCTCGGGTCCTGAGAATGACCCTCCCTCAAAAACCCACAGCTGGATGAATTCTGGGAGGATGCAGCGTGGGAAGATAACCTCAGTGTGGAAACTCCCTTTGCCTAGAATTCTGGCAGAAAGCTCTTCGGGGATAGTCTGAGCCACATCAGAGAGGAAGAGCTCTCGAAGGCTGAGTCCCATTTGTGTGTGTCCCCACCTTTAGGCATAGGGCAGTCCCTCTGCTGTTCCCTCTTCCCTGGAGGGTTCCCTCCCCCTCCACATCCCCATGGATGGGACGTACTCTCGTCTGTGGTCACTGGAGTCCTGCTGAGAGGCTGAACAAGGTCGTCACCAAAAGCCAGGTGGAGACAGACAACCTGGGGTTGAGCCTCATGTCAGCTCTGACACTTGGCAGTTGTGGGATGTTGGGTGAAGAGAGGACTTTGCCTCTCTGTGCCTCAGTTTCTCCATCTGTAAAATAGGGACCAAAAAAGGATCTACATCACTGGGATGTTGTAGATCATCGTCTAAACCAGTGGCTCTCAAAGCGTGGTCCAGGATCTCTAGACTCAAAACTATTTTCATATAATACTAGGACACTATTTACCTTTTTACCCACATTTTCCTTCTGGTAGCCAGTGGAGTTTTCTAGCAGGTTCATAGCATATCTAGTTATCTAAAAAGGATTAAAATACCCTTCCCTTTTCCATCTGCATATCCATGTTATTTTATTTTTTAGAAATCAGGTCTCGCTTGTCACCCAGGCTGAAGTGCAGTGGCACAATCACAGCTCATTGCAGCCTCGAACTCCTGGGTTCAAGTGATCCTGCCACCTCAGCCTCTCGAGCAGCTGGGAATACAGGCACACACCACCACAACTGGCTACATATTTTTTTTTTTTTCAGTTTTTGTAGAGATGAAGTCTCAGTTTGTCACCCAGGCTGGTCTCGAACTCCTTCAAGCAATCCTCCTGCCTTGGCCTCCCAAAATGCTGAGATTACAGATGTAAGCCACTGTCCCTGGCCTCCGTCTGCATATCTGTGTGAGGCTGGATTTTTCATGTTAACCAAAATAACATATCTCAGCAGACTGAATGCCAAAACAGATGTAAGAATCCTGCTGCCTTCCAGTAAACAAGACATTGAAGAGATTGGCAAAAATGTAAAACAGTGCAACTCTTCTCATTAATTGTATTTTGTTTGGGAAAAATAAAGTTATTTATCTTTTTTTTTTTTCAGGATGGAGTCTTGCTCTGCTCTGTCACCCAGGCTGGAGTGCAGTGGTGCGATCTCAGCTCACTGCAACCTCCACCTCCTGGGTTCAATCAATTCTCCTGCCTCAGCCTCCCAAATAGCTGGGATTACAGGCGCCCACCACCACACCCAGCTAATTTTTGTATTTTTAGTAGAGACGGGGTTTCACCATGTTGGCCAGACTGGTCCTGAACTCCTGACCGCATGAGCCACCACACCCAGCCTCTATTTATCATTTTTTAAATGTATGCTAACAAGTAGTGAGTTTATTATTTAAATGAGTGAATGAATATGTTTTAAATTTCTCAGTTTTCATCTCTAATATAATAACTGTCACTAGATATAACCAACATAAACAAGACTCTGGGTTCCCTAATAAATTTTGACCATATTGAAAAGCACTGCTGTTGCCTTACACTGACCTTGAGTGCTTTTTTGGTTTTATAACGCACACCCACAAATGGAAGTCATGTCCCATGTGGGCCAAATAGATCCAGGTTCAGCCAACCAAACACCATACAATCAAATAGGAAGATAACAGTTTAACCATTCTACCCACTCCTCCACTCGCAGAGGGTGTGCACTGGATGATAAAAAAAGAAATCTACGTTCCCAGCCAGGCACAGTGGCTCACGCCTATAATCCCAGCACTTTGGGAGGCTGAGGCGGGTGGATCACTTGAGGTCAGGAGTTCAAGACTGGCCTGGCCAACATAGTGAAACCCTGTCTCTACTAACAATACAAAAATTAGCCAGGCTTGGTGGCGAACACCTGTAATCCCAGCCAGTCGGAGGCCGAGGCAAGAGAATCACTGGAACCTGGGAGGTGGAGGTTGCAGTGAGCCGAGATTGTGCCATTGCGCTTCAGCCTGGGTGACAGAGTGGGACTCTGTCTCAAAAAAAAAATTTTAAAAGTCGACATTCCCTCACTCAGCTATGCGTCCCACAGGCCTCCCATTACAGGGTGTTCGTTGGTTCAGTGATTTACCCATTTATTCCACAAACGTTCGTTGAGTTATCATTGCTGACCAAGCCCTGTTCTAGATGTGGGGACACAGGGGACAAGGGACGCAGCAGCCCCTGCCCTCATGGGGCTGGTACTCTTGTGGGAGAAGCACGTGATTAAAACTAGAAGACAGATAAATGTGACCGGTGAATAAATATGTGGAGAAGCCATGTCAGGGGAAAGGGGAGAGCCTGGGCAGTGTGGGGAGATGCCATTTTAATAGGAGGGTTAGGATTGAACCCCAGTAAGTTAACATTTGAGGCTGGACATGGTGGCTCACGCCTGTAATCCCAGAACTGAGAGAGGCCAAGGTGGGCAGATCATTTGAGCCCAGGAATTGAGACCAGCCTGGCAACATAATGAAACTCTGTCTCTCAAAAAGAAAAAAATACAAAAATTAGCTGGGCATAGTGGCTTGTGCCTGTGGTCCCAGCTACTTGGAAGGCTGAGGTGGGAAGATAGCTTGAGCCTAGAGAGGTTGAGGGAGCAGTGAGTCCTGACCGTACCACTGCACTCCAGCCTGGGTGACAGAGTGAGACCCTGTATTGGAAAAAAAATAAAAATAAAAAGCTTTGAGCAAATAGCTGGGAAAGGTGAGGAAGCAGCCCATGCAGGTATCCGAGGAAGGTGATTCTTCCAGGGAACAGCAGAGGCAAAGGCCCTGGGACAAGAATGAGCTTTGAGATTGGGGTGCTGGTAGGATAGAGGGAGACCATGGAACAGGAGGCCAGGGGGAAAGTGGGGGCAGAGGCAGTCAGGGAGCGGGACAGGAGACAGTTGTAGGACTTTGTAGGGCATGGCGTGGATTTTGGATTTTAGTTTAGGTGGATGTGGAGCCGTTGAAGGGCTTTGTAAGAGTTGGGGGCTTGAACAAATTTGCGATTTAATAGGATCCTTCTGGCTGCTGTGGAAGGTGGGCTGAAGGTGGAGGGAGGAGGCAGGAGGACCAGGGAGGAGGTTCCAGCAAGATCCAGGCAGAGGCAGAGGTGGCTTGGACCAAGATGGTGACAGGCGGATGATGGGAAGTGGTCAGACCTGGATGTGTCCTGAGGGTGAAGTTGCTGGGACGTATGTGAGGGAGGACAGAGGATCTGAAGTCCCCCCCGTGGTGCATAGCCTTGACCCACTGGCATTGACGGATGTATGGATCACAGGGTGAAAATCAAGAGGCCGGTGTGAAGTGCTGGTTTGACACCAAATGAAGTGATTTGAAGGAAATTACTAAGTATGCAACGGTCTAAATGATACATAAAAATGGCCAAACGTGCGTGAAAGGCACACGGACAGCCGGAATTTAGATGATGCCACGAAGGGCAAAGAGCCCGTTTTGTTTCCGCAGACTCTGTGCATGTGAAATAGCACGGGTCTGTTTCAGGAAGGATGGACTTTCCACAGGGTTCTGCTTCATTTTTCACCGACCTTTCTGAATTGCTTTGGCAAACACTGTTTATTGTCATTGGCTCAGCTCCACGCTCCGGCCCATCTCTGCTAATAGATGTGTGTCATGCTCAGCCGACTTCGCTGTGCGGCATGAACACTCCTCCCCAAGCTCATTACTGGAGTCTCGGAGGGGCCTTGCCATTTTCCAAAACGGTGTCACATCTGGTTTCTAACAACCATTTTTATTTCTCCAGAGGCCCAAGTTTTCATCCCCCTCCCTGAAAAAGGAAAGCAGGCTGGATTTTGGGAACTCACAGTTCCTTTTTTGGGTTCGTTTTTCTTTTTGTATTTTTATTATTTATTTATTATTGGGTTTTTTTGTTGGTTTTCGTTTTGTTTTGTTTTGTTTTGTTTTCAGAGACAGAATCTCACTCTGTTGCCCAGGCTGGAGTGCAGTGGCACGATCATGGCTCACTGCAGACCTGAACTCCTGGGCTCAAGTGAGCCTCCTACCTCGGCCTCCCAAAGTGCTGGAATTACAGGCGCCAGCCACTGCGCCTGGCCCTTTTTCAGAGTTCTTACTGCACAATCTCATTTGCTGCTGCTCCCATTTTATAAGAATTCACTGAGGCTCAGACAGGAGCACTCACTTGCCCAAGGAGTCAGAGTCCTCTGACTCTGTAAACCAAGCTCTTGAAAGCCACACTGCACCCCTGTCGTTACTGGCACGTTTGGACAACTTTTTAAACTGTGCACTTTACACAGTTTCACAACCTTGGCACTGGTGACACTTTGGGGCCGGATCATTCTTTACTGGGGGAGGAGGGCTGTCCCATGCGTTGGAAGATGGTCAGCAGCATCCCTGGCCTCTGCCCGCTGATGCCTGTAGCACATTCCCCCACCCCCACCCCCAGGTCATAGCAGTGAAAAATGTCTCCACACACTGCCCAATGTCCCCTGCAAGGCAAAATCACCCCTGGTTCAGTGTATTCTGCACACAGACATGTGCAGTTGGCAGCCCTACCTGCTCCGTTGACCCGTTTTTTTTCAGCACGCAGCACTGTCCTGCAGACACTATAATAGAAACTCCTTCCTTTCTTCTTCTTTTTCTTTCCCCTCCCTCGCCCCCCCAAGACAGGGTCTCGCTCTGTTACCCAAGCTGGAGTGCAGTGGCAGGATCTTGGTTCATTGCAGCCTCTGCCTCACTTCCTGGGCTCAGGTGATTCTCCCACCCCAGCCTCCCAAGTAGCTGGAACTACAGGCGTGCACCACCACACCTGGCTAACTTTTTGGTTTTTTGGTTTTGGTAGAAACTGGGCTTCTCCATATTGCCCAGGCTGGCCTCAGACTCCTGAGCTCAAGCAATCTGCCCATCTTGGCCTCCCAAAGTGCTGGGATTACAGGCGTGAGCCACCACGCCTGGCCTAGAATCCCTTTCAGTAAGACATGCGGTTGCCACCTCTTCTGCCCTCCTGGGCGAGGGGTGTGAGGCTTGCAAGAGGGCGCCGCCCTATCTTGCACGTCCTGTGTACCTCAATCAAGTCCACCTACCAGCCCTCCTGTCGGCCGCTGCTCACCGTATGCACACTCTGGGCCAGGTACTGGGCTGGGGCTACAGTGGCCAGGCACGGCTCCTGCCTTACGGACCCCACACCCTAGTTGGGGAGATGAGGATAAACAAGAAAACAAACGCATCTATAGGATGATTTCAGAGTGCAGAGTGCTGTGGAGGAAATAAACAGCCCGGTGAGTATAGAGGGATGGGTGGTCACAGGCAACTTCTCATCTGACCTGAGGCGCCACTGTGAGGAGGAGGCAGCCCGTGTGAGAGGGAGGAGCAGGTGCCAGTGCCCAGCGGGGTAGAGAGCTTGGCTCATAGGGAGCATGAGGCCTGGAGAAGTCGGAACAGGGTGAGCCCAGCAGCGCATCCCTGAAGGGAGATGGCCTGATGGCTCTTGGGCTCAGAAGGGTCCTCTGGCCATTTGGGGAAGTCGGGACTCTGGGAAGGCTGCGGAGGCAGAAGTCCAGTTGGAAGTTGGCTGTGAGAAGGAAACAGGTGAAGAAGCAAGATGCATTTCTGTCTTTTTGGGGATTTTATACCTTGTGTATATGTATATGTTGTGTATTCGTGTATGTGTGTATATGTGCTTTTATTGTATTTTCATGCATTGTGTATGTATGTACATGTATATTCATGCATTGTGTATATATGAATCTTGTATATCTATGCATGTGCGTATATGTGTGCCATATATTCATGTATATGTGTATTTTTATATGTCATATTCACGCATTGTGTATGTGTTGTGTGTTCATGCATGTGTGTGTATGTGGTGTATTTGTGCTTGTGTGTATGTATTCATGCATGTGTGTATATGTATGTGTTGTATATTTATGCATGTGCATAGATGTATGTGTGTGCTGGTTCCAAAATATGAGGACAAATTGCCAAATCAAAGTGAATAAATATTTAATGAAATGGTGTCGCATGATTCAGCGAGTCAGCTCTGGAACATTTGGACTCTTAGAGAGTTGTTTGTCAATTACCTTTAATGTAGGGTGTGGGTGGAGATGGTGTGGGATGAACATGTACCGAAAGTTGCTGATGTCCTTAAAAAAGCCCTGTTGATATTTCCAGCCAGATGGCCCGTCGTGGGGGAGAGAAAGTCCTCCGAAAGCAGTGCGTGCCGTCTGTCTTGCTGGCTGCCTCTTGGGAGGCCCCTAGGACAGATCAGGTCCTGTTTCACCCTTTGCATGCCTGTCAGCTCATCCACGTGCACAGCAGTGGGTGGGGGTGCACTGTCGACTCACTCATTGCCAACAACCACAGGGGACGAAGTCCTTTGTGGTCCCACAGCTAGGAGGTGGCAGATCCAGGATTCAAACCCAGACAGTCTGACTGCAGAGACACTTTGGCCGCTCTGCCACATCACCACCTGTGTTACTAGGAAAAGGGAGAACTCATGCTGGGAGGAACACCTTGTTCCTACGCCGGCCCGGCATGGCGGGGACATGTCTGCAGCAGGGAGAGGTGGCCGAGGTTCCCAGTGGTTTCTGGTTGCAGGAGCCCTCTTTCTCACCCATTGCCCTTGGCTTGCTTAGTATCCCCAATGATGCCTTGTGTGCCCCTGTGCCGGGTTTACCACCAGCTAATCTCAGTCCCTGGTCGCCACAAGACACAGCTTTCACAGACCACAAATGCAATTATTACAAGGCAATTTCAGTTAGATTTGGGGCTGGAAGAGAAAACAGAAGGGTCTCCTCCTCCCATCAGGCTCCGAATCGTTCCCCAGGAGCACTTAACTCAGACAAATGGGGAAGCAGCCGCGTGGAGCCTCCACCGCAGAGCTGCCTGCAGGGGAAGTGGCCAACCTGCTGGGCCATGAAACAGGGTGCAGGAAGGATTGGGGGAGCTAGTGATCCCCTCCAGGGGGGCAGAAGGACTCCATTAAGCCAGATGTTAACAGCAAGAAGTTGGCTATAACAGGGGACAGGCCCGTTGGTGGATAATGAAAATACAAACCTTAGTAGGCACTTGCTGTGTGCCGGTTCCAAGCAACGTACAGCCGTGTGTCACAGAACAATGGGGATACATGCTAAGAAATGTGTCGTTAGGTGATTCTGTCTTTGTGCGAGCATCATGGAGTGCACTTACGCCTGAATGGCGTAGCCTGCTACACACCTAGGCTCTGTGGTGTGACCTATTACTCCTAGACTTACAGACCTCTACAGCATGTGACCCTACTGAATCCTGTAGGCGATGGTAACACAATGGGAAGTATTTGTGTATCTAAACATACGTGAACGTATTAATAGAGTACAGTAAAAATATGGTGGGTATGGTGGCTCATGCGTGTATTCCCAGCACTTTGGGAGGCCAAGGTGGGAGGATCACTTGAGCCCAGGAGTTCCAGACCAGCCTGGGCAACATAGTGACACCCCGTCTCTACTAAAAATTAAAACATTAGGCTGGGCGCGGTGGCTCATGCCTGTAATCCTAGCACTTTGGGAGGCTGAGGCGGGCAGATCACCTGAGGTCAGGAGTTCAAGACCAGCCTGGCCAACACAGTGAAACCTTGTCTCTACTAAAAATAAAAAAAAAATAGCTAGGCGTGATGGTGGACACCTGTAATCCCAGCTACTTGGGAGGCTGAAGCAGGAGAATTGCTTGAACCCAGGTGGCGGAGGTTGCAGTGAGCTGAGATTGCACCACTGCACTCCAGCTTGGGCGACAGAGTGAGACTCCATCTAAAAAAAAATAAAAAACATTAGCCAGGGGTGGTGATGTGCATCTGGAGCTACTCAGTAGGCTGAGTTGGGAGGATCACTTGAGCCTAGGAGTTTGAGCTTACAGTGAACCATGATAACACCACTGCACTCCAGCCTGAGCAACAGAGCAAGATCGTGGCTCAAAAAAAAAAAAAAAAAAAAAAAAAGTATTATAATGTTATGGGACCACCATTGTATATACGGTCTGTCATTGACCAAAATGTCGTCTATACATATATTAGTTCTCATAGCAACCCTCTGAGGTAGATACTATTATTAACTCTATTTGACAGCTGGAGAAACGGAGGTATTAAGAGGTTAAAAGACTTGCCTAGTGACATAGGGCTTTCAATGTTGTAAAATATCTCCAGGAACTCCTTTAATGTAAAGGGTTTTCTTTTTTTGTCAGCAGCATTTCCTTAGGAACATCATCCTTTTCATCACAACTTCTTCTTCATTTATGTCGCATAAGTCTGCCTTCAGCTAAGCTCTTCTGTCTGTGTATAGAGTCTGTCAAACAGTGACACTGTCAACATTCCCACGGTCTGCTTCCATTTCTTTTACAATTCCAATTTACTTTAAAGTTTCCGTTTCAGCATCTTTTCATTTCTTTGCTGCACTTTCATCTCTGTTGGCCAGTTCTCTCCCTCACGATCCACTTTTGTAAACTGCCTTGTAGATGTGTTACTGAGTGACAAGGAGGTCACACCGCTACACATTTTGCTGTCTGTGCACGAACTGAATCACAGATGCACAGCAACCAAACACCTGTAACAGGCTTTGTGAGGAGCCACATGCTGGGCCATTGATCACAATGTGCATCGGTCATACACAGCAACCTGTGCACTGAAGGGTGAGCAATGGCATTTGTCCTTTATGCTGTTCCTCACAGTTAATCTACAGTAGTAACTAAGTTTAACCCGTGTTGCAGGGGACTGGTGTTATTGGACTGAACTGTGGAAGCTAAAGTTTGTGCTTATTGGAACCATGCAGAGCGAGTGATCCTCCCAACTCAGCCTGTCATTGGCTGCTGTTCTTGTCGTCATTGTCTTCCTCATTACCATCCTCATCATTGTGTCATTGTTGCTTTTCCTTTGCACCACAGAGCCCCATGCGCTATCCTACCCAGTTTAGAATCTACCTCTGCTTAGCTGTCATCACTTCTTCCAGGTTACCACTATCCTATTTGAAATTCCAAAGGGATCCTTTATTGCACACGGGGAATTTTGCTGTACACCAGGGGTTGGCAGGCCCTTTCTGCAAAGAGCCACATAGTAATTATTTTAGACTTGCACCCCCACCTCTGCCACCTCTGTTGCAACAACTCAACTGTGCCATTGTAGTGTGGATCCAGCCATTATGATGTGTAAACAAATAGAGTGGCTGTGTTCCAATAAAGCTTTATTTATAAAAGGCAGCAGACCAGATGTGGTTTCCAAACCCTGTGCAACACTAAGCATCGTGGGCCTTTTAATTGCAGGTGAAAGAACTCAAACTAAATTAAGCAAATAAAACAACACAAAAGTGTAGTGATGGGGTTTATGGATTTGCATAACTCAGGGTTTCTCAACTTCAGCACTAGTGATATTTTGAGTGAGATATTTCTTTATTATGGATGCTGTCTTATGCATTATAGGATTTCTACCAGCATCCCTGGCCTCTGCCCACTGAATGCCAGTAGCAGCCCTTCAGCACCAAACTGCGATAACCAAAAATGTCTCCGTTGCCCAGTGTTCTCCCTAATTGAAAGACACTGATAAACTGAAAATGCTAGCATTAGAAATGGTTTCAGGCCAGACACGGTGGCTCACGCCTGTAATCCCAGCACTTTGGGAGGCCGAGGTGGACTGATCACCTGAGGTCAGGAATTCAAGACTACCCTGGCCAACATGGCGAAACGCCTTCTCTACTAAAAATACAAAAATTAGCCGGGTGTGGTGGTGGGCACCTGTAATCCCAGCTACTTGAGAGGCTGAGGTAGAAGAATCGCTTGAACTCAGGAGGCAGAGGTTGCAGTGAGCCGAGATCACACCACTGCACTCCAGCCTGGGAGACAGAGTGAGACTGTCTCAAAAAAAAAAAAAAAAAAAAAAAAAAAAAAAAAAAAAAAAAGTGGTTTCAGGTAAGAGTGGATCCCCAGGGCCCCAAACCAGCATCTCTCTATCTCTTGTATCTCTGTATCTCTCTGTCTCTGTATCTTTCCCACCTCCACTTTTTTCCATATTGCTCACACACACACAGACTCCTCTTCCCTTTTGGTGGCAAGATGGCTGCCAGCAGCTTCAGTTATGTATCCCACCATTTCCAAGCCCTGAGGAAGAAAACCTTCTCTCTTCTAGTAGCTCCCTAAAAATCCCAGGGCTGACTCGCTGCAGTTGGCCCAGTTTCGGTCACATGCCTTTGCCTCGACTAACCAGTTTACCCATGATCACCAGGGGAGTGCAGTACTGATGGCTCAGTCAAGGATTTGCACACGTTCCTGGAGTCAACAGTCAAGCTCAGCCTGTGTGACTTAAATAAGGAAGTGCCAGTGCCCAAAGGATGACAGAGCCAGGCGGGTGAAGCCTCCACCTAGTGCCGGGCACACAGGAGGCAGTAAGTGCTCTGGCCTTTTAGCAGATGCCAGCCCTGGTACCCAGGGGCAGACACCAGCCAGCTCATTGTCAGTGGCCTTTCCTGGCCTGCCATTAATTCCGCTTAATTTGCCTGCCACATTGTCCCACCCCCACGCCAGCCCCCAGCTTGCCCCTCCTCTTGTGCTGTCCCCGCCTTGAAAGCTCAGCGAATCCGAGCTTCCCGGCACCAGCCACCTGCCACAATTTGGGCTGGGCTTTTAATCTTGGTTTTAATTCTAGCTCATTCTCTTGGCTGTATTTCCCAGCCCGGGAGCCCCAGGGCCCATGCTAATTTGCTTCTCCCACCTCCACTGGTGCCGGAATAACCATTTTTAAAAGTGCCTTGGGGAAATCTAATCAAATGAGAGCAAAATCTAATTTGGCACTAAAAGCCTCTGACTGAAACTCTGTTTTCTGGAGCCTAGTGGAGACTGAATAATACACCCTTTTGGGGCTTTTAAGGGTTGGGGGTTGGAGAAAGGAAAGAGACGTGAAAGGGGAGATTCTAGCAGAGGAAACAGCTTGGGACATGCTGACATCTGTGGCACTGAAAAGAATGGGCAGGAGTGAGCTTCCATGGGCAGGAGGAGGACCCGCACCCACTCCCCACGAAGAAATTCTCATCCCAGCAGCCAAGCCAAGAAGCTGAACTCTAGCATTCATCAGAAAGACCTTGGCCCAAGTCTTCAAGAACCAGTGGCTTCAGTGGGTGGGGACTTGGAAGATGTGGGAGTGTAGCGGGAAACCCAGTTCCGCAGTGGGGAGTTCAGTGAAGCTTTTTTCTCTGACTTTCGGTTCACTTTTCTGCAAACTGAGGGGGTGAAAATCTGTGCTTCTTAAATGACTTGTGGTCTGGGCTCCTTTCAGAATGTGTCAAAAGCTGTGGACCTGTTTCCAGGAAAATGCACAAAAGGCGAAATCTGGCATGCAATATTCCAGGAGAGGTGTGGACCCCGCCACTCCTCAAGACAGTCTCCAGGACCCTATGGGATCTGTCCCCTCTTCCCTGCAATGCCATTTCCTCCCTCCCTCACTGTCCCCTTGGGTTCCAGGATGCCCCCGCACTTGTACCGGCCTCAGGGCCTTTGCACCTGCCAGTTCCCTCTGCCTGGAGCAGTTTTCCTCCTATCCCCTCTGACTCGTGTTCTTCAGCCCAGCGGGGCCTCTCACAGCACCGTGTGGGGCCACTCTGTCCTGTCATTCTCCCTTATTTTCTTCATCGCATTTGTCACTGTTTCCCACTAGAACATTAGCTGCACGAGGGCAGAAGGGATCCTGGTGGTCTTGTTCACTCCTGTGATTCCAGTGCCTGGGACAGCTCCCTGCATACCATAGGTGTTTAATCAATACTTGCCGAATGGATATAGGCATGCATACCTTCCCTAGGGCAGTGAGACCTCAAATTCAGCAATTTCCAGTGCCACCATCATGATGTTTACCATGCCCAGTTACACTGATTCTATTAACGTTTTACTCCAGATTGTTTCACCCTGGACTTCAGTTGTTTCAAAAGGAATCTTTTACATCACTGCCAGTATTGTTTGCTCTGAGTAGAAAGTGTCGGGGCTCTGTAGGGGGGGGTGTAACCAAAACGCAGGTAGTAAGAGCGAGATCTGGTATAAGGAAAGTGATTTTTTATTCCAAAGCTAGCTTAAGGGAAGAAGTACAGTCTTCCTGCCTTAAGAGTACTGCTTTGCTTTTAGGAGCAGAAAGGAGGTGCTTTTAAAAGGGAGCCTGGCATGAATGGCACACAGGGGAGGAAGTGAGTGCTGGGGGGTCCGCATATCTCACTCAAGTACTTCATCCACCGGGAAGTCAGCTGACAGCCACTGGTGCCTTTGTGGGTGGAACTAGGTTCTAAGGGTGGCCAGAAGCTCTGCACCTGGGAGGGAGTTTCACAGCAGGCATACTTTGGGTTGTAGATGGACCATTGTCTCTCGAGGCAACCTCCTGGTGAGTAAGAGTTCCGCTCCGGAGCCTCTAAGCGGGTGATTAGATGAACTTGGCCTGAAGAGACTGTCTGGTGTAGGGGAGGTAAAAGGTTATAATTGCATTTCTAAAGGGCAAAGTGGGGCATAGGGGAAATGGAGAAAAAAGAAGAGTGAAAAATAATAAAACTCTGCCAGGCGGGGTGGCTCACACCTGTGATCCCAGCGCTTTGGGAGGCCAAGGCAGGCGGATCACCAGAGGTCAGGAGTTAAAGACCAGCTTGGCCAACATGGCAAAAACCTGTGTCTACTAAAAATACAAAAATTAGCTGGGCGTGATGGTCACGCCTGTAATCCCAGCTCTTCAGGAGGCTGAGGCACGAGAATTGCTAGAACCTGGGAAGCGGAGGTTGCAGTGAGCTGAGATCACACCAGTGTCCTCCCGACTGGGTACAAGAGGAAGACTCCATCTCAAAAAAATAATAGTAATAACAATAATAAAGCTCATTTTTTTCTTAGAAAAATGGGAATACCAATTTATGAGGGGGCTTATTTTACCCTCTTCCTTGTTGAGGTCCTGAGCCGATTAAGAAATCAAACCCGGGAGTCAGCAGATGCCAGTCAACACTGCACTCCGATGAATCTGGTGAAGGCTAGGTTTGAGGGCATGGCTTCCTTCTGAGGGCGTTTGGGCTTCCTGACTAAACTCCGAGTGTGACGGACTTTTTACTCATGCTGGTCCACACCTCTCCTCCCTACGCGGACAGGACAAGCCTCCTGAAAGCTAGCACTCCCTGGGGGCAGTTCAGTCCCCAGAGGAAAAGCACAGGAAGGATTGGGCTACCCATGCCCACTTTGGCCCTTCAAACCCACCAGACACATGCTAGGGGTTAGCAAACCACAGCCAGTGGACCTAACCAGGCCCTCCATTTGTTGTGGTAAATGAAGCTTTATTGGAACATAGCCCCGCCCACTTGTTTATATCTTGTCTGTGACTTTTTTTTTTTTCTTTTTAACAATAGCAGGGTTTAGTAGTTGTCACAGAGACCCTTTGACCCTCTGGACCACAAAGCCTAAAATATTGACTATCTGGCTTTTACAGAAAAGGTTTGGTGACCTCTGCTGTATATTGTCCCCCTCGGAGGAGGTGCAGGAGAGCATGGAGAGAGGCCAGGAATGTTACAGGAGTGGAGCCCCCCACATGGAGGGCAGCGTCAGAGGTGGGGGTCAAGGTCACTAGGCTTAGGAAATCTGGTTTCCTGACCTACATTTGGTCTCCAGGGGCCTTCCTGGCTCTCACAACATGGCTCTAAAGACCTGAAGGGTGAGATGCTAGAGGGTTGGACCATAGACAGGTTTATTTAAATAAGAGAGGGTTTCTCAGCCATGCACGATGGCTCACGCCTGTAGTCCCAGAACTTGGGGAGGCCGAGGCAGGTGGATCACTTGAGGTCAGGAGTTCGAGACCAGCCTGGCCAACATGGTGAAACCTCGTCTCTACTCAAAATACAAAAATTAGCCGGGCATCATGGCACACGCTTATAGTCCCAGCTATTCAGGAGGCTGAGGCAAGAGAATCCCTTGGACCCAGGAGGTGAAGGTTGCAGTGAGGCGAGATCACGCCATTGCATTCCAGCCTGGAAAACAGAGACCCTCTCTCCAAAAAAAAAAAAAAAAAAAAAAAAAAAAGGGTTATTGGATTAGGGGCTGCTGACATTTTGTCCTGGCTCAGTCTTCGTAGCGTGGGGGCTGCCATGCGCGTCGGCGAATATTGAGCAGCATCCCTGGCCTCCACCCACCAGATATCAATAGCACACCAAGTTGTGATGAAACCAAAAATGTTTCCAGACATTGCCAAGTGTCTCCTGGGGACAGAGATTACCCACCTTCTGGCCAAGAGCCACTGCTTTGAGGAGCTGGATGCATTGAGGCATCTCCAACATTCCAGGTGCCAGAGAAAGAGAAGTGCAGGCCTTTAGCTTGCCCAGGACTCTCATGCTGCCTCCCACTCCATCAGTGACTCCCTGACACCTAGCCAGGGACGCCCAGTCGCTGTTTAATTAGGCACCCACCACCTAATTACATTTCACTCTGTGAAAACTGGATATGACTCAGAGACTGCAGCCGGTTCCCCGCCTCCTCCTCTGCAGAACGCCAGGTTCTTCCCGTTTATTTTTGCTCCATCCTCCCACAGAAAGGGAGGTTCCATCCTGGACCTTACCCCTGAGGCTGCTAGGGGATCCTCCCTTCCTATTTTCACCTCTCCTGTGTACCCAGATCCTTCTAGGAGGTGTTTCATCAGCTCCTCCCTCTGGAGTGGTCACCTCCCAGCCCTGCATGGTGGGCGAGTTATTTAATGAAGTGCTCCCCTTTGCCTTGTATTTTGGGAGTTCCAGAATCCCGCTGCTTGGGTTCCTAAGGGGTCTTCCCCCTCCCGGAAAGTGTCAGACATCTCCCAGGTCACCAGGAAAACCCCTGCAGAGGGAGCCAGCTCCATCGCAGCTCTCCCACGGCCAGGTGGCTCTGTACTTTCTCCAGGGACACTGGTGGATGGGTTGTCCTCTCCTCTAGGGGCACCAGAGCCCCATCCCACCCACTGTCCTTCCTCTGGGGGTTCACCTCCCCGGCCTTTCTCTTTTCATCCTGAGTTCTTAGCTGAGTGCTCACATGCACAAGGCCCAGCGCCGAGCTTCTGTTAGCAAGATCTCCTTACATCCCTACAACTGCCTGGAACGCTCGTGTTCTGTGCTCTCAACAATACTCGTCAGAAATTTCAGAACCGTGGCGTCCTCATCTAGAAAGAGAGGACTAGAATAGGATTGCTGTCTCTAGTCGGCAGTTATTGTACATGCAAACCAGGCACCATGGCTCACGCCTGTAATCTCAGCACTTTGGGAGGCTGAGGCAGGCAGATCGCTTGAGCTCAGGAGTTCAAGAACAGCCTGTGCAGCATGGTGAAACCCCTTCTCTACAAAAACTACAAAAATAAGCCAGGCATGGTGGCATGCGCCTGTCGTCCCAGCTACTCGGGATGATGAGGCGGGAGGATCACTTGAGCCTGGGAGGTTGAGGCTGCAGTGAGCCGTGATGGTGCCACTACAGTCCAGCCCGGGTGGCAGAGTGAGATGTGTCTCAAAGAAAAAAAAATGTACATGCAAAATAAAAACAGAAGAAGACCATGAAGAGGACTTGTCTGTCTCCTCATCACAGAGAGTTTTTAGGCACATCCCCTTCCCGATGAATTAGGATGATTTTCTTTAAGCTTTGTTGTTGATGTAACGCATGCATGTGGAAAAGTGCACGGCTCCCAAATGTCCAGGCCAGTGAGGTGTCACCAAGTGAACCACCTGCTCTAGCAAGACACAGAACAAGACCATTCATTAAACACCCCTTGCTGCTCCCACCCACCATCCCCCCCGTCTCCAGGATACCCACTGTTCTTATTCTAACACCATAGGTTAGTTTGGCCTGTTCTCATAGATGAGGTCATATGGCATGTATTCTTTTGTATCTGGTTTATTTCTCTTAACATTCTTAGGTTGCTGAGATGCATCCCTGTTCTTGAATGTAGCACTAGGTCTTTCATTCAGGTTTCAATGCAGCCTTCCATTCTCTAAATACGCAACAATTTCTTTACCCATCCTTTTGTTGATAAACATTTCATTTGTTTCTACTTATTTACTATTACAAATGTGCTGTCATGTCTTACACCTGACTTTAGGTGAATGTACGAATACTTTTCTATTGGGTAAATACCCAAGATTTAAATTGCTTGGTAGAAGTTATCAATGCGTTCAAATTTAGCAGACACGGCCAAAGAGTTCCCCACCGTGGCTGGACCAGTTGGGGCAGCCACCCAGTGTGTGAGGGCTCAAGTTGTCCCATATCCCCACCCATACTTAGTGTTGCCCATTTTTTTAATGTTTGCCATTCTGGTTGCTGTGTAGTAGACAGAATCCAAGGGATCCACAAACTTCAATGGGGAAAAATAATTACAGTCTCATTTTCACTAACCTATAGCTGAAACTTAGCATTTGCTTCCAATATGAGCATAGGCCATAAACCACAGTATGTTGGCAGAATCTATAGCTTTGTCATCTGTAGAAACCAGTATTTTAATATCCCATTGCAGTTGTTGCAGATATCACAAAATCAAATATTTTCACTTGTAACTGTTTTGAAATGATCACAGTCTACAAGGTTTTAAAAGACACAGTAGGCCAGGTATGGTGGCTCATGCCTGTAATCCCAACACTTTAGGAAGCCAAGGCAGGCAGATCACCTGAGGTCAGGAGTTCGAGACCAGCCTGGCCAACATGGTGAAACCCCGTCTCCACTAAAAATACAAAAAATTAGCCAGGCATGGTGGCAGACGCCTGTAATCCCAGCTTCTCAGGAGGCTGAGACAGGAGAATCGCTTGAACCCAGGAGGCAGAGGTTGCAGTGAGCCATGATCGTGTCATTGCACTCCAGCCTGGGCAATAGAGCAAGACTCCATCTGAAATAAAACTCAAAGACACACCGTATAGCAAATGCTTTTGGTGTTTTGATAACCGTATTTCCAAACAATTGATTTTCTCTGTAACCCTATGTCTTGTATTCAATGCATGTAATAACATTGGAGAAGGGATCCATTGGCCCCGTGTGCCAGGGGGCTCCATGGCAGAGCAGGTGTGCATACTCAATACAATGGTTTAATAAACATCATCAGGCACTTTCTCACGTGGCCTCCTGATCCATCTCTCTCCACAGCTTTCTTCGGGAAGTATCTTAATGAATACAACGGCTCCTACGTGCCGCCCGGCTGGAAGGAGTGGGTCGGACTTCTTAAAAACTCCCGCTTTTATAACTACACGTTGTGTCGGAACGGGGTGAAAGAGAAGCACGGCTCCGACTACTCCAAGGTAAGCTGCGACCTTTCCGGCCTGGGAGAGACCGTGAGGCCCAGCAGTTAGGGGCCCAACTCGGGAGCCAGACTACCTAGGTTCAGATTGTGACTCAGACACTTAAAAGTGTGACCTTGAGCATTTTACATCCACCTCCTCATTCTCAGTTTTTTCATCTCTCAGCCAGGCACAGTGGCTCACACCTGTAATCCCAGCACTTTGGGAGGCCAAGGTGGGCAAATCACTTGAGTCCAGGAGTTCAAGACCAGCCTGGGCAACATGACGAGACCCTGTCTCTACAAAAAATACAAAAACTAGCCAGGTGTGGTGGCACATGCCTATGGTCCCATCTGCTGGAGAGGCTGGGATGGGAGGATTGCCTAAGCCTGGGAGTTTGAGGCTGCAGTGAGCCAAGATCTTGCCACTGCTCTTGGGCCTGGGTGACAGAGCAAGACTGTGTCTTTAAAAAAGAAAAGAAAAGTGGGCCGGGCGCGGTGGCTCAAGCCTGTAATCCCAGCACTTTGGGAGGCCGAGACGGGCGGATCACGAGGTCAGGAGATCGAGACCATCCTGGCTAACACCGTGAAACCCCGTCTCTACTAAAAATACAAAAAACTAGCCGGGCGAGGTGGCGGGCGCCTGTAGTCCCAGCTACTCGGGAGGCTGAGGCAGGAGAATGGCGTAAACCCGGGAGGCGGAGCTTGCAGTGAGCTGAGATCCGGCCACTGCACTCCAGCCCGGGCTACAGAGCAAGACTCCGTCTCAAAAAAAAAAAAAAAAGAAAAAAGAAAAGTGTATTCATTTCTCAAAGAATAGTCTCTGTTTCCAAGAGTTTGGTTTTTTAACATTTTGCCCAGACAGAATATTCTTACAGAAAGTACATATACAGAGTGTACCACTCAAGGGCTTGTTGCAAACTGAACGGACATGTGTAACGAGCACCCAGGTAGGCCAAGAAGAGAATGTCACCACCGCCCGCAGCAGTCCCCTCACGGAATTCCCCCCACTCGACAGCCCTCCCACGAGCATAACGATGATTCAGACTCTTAGCGTTACAGATTCTCTCTGCCTCCGGCTTCTCTTGCTTGGTATTATGTTGAGTTCATTCTTGCTGCCCAGCATTCCGTCATGCGCTTATACCGCAATTTGTTTATTTATTCTACTTTCATTGGGCATTTAGGTATTTCCAGTTTAGGGTTATTACACATAGTGCCGCTGAGCACCGTCTAGAACCTAGTTCCTGGTGAGCACAGGGGTTCGTTTCTGTTACACCCGCTCCTCACAGCAGCGTTGCTGAGCACAGGGTGTGTGCGTGTTCAGAGTGAGTGGTTCCTGCCTAAGCACCTGCTGAGGTGGCTGATCCTCAGTCGTCGTTTTTTCTATTTTTAATTTAAGATGAATTGACATGAGGTAGCACGCACAGATCTTAAGTGGACCGCTCAGTGAATTTTCACATACGTGTGCATCTGTTTCAAATATGCGTGCATCTGTCTCACCACGGCTCCGATCAAGACGTACAGCATTTCCGGAAGACTCCCTGGGACCCCTCTCCAGTCATGAACCCCACCCTGGGGATGGCATCTACTCCGACTTCTGTCACCGTGGATTCGTTTTGGCTGTTCTAGAACTGCACCTAAATGGAATCGTATAGTCTGTTCTCTTCTGCGTCTACCTTTCTTCACCCAGTGCGGTGTCTGTGAGATCTGTATTTATCCCTTCAACAACTCATGGATATTTGGTTGTCTCCAGTTTGGGTCTGTTATAAACTGCCATGAACATCCTTGTCCATGGCTTTTAGTGGACATATGTGCCCATTTATTTTGGTTACACGCCCGAAGAAGAGTTGCTGGGACATAGGATGTGTTAAGATGTTGCACCCGGCCGGGCGCAGTGGCTCATGCCTATAATCCCAGTGCTTTGGGAAGCCGAGGCGAGTGGATCACTTTAGGTCAGGAGTTCGAGGCCAGCCTGGCCAACATGGTGAAACCCTGTCTCCACTAAAAATACAAAAATTAGCCCGGTGTGGTGGCGAGCGCCTGTAATCCCAGTTACTCAGGAGGCTGAGGCAGGAGAATGGCGTGAACCCAGGAGGCAGAGATTGCAGTGAGCCGAGATCGCGCCACTGCACTCCAGCCTGGGTAACAGAGCAAGACTCCATCTCAAAAAAAAAAAAAAAAAAAAAAGGTTGCACCAGTTTACATTCCCAACCAGAAATGGGAGTTGCTCTGCATCCTTTATCAGCACTTGGTGGTGTCTTTTTTGTCAGGGCTGCTTTGCTGGGCGTGTAGTGGTGTTTCCTTATGGTTTTACCACAGAGGCTTTTGAGGATCACATGAGTTAATACATGTAGAACATTAGAAGCACCCCCTTGCACGTAGTAAATACTCAGTATGTAGTGGCTTAGATCAGGGCAACAAATATTTTCTGTAAAGGGCCGGATACTAAATATTTTAGACTTGACAAGGCTTACAGTCCTGTTACCACTGCTGAAGTCTGCCATTATAATGTGCAAGCAGCCATGGGTAATATGCAAACAAATAAGCATGGCCATGTTCTAAGGAAGCTTTGTTTCCAAAAACAGGCAGTGGACCTGCTTGGCTGTAGTTTGCTGACCCCTGGCTTAGATGAGGAGGAGGAGGAGGAGGAGGAGAGGCTGACGGTGAGGTTTCATCCAGATGTCCCATTTTAAAAGAAACATAGAAATGAACAAATCTTCCTGCCCCATCCGAATCATCAGAGTCAGCTCTGACATCCCCCCACAGCTGGTACATTCTTTCCCCAGACTGGCTGCCAAATCCATCCTTCTTTCTCTTTTCCCCTCCACACTGCCACCAGTCCTGGGCCCTGCCTACTGTGACTCCCCAGGTTAAAGTCACTAGAGAACAGGCAATCACTGAAAGAGGGTAGCAAGCCGGGAGTGAGTGGACAATAGGGACTGGTGGGGACTGTGGAGAAGGCGTCTGTCTAAAAGGGGCAGATCGGGCCCAGGTAGAACTGTGGACCCAGACGGCCAGTTTTCCTATTTTTCGGCAGAAGCTGCAAATTTGTATTTTTTACCTATGAAATCTCCTGATTGGTAAATATTGGCAGCTACTTCAGACTCTTCTAAAATCCTGCATGAATTGAGCACGCCTGACCCACAGGCCTGCGGCCCTTCAGCCCATCATGTCATTATTCTGCCAACACCCTCCAGGGACTGTACAGTGAGTTTCACATTTGGAGTCAGTGGGATCAAGCTCAGAGCCCCAACCTGGACACATATTACGTGATCTTGGACATGCTGCCTACTCCTAAGAGCCTCAACTCCCAAATCTGACAAACGAGCATACGCTTGCATACTTAGTCATGTGCACTTCCATTTACTGAGCACCTACTGTGTACCAGGCACCCTGCTGGGTGTTTAACATGTAGTACTTCTGATACTCAGAACAATCATATGAGGGGAGTGGACTAGTCAAACTTGATTCCATTATTCATTCACCACCCCCAACAAGTATTCATTGAGAGCCTGCTGTGTGCCAGGCACCATGCCAAGTGCTGGCTATTCCAGGGTGAATGAAAACAGACCCAGCCATGGTCCTCCTGGAGCTCACAGTCTGGCACATGAAGATGTGATATAAACCATTAAGTGATGTGCACACATCATTAATGCGCACACACACACACACACACACATCACACCCATCTATTTTGTCATCCCCAGTATGAGCCATTTCAACCTACAAGCTTGCTGGTTATTACAGTCATCTTAGTTGTTGTTTTTTGTTTTTGTTTTTGTTTTGAGACAGAGTTTTTGCGCTTGTTGACCAGGCTGGGGTACAATGGTACGATCTTGGCTCACTGCAACCTCCACCTCCTGGGTTCGTGTGAGTCTCCTGCCTCAGCCTCCTGAGTAGCTGGGATTACAGGCATGTGTCACCACGCCCAGCTAATTTTGTATTTTTAGTAGAGATGGGGTTTCTCCATGTTGGTCAGGCTGGTCTTGAACTCCCAACCTCAGTGATCCACCCACCTTGGCCTCCCAAAGTGCTGGGATTACAGGCGTGAGCCACAGCACCCGGCCACTATAGGGTAATTTTTTGTAATCAGACTAGGCGCTTGCAGTTGTTTATGAACAGAAATTTAACTCCCATTGGCTTAATCAAAGAGGAAATATATTCACCTGTTTAACTGAAAACCAGCTGTAGGGGTATCAGGCATGGGTGGATCCAGGAGTTCAAATGAACCCCTATGGAGTTGGTTTCCCTCTACTGTCAGCTCTGTTTTCTTCTGCTCGGCTGTATTCACAGACGCTCTCTCTCCTCCTGGTAGCAATGTAACCTTCCTTACATCCTCCCAGTTTCCTGGCCAGCTGCAGGCGTGGGAATCTGTCTCCCAGGATTCCCAGTGAGTCTCAGTGCATCTCATTGGCTCTGGATCAGTCCCATGTCTGTCCCTGAGCCAATCAGTGTAGCCGGGAGGACGACTGGTTCCCTGGACTATAAGTCACATGGTCCACTCCTGAGCCAGACGTGGGGGTAGCAGGAGCTCTACCCTGGAACCTTGGCTGAGAATAGAGCCCCACATAAGAATGGAGTTTCCACCAGGAGAAGGCTGACTAGGTGCTCAACGGCCAAAAAACACTCTGTCCCGCTTCTGTTCTGGAAACACCGGCACACATGGAGATCCCTCTGCCTCTGACAGGTCATCCTCGGCTTCCCATAAGTCTGATGGGTCCAGGCCCAGGGGGCAGAAGCCGCCTTCCGCCTGCCCTCAAGTCTTACTCTGCACATAGTAGGCCTGCGGCCTCCCAAGTGAATTAATTCCAAAGTTCTGATGAGGCAGTCCAGCATGGACTCCTTGGAATATAAATTCCAGTCCCAGGGCTAAGCACGCTGTTTCCCTCCTCCCAGCCTCAGTGCAGGCGGATTCTCTAAATATCCTGAAAAACACATTCCCTCCTTTTTAAAATTCTTCACCACATCCACGCCTCGTCTCAGAGCAGCCCAATAATCAGGTTATCCCGGGGTGCTCAGGGTTCTTTTGGGGCTAAGCATGGGGACATAGAACGTCCGTCCTTTTGCCCAGTGTCCCGCCCCCACACATCTCCTCGTGTGAATGAGAACAGCCCTGTGAGAGAGGCGTGAGAGGATTCCTGTCCACACCCCCCCAGTTACCAGGGGCCTGGGAACAGACGCTCTAACAGGGATGTGGTCAGAGGGCGGGACGGTGAAGTCAGAACTGGCTCGGGTCCAGGGTTCAAATCCTGAGGGTAGCAGTGGGCAGCAGGAGCCCAGGTGTCAAGGGAACAGGCGTGAGCCCGGGGTTCCAGCCGAGGCAGAGCTCAGGAGCCCTGTGCCCTGGGCCCTAGACTCAGGCAGTAAGATGCCTCTGGCAAGGCAGAGCGTCACTGCTGGCCTCGGGGAGGGGCTTGTTGAGAGGCCCAGGCAGGGAGGAAGCTCAGCCCTTCGTAAGCCCCCCTCAGAAGGCCTCTGAGGACTCTGTCCCAAGTCACTAATCCTCAGGTGGGTACATGCCACCAAAGGAGTCCAGATGTCAAGGGCGGACAGAGAGGCGGTGGTGATGAGAAAACAGTGCTACAGGACAAGCACTAAAGGTAGAAGAGGGTTGGAGAAGGGAAGACAGTTGTTGGTGGGAAGCGAAGTGAGAATGACCTAGGGTTGAGTCCCCCGAAGAAGCTTCCAGGTGGCTGGTCAAAGCAGGCCTGGGTGTTGGGTGACTCTGCAGGGAGGTGATGGCAGTGCACAGCCAGCCTGGGGGCAACCCGGCAGATTCTATGAACTTAAATGTGCCCCACCCCTTGCCGCAGCATGTACACTTCTCTGTCTGTCTGGAGAAGCCTCAGTCATATGCAGGAGATGGCGTGACAGAGCAGTTGGTTATAGCTTTGTTTGTTACTGAAAGAAATCGGCAAAGTCCACCAATACACGAAATAACTAAATGACCATGAAGCATCCCTCCCCTGGAAGATCCTGGGCAGGATGGGGCAGGTCTGCCTTATGTCCTGAGCCCAGCAGGCAGAATGGGAAAAGCGAGTTCCAGAACTCCGCAGGTCCTTAATGAAATGTCACCTCACTTCAGCCTTCCTGGACCACCTTGTATAAGGGCACCCCCACACACACTCCTTACTGCAACACATCACCATCTGACATGTTATACGCTGTGTATATTACTGATTCATTTGTAAAGTATCTGTCTCTTCTCATAAGAATACGAGCCCCTTGAAGGCAGGAATGCTCATTTGTTTTGTTCACTGCTGTATTGTCAGATAAATGAATATGTACAGTATGCTGCGATTAATAATATAAAAAGATGCATTAAGTGATACTATAACTTACCTAATAAAACACTGGAAAGGTTATTCTCAGTAGGGGACAGAAGAGCCAAGGTTATGGGGGTGGGTGGGGGGTCAGTAAGGAGTAATCTAATCAAATGAGACTTCACTGTCCTTTGTACTATTTTAATTTTCACAAAGAAACTGCAGGCATATGGTTCTTGGGGAATAATGACTAACACTCATTTAGACATATCATGTACCAGATACTGTTTGAATCATTTTACATAAATTAACCCATGCGTTTCTCACCATAGTCTGTGAGGTATATACTGTTAGTATTCCCAACTGTCAGATGAGAAAACTGAGCCCCAGAGAGGCTAAGTAATGTAACCAGGCCACACAGCCTAGTAAGTGATAAAGCAGGATTCGAACCCAGGCCATCTGGCTTCAAAGTCCATGCACTAAACCACAGCCCGTGGGCCCAGACTAGTGGTTTTTGTATGGCCCCTGAGCTAAGAATGGTTTTTAATTTTCAACTAGTTGAAAAACAATCAAAAGAAGAGCAGTTTTCACATGGTATATACAAAAAAGCAATGTTATTCAGCCTTTAAAAAGAAGGAAATCCGGCTGGGCGCAGTGGCTCATGCCTGTAATCCCAGCACTTTGGGAGGCCAAACCAGGTGGATCACTTGAGGTCAGGAGTTCGAGACTAGCCTGGCCAACATGGTGAAACCCCGTCTCTCTACTAAAAATACAAAAATTAGCTGGACATGGTGGTGCATGCCTGTAGTCCAGCTGCTTGGAAGGCTGAGGCAGGAGAATCGCTTGAAACCGGGGAGGCAGAGGCTGCAGTGAGCCGAGGTCGTGCCTCTGCACTACAGCCTGGCCGACAGAGCAAGACTCTGTCTCAAAATAAAACAATAAAATAAGGCAATCTTATGATATGCAGCAACGTGGATGAACCTTATATGCTAAGTGAAATAAACCAGACACAGAAGGACAAATACTGCATGATTCCACTTACATGAGGCAGCTAAATTAGTCAGACAATAGCAGCAAAAAGGAGAATGGTGGTTGGCAGGGCCCAGGGGAGGGGGAGCTGGGGAGTTGCTGTTCAAGATGTATGAGGTTTCAGTTATGCAAGATGAAACAGTTCCAGAGATCTGCTGTACGACATGGTGCTTAGAGTTAACGGTTCTCTACTTCACAGATAAAACTTTGTTAAAAAGCATACCGCTCGTGGTTTTTTACCACAATAAAGCTTTTAAGAGTAATTTTCATGACGTGAAAAATATATGAAATTAAAACTGCATCCATACATAAAGCTTTACTGGAGCACGGACATGCCCATTCATTTTCCCGATAGCTGCTTTCAAGCCACAATGGCAGTAATGAGTAGTTGCAACTGAGACGTGGGGTCTGCAGAGCCTAAATATTGACTATCCGACCCTTTACAGGAACGGTTTGTGCATACTTGCTCTAAACCACTATGTATGCTTCTCATTAATAATTTTATCTGTGTGGGGGAAAGAAAAGATGGACCTGACCCAAAAATACAAAGGCCTTGGCTGCAGCTCTGGATGTATGGCTTATTCGTTTGGGGACCTCACTTCCTTATCTGTAAAATGGGTATAATGTCCACTTGTGGAAGTTGCTGTGACGGTCAGCTGAGCTAAGATATTTCATAATACTAAGAGCGTATGTTCATTCGTTACAAGTTGTCTGGAGCCCGAGGAGCCGCTGCCACCCACACGTGCTGCCTTAGCCTTGGAGGGAAGCCCGGTGCTGAGTGCCCACTCGAGGGAAACACGCTTTTGCCTGGGGCTGAGGCTGGCAGTCTCCGCAGACACTAGCTGCTCAGTCGGTGAAGCTTGTGGATGCCTGCAGGAATCACCTGGGGCTCAGAGGGTGCCTGCCAGAGGGAGCCAGATGCACCTCGGGGTCCCGGCTGTGGCTTCTCAGCCCTGTGGAGCTGCGCAGGCCAGGAGCTCCTGGGTAGAGCCTGACTCCTGGGCGCCAGATTCTGGAAAACACGCCTGGGCCTGCGTGGCCCCCACCCGTCTCACCCTCCCGCTCGCAGCTCTGAATTTCAGAGTCCTTCCTCATGGCTCTCCCCAGGCACCCCAAACACAGTTTGCCCATATCTGAACTCGGCCTTTCGCCCAGCCCAGGCCTTCTCTGTACCCTTCCCTCAACTGCCCAAACCAGAGACCAGCAGGGGTGGGGTCACCTGCCCCTCCCACCCCCCACGTCCACCCAGTGGCTGTGTCCTGGCTGCCACTGAGCGTCACTGGATGCCACCCCTGCCACCCTGGCCCAGGCCCCCAGGTCTCTCCCTTAGATACCTGGGTGTGACTGAAGCCCTGTGGCTGGAGGGATGGGCAGCTTTTTTTGGCCCACCTGGCACTAACTGCCTGCCGGTGGAGCAGGGTGGCAGCTTTAGAGGCAGGTGTGTCATGTGGCATTGTGGAGCCAGCAGAGGTCGGGGAAGACTCAGCCAAGGAGTGGCCACTGAGGAGGACAGATAAGGAGGGGAGCTCTCAGACATGGAGAAAATCTGCCTCGCCACCAAGACAGTCCTGATTCTTAGTTGAATGGTGACAGAGAGCTGGCTGTGCACAGGACACTGTGGCAAGAGCTTCACATCTATTAGAGCTTTAACCCTCCTGTCAGCCTCGAGAGGCAGGTACCATAATCACGCCACACACACTTCCAAACATGAGACTCTGGGAGCCCCTGACCTACCCTCCTGGCTCTCATTTCTCCCCTGGCCTGAGCCATTCCCTGGAGGTAGCCAATATCCTGGAGCTTCTTCCCACACGTACCTTTATTATTTCATCCCATATGCAGATGTCTCAAACAATGTACAATGCTGTGTGTGTGTCCTTAGACTTTTCATGAATGATACCATATACAAATCCTTCCACAACCTGCTTTTCTCACCCAATATAACGTTGTAAGATTTATCCATGTTTGATCCGTGTTCATCCACGTAGCTCTGTTCTTTTTCACTGCTTTGTAATCCCATTGTGTATCTTCTCCTAGGAATGGAGGTTAATGGTAGCTTTATTTTTAAAAAAGTTTAACCACAGCCAAACAGGCATATAGTTCTAGGATGAAGTAGTGAAGATGAGTCTGTTATGAAGAGCAATGGTGGCTTCCCACCCCACCCCACTGGCGGGGGGCAGCAAGTGTCTACTACTGGCAGTTCCACCTCGTTCTCATGCCATTTCTTGATTTGACCCCTTCAGGCCCTGACTGTTGATGTCAGGGTACAGAGCTTTGCACCATTTTTAGATCCACTGTAAGTTACCTTTGTCATTTTAAGAACTTTTCTAATACCTTTAGATCATGTTCCAAAACTATAGCAGCAGCTCTTTGATTTATGTAACATGTATTATTTTTATGTAATACATTCTATAGAGCCCCCTTATAAAATTGTTTTTACTCCCCAAAATTAATCCATAAACAATATTCAAGGACCAATATATAAAGTAGCAAGTAACTTTCTCTGCTTCTCTCCTCTTCCCAGTCTTCAATCAGCATTTTGATATCCTTCCAGATTTTTCCTTGATGCTCAAAAATACATGAGGTTAGAGTTTGGTTTCTCCTCTTCACCCTCCCTTCCCTCTGCCCCCACAAAAAAAAAAGAATGTTTCTGGGTTTGACTCTGTTGCTTGCTCTTAGCCTTAACCATGTGTCTTGGACAACTTTACACATCCCTTTTTAATGTCTGCACAGCATTGCATAGTATGGAAGCAATGCCACCAGGTGTGTTGGCTCATGCCTTAATACCTACACTTTGGGAGGCTGAGGCAGGAGGACTGCTTGAGATCAGGAGTTGGAGATCAGCCTGGGCAACCACTTGCTAGCTGTATCTACTTGGGCTAACCACTGTTAGATACTCAAGACTGTCTGTAGAGACCCTGTCTCTACAAAATAAGAATAAAAATGAAAAATTAGCTGGGTGTGGTGGCACGTGCCTATAGTCCTAGCTACTCAGAAGGCTGAGGCAGGAGGATCACTTGAGCTGAGGACCTCAGGGTTACACTGAGCTATGATTGTGCCACTGCACTCCATGTCTCCTGAGCGACAGAGCAAGACCCTGTCTTTAATATGTACTTGTGTGTATAATATATATGCATGTATACTATTAAACATATATCCTCCTGCTGGTCACTGCAATGTTTTTGTTTTATAAACAATATTGCAGTGGCCATTCTTGTGCATATGGATATAGTGGATGAGTGTACCTGAAAGAGTGTCTGTAGATGTGTGAATACATCATAGTATATGTATATATGTTGTATACTTCAGGGTGGAAGCTGTAGCCACCTCTTCACCTTTTTTTCAGGAAAATGATCACTTTTTTAAAGTAATTGTTTTGGGCAGAGCTGCTTTCTAGCAGAGGGTATGTTTGAAGAACGCATTACCTTCAAGAAAGATTAGCAGCTAAATATTTACTAAATTCAGGAAGAGTTGTATGGGTGCTATGGCTTATGTCTGTAATCCCAGCACTTTGGGAGGCCAAGGTGGGAGGATCACTTGAGCCTGGGAGATGGAAGCTGCAATGAGCCATGATTTCACCACTGCACTCCAGTCTAGGCAACGGAGCAAGACCCTGACCAAAAAAAAAAAAAAAAATTAAGAGTTTAGGCAAATCTCAACTTCTTAGCAGAGCTTTTAAAGCCTCCAGTTCTGGCTATTTACTTTTTCTCCAACTCTTCTCTCCTCTTGCCCAATATGTAAGTCAGTTCCTTATTTTCCTGGAGACATTACTGCATCCCCATCCCTTTTTTTTTTTTTTTTTTTTTTTTGTGCTGCTCCTTATATCATTTCTGCATTTTACCCTCTTTCCAAGGAACCAGTTGCCATCTGCCCTCTTTTCTATTTTTAGGACACATGGCAAGCACATTCCTGCCTCAGAGCCCTGTTATCTCTGCCTGGAACTCTTCCCTGGATCAGTGATTCTCAATCCTGAATACCCATTAGAATCCCCTGGGGAGTTTTTTAAAAGTCTAATACCTGAGCCAAACCACAGGCCAATCCAACCAGAATCTCTGGGGGTGGGCCCAGGTATCAGTAAGCTCTCCAGGGGATTCCAGCAAAATCCAGTGACATATATCTTCCTATGCCCAGCTCCTTCTTATCATTCAGGTCTCAACTCAAATGTCACCTCCTCAGAGAGGACCTCCCTGACTGCCCCAGCTAAAATATGCCCCTCACCTCAGCTCCCAGTTACTCTTTGTTACATTTCTCTGTTTTATTATATTTCCTTCATCTGTCACACCTTTTAACTACCTTGGTTCTTTATTTATACACGTGTCTACTCCTGCCCCACTGTAGGCACCCCAGGAACTTAGGGATATACCCACCCTGCATGACAGTGTCCCCAGAGCCTTGAAAAAACTTCAGACTTATGAGCCAAGACTCTGTAGTGCTGGGTCCAACATTTACTAGCTGTGTGCCATTGGGCAATTTACTTAGCTTCTCTGTGCCTTAATTTCCTGTTCTGGTAAATAAGGATTATCATCATACCTACTTTCTATAGTTATGTCAGAATTAAGTGAGCAAATACAGGTAAACACAGAACAGTCCTTGGCACATCGTAAGCACTCAGTACTGTTAGCTATTATTCTTTTAATATCTCTTTTTTTTTTGAGTCAGCACCCAGGCTGGAGTGCAATCATGCAGTCTTGGCTCACTGCAGCTTCCACCTCCTGTGTTCAAGTGATTCTCCTGCCTCAGCCTTCTGAGTAGCTGGGCTACAGGTGCTCACCACCACGCCTGGCTAATTTTTGTATTTTTAGTAGAGATGGGGTTTCACCATATTGGCCAGGCTGGTCTCAAACTGACCTCAGGTGATCCACCCACCTCAGCCTCCCAAAGTGCTGGAATCACAGGTGTGAGCCATCCCACCCAGCCTATTCTTTTAATATCTATATTGAATGATATATTGCAATTCCTGCCCTGTTCTCCCTACCCACTTCTCTGCTTTATCTCCAATGAGCTTAGCACCATTTGCATCATTTGTCTGGCATTTCATTTATTTTACTTGCTTATTTCTTGTCTGTCTCCTCCCTAGACTGTCAGCTGCACAAGGGCAGAAATTGTTTTGTTCACTGTTGTGTCCCCAGTGCCTAGCACGGTGCCTGGCATATAGTGGACACCAGTATGAATACCTGGCTCCTCACCTGTTCTCCTTTCTCTCCTCACCCCCCAGGATTACCTCACAGACCTCATCACCAACGACAGTGTGAGCTTCTTCCGCACGTCCAAGAAGATGTACCCGCACAGGCCAGTCCTCATGGTCATCAGCCATGCAGCCCCCCACGGTCCTGAGGATTCAGCGCCACAATATTCACGCCTCTTCCCCAATGCATCTCAGCACATGTAAGCCTCAGCACTCTGCCTGCCAGAGGCACTGCTTAGCATGAAGGGGGAGGGTCAGGCTTTAGCAACAGTACTGTCACCACCATGACTTCACTGTGCCTTCTCTCTAATCCTCCTGGTTGAAAGACCCCAAGAACATGCTGCTTGTCCACGGTGAAACTGGGATGCCACTCCAGACAGCCTGGCCAACAGACCAAGGCAGGAGAATTTTTAACTTGGGGTACACGGCCTCCCACCAAGAGGTCTGTGGATGGAACTGTGTAGAATGGGTTTCCATTTAATGCCGTGTGTATTTTATTTAAGACATCTAAAAACATTCTTTTGAGTAAGGGGTCTATAGTTTTACCAGACTAATTATTTGCCACCATTTATTGAGCCGTGGGCTATGTAGCAGGTGCTGTGCTAAGCCCTTCACATTGTGTCCAGTCCCTGAATACTCACAATGACCCTTGGTGTACCAGTTATCTATTGCCATGTGACAAGTCATCCCAGAATCTAGCAGCTTAAAACAACAAACACAAATTACCTCATGGTGTCTGTGAGTCAGGAATCTGGGAGTGGCTCTTCTGAGCTCCTGGCCCAGGGTCTCCCGAAGTTGCAGTCAAGGTGTCAGCTGGGGCTGCAGTCACCTGAGGCTTCACTGGGGCTCAGTCCCATGGCTGGGCCTTGCCACATGAGCCTCTGTCCGTAGGATGTTACAGTGTCCTCACAGCATGATAACTGGCCTTGCCCACAGCAGATGATCAGAGAGTGAGGCCAAGAAGGAAGCCGCAGTGTCTTTTACAACCTAATCTTGGAAGTGGCACCATCACTCTGCCACATTCTATTGGTCACACAGACCAGTCCTCCTACAACATGGGAGAGTCTGCGCAGGAGTGTGAAGGCCAGGAAGTGGGGATCATCGAGGGCCATCTTGGAGGCTGCCTGTCACACTTGGTGTTCCCATTTTACAGATGAATAAACTGAGGCACAGAGAGGTGAGGTAACTTACCTGAGGTCACCCAGCTCTAAGTGGCAGAGCCAGGATTCAAGTCCAGCCCCTACTTCTGCTTCCCATGCCTCTGCCCACCCCTGCAGGCCTCCATCCAGCTGGCTGGGAAACTTCCTGGAAAGTTCTCCTGCTTCTCTCTGCCTCAGACCACCCCCAGCTTAGTGGTAACTCAGCAGCCCTTGCTGTGACATTCTGGGGCCTCAAGGATGGGGCGGTTTGGAATCTGCCTGAATATTCAGGTTGTTTAGCTTCATTACAATCGGAATACATTGCCCTCCTCAAGCCCCTCCTGTGATTACTTTTTGACAGCCCTCGAAGCAGCTCAGAGAGGGTATGAAAGGCGCTGTTCACCTTCCCATCCCGGTCTCTGGGAAGCAGGCTTTGACAGATGATGATGAGCTGGGTCCCAGGGGCTGCAGCATTGCTTCTGTGCACATCTGTCTGGCTCCCCCTCCAAACCCAAGCCCACTCCTCTCCCCCCAAGCAGGCCAGCCTCCCCCAGCAGCTGGCACCCTGCCCCATCCCCACTTAGAACTCATCCCTGCAGGGGATGGAGGCCACTCAGCCCTGTCTAAGGGAGAAGCCGTGGGTGGGGGAAGGGACACTTTGCTTTGGCAGCATCTCTAAAAGAGGTGCCAGCTTCACCCCAAGCAGCAGCGAGCAGCGCCGGAATTTTGTGGTGGAATTGTTTGACATTGCCTGTTGGTTTATTTTCCCTTTGAAATGAAAATTACAGAAATTGAAAACGAGCACTGTCTGCTCTTATGTGGAGAAACCCCCTTTGCCTTCTCAGGGGCATGTTTGGAAGGCTCTGTTATCTCTGGGGTATAATCATTTCCAGAAGAAACCAAAAAAAGAGAAAGTTCGGCAACTAGGATGTTTAATGATGACAGTCAAGAAGGGGTGGGCGGGGGACAGAGCCGGGGCACAAGGTTAGAGCACTGGATCTTTCTGTCAGGGGTCTCCTATCCCATCTCTCCCCTAGAAAGCTGGCACATGCCCTGTCCTGGCACAGGCCTTATGGATTCTGTCAAAAGTTGGTAGGTGGTGGTACCATCCACCCCACAGACCCCAGGGCCCTGCACCCTCCCCATGCACCCTCACACACACAGTCACATACATACGGACACACACAAAGACATGCAAATACAAGCACACAGAGGCATACCACACAAGCAGACACCCATGCAATGAAACACACGCAGTCCTGGGCAACTTAGTGAGACTCTCTCTCTACGGAAAATTTAAAATTAGCCAGGGGTGGTGGTGCACACTTGTAGTCCCAGCTACTGGAAAGGCTGAGGTGGAGGATCGCTTGAGCCTGAGAGGTCAAGGCTGCAGTGAGCTATGATTGTGCCAGTGCACTCCAGCCTGAGTGACAGAGTGAGACCCTGTCTCTTAAAAAAAAAAAGAAACATACACACATGCAGACACACACAGAAATACACAGTTACAGACACACACACAGACATACACACATGCAAACGCAGACATAGGCAGAAATACAAAGATACACACAGGCAGGCCCGCAGACACAGCCCACCAGCCCTCAGAGCTTCCCTGCAAAGGGCGCTGATTGTGGCTTCAAGGGCTTTGGGGCGAGGGGTGTCGGGGCTGCTGCTGAAGGCCGCAGACACACAGTGGAGGGGCTGTGAGCACACCACCATCTTTCACTGTTTCCCCAGCAGAAGGGAAGGGGATGCTCTCCTTCATGCCCTTTCGTGAATACACCAGACATTCCTGAGATGCTGGAGGAGGTGAAGTTTTCAGATCTTTGTTGAACGGGCAGCTGAGCCCATGGGAAGATGCTGACATCCTCCCTTGTGGAGCCTGGCTTGACACAGGCGACTGGCAAGCTGGCGTTGACCCCAAGCTGCACCCGGCTTTGCTGCCTTCTGGCCTCAGTGTCCTTCTCCAAAAGCTCTGTCTCAGAGCTGGGGCTGCAGGAATCGTCATCCTCTGAACAAACTCACCCCTCCCTGTTCTCAAGGGCTGACATCAGCCTGACTTCTCTTGGATTCAGGGATGATTGCTGAAAATTGCATCCTGGAATCCAGGCCCTTGGGCCTGCGGGACCAATTTTCCCACACGTTGGGCTGTGTGGGACAGAGAACATCTCTGTCCATCTGCTGCCCCCAGCAGCCTCCTTTCAGTTCCTTGGTGGGACAGATCTGAGAGGGGAGCTGAGCTCGTTCCTGGGAACGTTCTACATGGCAGTCAGGCCCTGAGACGGCAGAGCCAGCCCGCAGAGGAGCCTGGCCGTTCTGTAATGAAAGGAACGTGGGCCCTGATGGATTTAGTGGCGGGAGGCTGCAGATCAGCCAGGGGCTCAGAAAACCGAGTCCAGGGGAGCCTTGGAGACAGTGACTCACCTCCCGCCTTACATAGCAACGGTGTCCACAACTGCCAAGCTACCCCAGCGGCAGCGTCACAATGTCTGCCCTGGACGATCACGATATTTGAGACGCTGCTGAAGTCCCAACGAGCCAGGTCGGAGGGAGACATGTCTGTGTCCCTCTGACCAGGCTCGTTTTTCCTCTTCTTCTTTGCGGGAGCTCCTTGCCCCCGGAACACCCACTGTGAAAAGCGGTGGAAACTCAACCTTTACTTCAGCCTTGACTGAGAAGGGGAGCCAGATTTGCAGGGAACCTGGCCTTCAAGAACCGTCAGACCCAGGGCGAGGAAGCCCACTTTTTGTGAGGCCTTAAACAGTGCTTCCTGTCAGTGGTGCACCCCACCCAGGAGACCCCCACATGCTGCGGTTTTCAGTAGCTCAGATCCGGGGGCCCGGCATAAACCGAGGTGGCAAGGAGGTGCTTTTGGTTTGCTCACAGTGATTCCTCTGGTTTTGGTTTAATCTTCCATTGACTAACCAGGAAGCAGAGAGGGTCAGAGAAGTTTGGGGACCTGCCCGCTGTCTCACAGAGTGAGTGACAGACCCAGTGTACCTGACTTCTGCCGTGGAGTCACCTGTGATTACTAATGACAAAGGGATACACCAGTGATAACCTCTCGCGAGCAGTCATCACGCACTGGCCATGGTTAGAAGGGCTCCCCTTACAGCCTCTCCCTCAGTGCTCACAGCCATCCTGGGAACTGGCACTGTCTATATTCTCCTTGGGTAGGAAGTGAGGGAACTGATGCCTTGGGAGGGAACTAACTGGCCAAAGACAGAACTGGGGTTCAAACCCCAGCAGCTGGTATGGGTCACCACTGCTGTGATATCGTCATAGATACCTGCCTGGGGTCCCTCCCTCCCTCATGTCACAGGTGCTCAGACAGAACTTTGCCCCACACACTCCTGCTGCAAGATTAAGCAGCATGCCAGGCGCAGTGGTTCATGCTTGTAATGCCAAAACTTTGGGAGGCAGAGGAGGGTGGATCACCTGAGGTCAGGAGTTAAAGACCAGCCTGGCCAACATGGCAAAACCCATCTCTGCTAAAACTACAAGAATTAGCCAGGTGTGGTGGCACATGCCTGAAGTGCCAGCTACTAAAGAGGCTGCGGCAGGAGAATCACTTGAACCCAGGAGGCGAAGGCTGCAGTGAGCTGAGATCCCACCACTGCACTCCAGCCTGGACGACGGCGAGACTCCATTTCAAAAAAAAAAAACAGGCCGGGCGCGGTGGCTCACGCCTATAATCCCAGCACTTTGGGAGGCCAAGACAGTCAGATCACGAGGTCAGGAGATGAGACCATCCTGGCTAACACAGTGAAACCCCATTTCTACTAAAAATACAAAAACATTAGTCAGGCGTGGTGGCAGGCGCCTGTAGTCCCAGCTACTTGGGAGGCTGAGGCGGGAGAATCGCTTGAACCAGGAGGTAGAGGTTGCAGTGAGCTGAGATCGCGCCACTGCACTCCAGCCTGAGCGACAGAGCGAGACTCCGTCTCAAAAAGTAAGAGAATGTGGCGTGTCCCAAATGTACACATTCAGGTGCCTTCCTCACAATTCTGGCCTTACACATATAACTATAACTTATTTAATTTTTAAATCAATTTCTATTACTTCAAACTAAAATCTATTGCAAACGGATATTCTGTGGTCCTACCTTAACCACAATAACTGCCACCTGCCATTCCCCAAAGGTAACTGCCATCTACCAAAAATAGGTCCAAGGCACACAAAGCAATGTTACGGAATTCGAGTTGGGTGCTGGTTCCTGATGAAGGCTCTGAACTCGACTGTCTTCCGTTTTTTTCAAAAGGGAGATGAGCAAAGTCTAGAGAGGTGTTAAAGAAACACTAGCACCAAACTGAGACTTTGCCCTGAGAGAACCGACAAGGGACTGGCTGTCTCACTTTGTCGCTCAAGATCACTGAATGCTGTGCCTCTTAGGAGCTTCCCACATGCACACTTCACATGTGGAGAAACGCTGAAACAGGGTTTGGATAAGCCCCTGACATGCCAATGTCTCCTTTCCCACCAGGGCAGCACAGCTGGCCCTGGGCTGCAGACACAGCACAGGGTGGCTGCTGACCCGGGCGGATCTGATAGGGGCCAGGCTGGGTCCAGGCTGTCCCTGGCTTTGACTGATGCGTATGTCCTTGCCCACCAGCACGCCAAGCTACAACTATGCGCCCAACCCGGACAAACACTGGATCATGCGCTACACGGGGCCCATGAAGCCCATCCACATGGAATTCACCAACATACTCCAGCGGAAGCGCTTGCAGACCCTCATGTCGGTGGACGACTCCATGGAGACGGTAGGCGCCCACTGCATGCCTCTTGGTGGGCGTGGCTCCGAACCCCCAGCCAGGCCAGGGCCAGAACCTCCTGGCCCTTCAGGGTTTTCCTGGAGGAATGGAAATCAAAGGCAGAATGAAGGGACCGCATGCTAGACCTGGGGAGCAGCTTGGAGCGATCCAGACAAAAGCCTCTTCCTTCATGAAACATATTCTAGATCCGTGCTGCCCAGTACGGTAACCATGTATGCTAGTTATATTTTTTTCCTGCTATTTACATTTTTGAATACCTTTATTGGGATGTAATTCATATACCATACAATTCCTTCCATTAAAGTGTGCAATTCTGTGGTTTTAATACACCCAGAGTTGTATAACCATCACCACATCCATGTGAGGACATTTTTCTTACCCCAGAGAGAAACCTCACAGCCCTTAGTCACTACCCACTAAATCTCCCTCACCCCCAGCCCCAGACAACTGATGATCTCTTTTCTGTCTCTATAGATTTGGTGTTCTGCACATTTCCTATAAATGGAAGCGTACACGCTGAGGCCTCTGTGCCCGGTGCCTTTCTTTCACTTAGCGCCATGTGTTCCAGCTTCACCCCTGGTATCCCATGAATCCGTCCCCCTCATTCCCTGTTATTGCTGAATAGTACCCCGTTGTATGGGTATTGTCACATTTTATTTAGCCATGGCTATTTAAACTGAATACAGTAACATTATAAAGTCAGTTCTTCTGTCACACAAGCCTCATTTCACGTGCTCAGTAGGTTCGTGCATCTGGAGGCCACCGTATTGGACAGTGCAGACATTTACACGGCCACCAATGCAGAAAGTTCTGCCACACGGCGCCCTTCCAGATGGCAAGCTCCTGCCACAGGCTGCAGCCCAAGTTTCACTCATTTCATTCATTCACCCGATAGCATTTATTGAGTGCCAGTGTACGTGAAATACAGCAAGCAGGGAACAAAATGACAAAAGTTTCTGCCCTAATGGAGGCAGCATGGCATGCCAAGGCAGGGACACAGACGATCCACAGATAAGCAAAAGAGATGGAGGCCGAGAAGGGCTGCGAAGAACCGTGGAGGAGAGGGCAGGCCAGGGAGTGACGGGAGGCAGGAAGGTGCAGTGACAAAGGGGACAGCCCCTGGGAACGTTAAGCGAAGACCTGAAGCAGGGGAAGGATGGGAACTGAGATCTCAAGCCCCTGTGACCCCAGGTCGGAGACAGGTCAGGCACCCGGTCCCCACTGCCCCTTGCCTCCTTGCCTGTGTTGCAGATTTACAACATGCTGGTTGAGACGGGCGAGCTGGACAACACGTACATCGTGTACACCGCCGACCACGGCTACCACATCGGCCAGTTTGGCCTGGTCAAAGGGAAATCCATGCCGTACGAGTTTGACATCAGGGTCCCGTTCTATGTGAGGGGCCCCAACGTGGAAGCTGGCTCTCTGTAAGTATGGCATCCCCCAGGGATCCAGGGGGCCCCTGGGCCCAGCTCAGGGCTGCAACCGTGCAGCCCAAACCACACCCTGGGTGGCACACAGTTCTGACAGATGAACCCCAGGGCCAACGGAAAGCAATTATGTCATGCATTTCATACCCCTCTGCTGGGGAAAGAGAGGCCAGGGCCGTGAGCACCTGTGGAAGCAGATTGATTGTGGTGTGGCTGTATGCCAGGAAATCCAGGGAGCTGGGCTGTATATGTGTGTGCGCGCACACGCGCGTCACCAGCAGGTGGGAACGGCGCTTGGATTTCTGTTCCGGGCTGTATACGTGTGTGCGTGCACGCGCGCGTCACCAGCGGGTGGGAACGGCGCTTGGATTTCTGTTCCGGGCTGTATACGTGTGTGCGCGCACGCGCGCGTCACCAGCGGGTGGGAACGGCGCTTGGATTTCTGTTCCGGGCTGTATACGTGTGTGCGCGCACGCGCGTGTCACCAGCGGGTGGGAACGGCGCTTGGATTTCTGTTCCGGGCTGTATACGTGTGTGCGCGCACACGCGCGTCACCAGCGGGTGGGAACGGCGCTTGGATTTCTTCTGGGCTGGGCGGCCATTGGGCCTGGAGGTTGTCAGGGAGGAATCCCGGACCTCAGCACAGGCAGCTGGTTGTCAGCCGGGATCAGCTGAGCCAGCTCCGGGCAGCAGCACAAAGGGAAATGCTTTTCCCCGCCCATCCTTCCTGGAGGACCACGTGGGCCGCAGCCCTCAGCCAGCAATTCTCCTTGGGTTAACCTTTGAGATGACACGTTCTGGCAGCGAACATGCTGCGTCTGGGGCAGGGGAGCGGACAGGCCGCTGTTCATGGCAGCAGCTTCCTTGGATCGGCTGGGATATTATGGAGACTGGCTCAAATGGGGTTTTTGAAAAGCAGATGTGTTGCTATTAAGACTCTCATTTGGTCTGACTTCTGCCCATGCCCAGATGTGGGAACACACACCCAGCACTCACACAGGGCTGGCTGCAGAATTCCTTCAGAAGAGGCATTGACAGTGCAGTGTGGAATTCCAGACTGACATGTTCCCACTGCCTTGGACATTTTGCGAGAATTCCAGGAGGCAGGCTGCATGAGTTCAAGGCCAGAGAAAGTGATGACTGTCTGTTGACCTTATCAGATCATGCCCGTCTTTGGCTCTCAGCACCTCCCCCCGGAATAAGAGCTGTAATAACGAAAGCCCACGCGTATGGAGTGTCTACTCTTCAGGGCCTGGTCTAAGAACTACATAATGATTCACTGCAGGCCGGGCCCTGTGGCTCACGCCTGTAATCCCAGCACTTTGGGAGGCCCAGGTGGGCGGATCATTTGAGGTCAAGAGTTCGAGACCAGCCTGGCCAACTTGGTGAAACCCTACCTCTACTAGCTGGACATGGTGGCATATACCTGTAATCCCAGCACTCAGGAGGCTGAGGCAGGAGAATTGCTTGAACCCGGGAGGCGGAGGTTGCAGTGAGCCGAGATCATGCCACTGCACTCCAGGCTGGGCGACAGTGAGACTCCATCTCAAAAAAAATTAATAATAATTCATTGCAGCATCACAACAGCCCTGTGACGTGGATGCACATAGTGGCCCCGTTTTACACCCAAGGCCACTGAGGCACAGAGAGGTTAAGTTGCCTGAGGTGACAGAGCAAGTAAGGGAAGGGGCTGGGGCTTGAAGCCAGGCAGTGTCTATTCCCATGTGCCACACCTGTCAGAAACCTCAAACCATCCCTGAGAACAGAAAGCATCTGACCCACTGAGGGCTCTACAAACACTGACACTGGGGGTTTGGTCAGCCTTGGCATCTGTGATCTGACTCATAGGACCCAAAACCACATCCCACATGGTCAAGAAAAAGAGAGTGCTCATGTCAGGTTTGGGACCAAAGACACACAGTATCTGTCAGCCAGGACTCCTTTGGTTGCAAGCAGAAACGACCTTTGAACCAGATAAAGCATATAAGATAAAAAAGAACGCAGTAACTATAGTTGCTGAAAAATCCATGCACAGCTCCAGCCTCAGGCATGGCTGGATCCAGCAGTCTTACAATGCCACTGGGAAGCTCTCATTTCTTAACTCTCAATCCCACTTCCGCTGAATTGGCTTCATTCTCAGGCGGGTTTTTCTCCTTATGGCAGAGTCAGCAGCTCCAGATTTTCAGCCATCCTGTTTAGGAAACCAAACTGCTTTGAACAGAAGACCTGAGGCTGACTCCCACTGGCCTGACTGAGGTCACGTGTCCTTCCCTGAACCAATCACTGTAGCCAGAGGTGACAGAAACTGTTGAGTGACCAGGCTGAGTGCATTGGGCAGTGGGCTCTGAATGGGGTCAGGTAGTTCCTACAGAATGAGAAGCTGCGACAGAGCAAGGCATGGGTGCTGGCCAGGAAAAGTGACCGCTGTCCTCCTTCCCCTGAGCCTGGGGGAGCAGGACCACTGGACAAGCTCAGCCCCGTCGGCTGCTGGCTGCTAGGTTGGGCAGAGTGCCCGTCGCTCAGCAGTCTTCCCAGCTCCCTCGCCTCTGGATTCAGTTGTAGCAGCTCACACTTCGAGCCCCCCATGACACAGCTTTAGCCCATCTTCCCCAGCTGCACACATGCTTGGCAGCCTGCCCGATGTTCACAGGGCACTGGAATGGGGAGAAATGGGGGGTTAAAGATGTCAGAAACCCCAGGACCCAGGCCCTGCCCCGGTCCCCAGGGGACTAGCAGGGAAGGCACTCAGGCGCTCTGACGGGTCTGTCCACCATTCAACAGGTCCTGGGGCCTGTGCTGTGCACACCCCTCAAGTCCCTTACCCTACACTGGGAATGTCAGCCAGAAACAGGAGCCAGGAGAGGTGGCTCATGCCTGTAATCCAGCATTTTGGGAGGCCGAGGTGGACGTATCACCCGAGGTCAGGAGCTCGAGAGTAGCCTGGCCAACATGGTGAAACCCCGCCTCTACTAAAAGTACAAAAATTATGGGTGTGGTGGCACATGCCTGTAATCCCAGCTATTCGGGAGGCTGAGGTATGAGAATCGCTTGAACCCGGGAGGTACAGGTTGCAGTGAGCCGAGATCGTGCCACCACACTGCAGCCTGGGTGACAGAGCAAGACATCTCTCAAAAAAAAAAAAAGAAACAGGAGCCGGGAAAGGTGGCAGATGTATGGAACTCACTTAGCCAGTATTTACTGAGTAATGTGTGTTCTAAGGGTGTAAGTCCTGGAGATACAGAAGTGACCACCTGAGCCAGCCTTCCTGCAGCTTAGAGTCTACCTGGGCAATAGACAATAAGCCAGAGAAATAAGTAAGATATATAGCATATGAGACGGTGATGGGTCTTCAGGAGAAAGATAAAGCAGGGAGGGCAGGGAGGGGCGCAATTCCAAATAGGGTCCTCAGGAGGGCCTTGTGTTGGGTATCTGTGCTGCAGAACAAACTGCCACAAACTCAGCAGCTTAAGACAACACATGTACAAACTCACAGTGTCTGAGGGTCAGAAGCCGGGACCCAGCCCTGCAGGGTCGTCTGCTTAGGCTGAAATCAAGGTGCCGGCCAGGGCTGCGGTCTCATCCAGAGGCGTGACTGGGGAGCACCCGCGTCCCTGCTCACGGGGCAGGTCAAATGCAAGCAGAGGACTTGAACCCATGCAGTCTGCCTCCCAAACTGCTCACCGTCCAGCTGCTGATTTAGAGGGGCTTGCTTCTTCAAAGTCAGCAAGGGGAGAAAGAGAGACCAGAGCAAGACCACTAGCAGGATAGAGTTGACTATCTCATAACACAACCACGGGAGTGACAGCCCATCACCTTCACGTCCCGCTGGTTGGCAGCAGGTCCGGTTTGGTCCCCCAGGGACAGGGATCCCGGGGATCACTGAGGCCTGTCACGGGCCTCCTTGGTAATAGAGCAAAGAACTAAAGGGGTGAGGGACGGTGGCCCCTGATCTCCAGGGAAAGGACATTCCAGGCAGAGGGGACAGTAAAGAAGAAGGCCCTGAGGCTGGACTGTGCCTGGGCTGTCAAGGAACAGCAAGGAGCCAGTGTTTGCCCCAGAGATCCAGGGGAAGGGCTCGGGAAGGGCCAGGATTTGGGCTGGCTGTAAAGGCAGGTCGCCTTCACTCAGGAAGTAGGGACAGGGTGGGGCTGTCAGCTCACCGCATGGCATGTCTGAGACGCAGAAGCTAAGTGGGGGGCGAGCGCAGAGTGGGGATTTGGCTGAATCTGGGCCGCAGAGGGGAGCTGCTGAGGCTGAGGTGCCAGACTGCAGCTTCCATACCTGCAGATGTCAGCCCCCCACAAACTGCTGCCCACCTACCACCGCCCACCCCTCGAGCGAGGCTGAGGCACCACCACCCGAGTGGCTGAGTCCCCGATCTCCTGCCTCCCCCAGGAATCCCCACATCGTCCTCAACATTGACCTGGCCCCCACCATCCTGGACATTGCAGGCCTGGACATACCCGCGGATATGGACGGGAAATCCATCCTCAAGCTGCTGGACACAGAGCGGCCGGTGAATCGGTGAGGAAGGAGCAGGGCAGGTGCGGGGGACTGGGACACTGGGCTCCTGACCTGCAGGAACTCAGAGCAAAACCTTGTGGGTCTAGAACATGGGGTCTCCAAGGGTTGGGAGCTGGGGTTCTCAGGTCCCCCCAACCGCTTAGCTGCTGTGGGAGAGAAGCATTCCCCTCTCTGAGATTCTGTCTTCCTATCTGGAATGTGGCCAAGGTGACCAGTTGGGGACCTTCTCTGAACCAAAATTACACAAAGCTTGAAATGGTAGCAGCAGTGATCGTAGGAGTTGGTGCTAACTGCATGGCGATTGTGTGTGAGGCCCTGTTCTAAGTACTGTGCAGGGGATTCTAGGAGTTTGATTCTCACAGTAACCCAGCGAGGTGACGTTATCATCATCCCCATTTTGCCAGTTTGGAATCTGAATCCCAAAGCGATTGAGTGACTTGTCAGAGGTATCCCAGCAAGTCTGGATGTAGCTCTGGGAATTCAGATGCTGACTTACCACACCCCATAACTTTAATGCTGGAGGGTGTGATGGGAACATATTCCAGGTGTCAGAGTAGGAACCGTGAGGGTGAGCAAGTCAGACAGGTGGGAGGTGGGCTGAGTCAGGGCGGGGAGGCTGGTGTGGCCACAGTGACATCTGGTGGCCAGCACTCTAATAGCCACCAGGTTCCTGGCCTCCAGGTGCTACTTCAACTCCTGGCTTGCACCTCCAGCAGCAGAGCCCTTCCTCTGTGGTCTCCCAGAGGCTCCAGCCAGGCGAGCACTGTGTGCCCACATCTGGCTGCCCTCTAGGGGGACCGTGTCCATTGAGGCTCCTCCCTTGACTGTGAGGCCAGGCGAGCTGTAATGGTATAAAATGGACATGTTTGGGGACACTGGCCTGGGAGTCAGGACACCTGGGGGACAGGGGACAGGGTGGAGGCTTCTCCTTTCAGCTTCAGAGTCCCCATCTAGGAAATGGAAATGACCAGGTGGCACCGGATGAAACCCACAAATTACATACATGCAACTGCAAAGCACCAAAGAAGAAAATACCCCACAACCCAATGCAATGAACCCGACATCAAGACAACCACTGCGCCTGACGCTGAGCTCAAGACAGAGCTCAAGACGCTGAACCACTGCGCCTGACGCTGAGCTTGAGACCCTGAACCACTGCGCCTGACGCTGAGCTGGAGACAGAGCTCAAGACGCCAAACCACTGCGCCTGACACTGAGCTCGAGACAGAGCTCTTCCAGCTCCGGGAGTTGTTGGGCTTCCTGCAGGGGCGTGAGATGTGCGCGCGCACACACAGTTACTTGGGTGGGACTTACAGTGACTTTGACCTGGGTCATTTCTGCCCTGTGTGCCTCCAGACCCGAGTCTCTGGGGAAGGGGTGGCTCAACTCAGGAGGGTGAGCAAGGCTCTCCAGTGCCCGGCTGGGCGCACTCGCCACAATTGCTGTCCAGGCTGACTGTAAACCAAGGCTGACTCCTGGTGCCGTCCCTGCTCCTGGGGAAATAGGGGGTCGTGGGAAGCCCTCACGTTGTTGAGAAGCAGGATCCGTGCTTTTTTCCAGGTTTCACTTGAAAAAGAAGATGAGGGTCTGGCGGGACTCTTTCCTGGTGGAGAGAGGGTGAGTGCCGGGTCCTGGCAGGGACACCCCTGCCCACCTCCCTCCCTCCGCCCAGGGCAGCAGGGAGAATCGGGCTATGATGGTGCCTTCCAACAGTGGCTCTGAAGTTGTGTCCAAAGGCCCCTAAACACAGAGCCCATTCACTGCTCCTATAGACGACACAGAATTGGGGTCTGAGGTCACGCATACCCTTTTGGCATGTTTTGTCCAGCCTCTACAATGTCTTCAATTTATTTAAGTTATTGCCAACTCATGCGATTTGGGAAGTTTCTTATAAAATGCCAATCTTAAGTTTCCTAAACATCAGGAGACCCGGGCAGGGTGGCCCTGCATCCTCCACTGTGAGGATAAGCCAAAGCCGAGGGGGCACCCCTCTAGGTGGGCACACGTGCCTCCGGGGCTCCTCCAGAGCTGAGAGGCCGGCCCCGCGGCTCCTCCTCTCTGCCCCACAGCAAACTGCTACACAAGAGAGACAATGACAAGGTGGACGCCCAGGAGGAGAACTTTCTGCCCAAGTACCAGCGTGTGAAGGACCTGTGTCAGCGCGCTGAGTACCAGACGGCGTGTGAGCAGCTGGGACAGGTAAGAAGGCTCCCTTCCCTCCCGACCGCTCCCCCTCCTGACTGCAGCCAGCCCTGACCTGTGGGGCCCTGAGAGCCGCTGAGCCAGCAGGGCCAGGGCCTCCCAACGGGTAGCCCTTTGCTGTCGTGTGATGCCCAAGATGCAGTTTGGTGATGCAGGATGATGCTCATGATAAGTGATTGATTTCTCAGCAGCCTTTGGACCCTGACCGTGTCAGAGGCCAAGTGTCCCATGAGTATGCTGTGTGCCCTTAGCACCTCTCTAGCCCTTGCCAACCCCTCTTGCACTGAGGCCCCCGCAGGAGTTAAATTAGTTTATTTTCACCGTGTTCGCTTTGACAGTATTGTCTTTGTGACTGGTTTTCCTTTTACAGGAGTAATAAGACGTGGCTTTTTAAAATAAATATATGTAAGTTTTTAAAAAGTGAATTGGTTGCAAGAGAAATATTAAGGCAATTATGGCCAGGAACAGTCAGTGGCTCATGCCTGTGGTCCCAGCTACTCCAGAGCTGAGGCGGGAGGATGGCTTGAGCCCACATGTTGGAGGCTGCAGTGAGCTGTGATTGCACCACTGCACTCCAGCTTGGGTGACAGAATAAGACCCTGTCCCTAAAAACATAAGAAAAAAGAAAATAATCTGGGAAGTATTCAGAGGTAGCAGAAACTGACATGCTGGGAAAGCCTAAATGAGGCTTTTCTGAGGCTGGAAGGCCAGGGCAGGCTTGGAGAAGGAGGGTCAGGGGAGGGGCAACCCCAGCCAGGCAGGGTGGAGAGGGCAGTGGAGATGGTGAAGCTCTGCCTTGGCTGGCCCCAAGGGGTGCCGGAGGTGTGTCTCTGTCTTGCCTGTCAAAGACTGGGACTTTGAGCTGGGGCTGGAGTTGCGTGCCTGTTCACCAGTGAGAAAAAGCAAAACCAGGGCCCTGGTGTTGAAGGCCAAGGCCGGAGGTGGATGGGTTTCTGATGGACTGCGTTTGAATGACTCCATCTTATCAATGTACATAGAATTAGTACAGGCTCATACAGGCCTGACTGTGCCTCCTCACCCAGTGTGTGTAAACCACAGACCCCACTTAGTCACGGAATTAACCCGTATCTGCCAGCAGGCAGGAGCTGTGGATTTCATCCCTCCGTTGTACAGCATGAACGCGTACCTCTGCTTGCCAGGCGCTGTCCTGGCGCAGGGCTACAGCCTTCAATATGCTCAACAGAAACTCCTGCCCTCCCAGAGCTGACGTTCTGGAGAGAGTTCAGCCTTGACTTTGTACCGAGCTCCCAGAAGGGGTTCTGATGTTAGTTCTGGGCTAAAAGAAATGAAATGAGGAGGCCAGGAAGCCTTTGCTCCCACCGCCCCCCGGCCAGGGAACGCTGTCAAGTCCCCCACTGGTTCTTTCTGCATGTCTCCCCTGACCCAGATCAGCGCTTGGGCAGCCAAAATGACCTCTTTGCTGGGGCCAAGAAAGAGGAGGTATCAGCATTTTCCAAACATCAGAGCGCACCACTGAAACCAAAGGAAGACAGTGTGAGGGCGTGGTTTGGGCCACATAGCCTAGGCCAGCTGGGAGGCAGCAGCCCATGTGCCCAGACCCAGCCCCGGGGCTGTGGGGATCCCAGGCCCAGACCTCTGCCCGCCATCCCAGGCAACGGCCCTGCTCACAAGCCCGCACTCCCCGAGTGCCGTTGCCACATCTCTGCTTGTGCTGTGCTTCTGGAACGCCCTGCCCAGTGTAGAAGCTGTACCCTGTGGCCCGAGGACGCCTCTTAGGGGGCCTCACGCCCAGCCATAGCATAGCCTGGGGTACCTTTTCTGTGCTACCCCACGTGCTAGATGTTCGTTTGTCCTTCACTGAACAAACATTCCCAGGAACCAAGCTCTTGTGCATCTGCCTGTCTCCCGGTGACACGGGGACACTAAGGGCAGGGCCCAGCTGGAATTCATGTCATCATTCCTAAAGCCCAGATCAGGGCCTGGCCCGGGCAGGAGTAAATGTGCCCTGGACACCTCGTAATGACGACCATCACAGGCAACACTGAGTGTGAGCTCTGCCTCCAGCCACCCTATCTGGCAGGTATGTTCTCTACACGGGGGAAACCGAGGCCCAGGGCTTAGACAGCCTGCCCACAGCCTCACAGCTTCAAGTGGTGGAGCCAGGATTTGAACCCAGGTAGTCAGGTTGCAAGACCTTTGTTCTCAGCAGCTGTAGGGACCCAGAGTCAAGCCGACACTGGCCCAGCCCTGTGGGGCTCACACACCACCCCCCCCAGGAGAGCCTCGGGACAGGGCATGCGGACACGGCTTCTCCATGAGTAGTGCAGGAGCAGCAAACACTTTCCACACAAGGTCAGACCCGTAAACAGTTTGCGGTTTGCAGGCCACACATTTGTTTTTGTTCTTGCTTTTCACAACTCTAAAAATGTACAATGTAAAAACTGTTCTTGGTTGGCAGGCCATACAAAAACAGGCCGTGGGCTGGAGTTGACTAGAAAGAGGGCTGCAGTTTCCGACCCCTCAAGTCGTGCCCCGGCTGAATTTGTCAGGTTGGAAGGGAGAGCAGGCAGTGGGGAAGGAGAATTCCAGGCAGAGAGAGCTAAGTGGACGGAGGCTGCTCGCCAGTGTGTACAACTCAGGGCTTCACGCAGAAGTCAGAGCCCTGGCTTTTCTTGAAAAATCAGACCTGGGCCTCTGGGCCTGTGCTGCCCTCTGGCGACAGTCAGATGGGTATAGCCAGTCACAGTGCTCACTTTATCCTCCCCAGGTCCCCCAGTCCCTTCTGGGCCGGCCTCATTCAGGGCCATGCCTGCTGGCCCATCAGTCTCCTGCACTAAGGAATCCAGGTTGCTGGAAGGGCCTGCATGCGTTGAAGGGGGTGGGAGGGTGGCAGGGCGCTGTGAATGCAATCAGAGTCAGCCTCTAGGTGAGAACAGACGGCGGGGACGGGGACAAGATGAGCAGGTGAAAGGCAGCAGGGCCTTCAGCGGTGGCGGGGGGTGGGCTGTGTAGCAGAGAGTTGGGGGGGATGGTAGCACCAGATTCCACACTTTTCCTTACAGCTCTTGCACCTCCCAGTTGTGACCCAGGACGCATCTCTCTACCTCTGTGTGTCTCCTATTGAAGCAGCACAGTAATGACAGCACCCGCCTCGTACGGTAGTGGGAGGTGTAGTGAGCAAGTTAATATTAACACACGGTGCTTGGCGCATGCTGTGTTTTATGCTGGAGAGACGCAAGGGAATAGATCTGATCCGTGGCCTGGAAAGGTCACTTTGGCACAGAATAGGCCCTCAAGAGTCACTGGGTCAATGGGCTGGAGCAGGTGTGGACAGAAGGGAAGAGAATCCAGTTTACAGGTGGTTGCAGAATCCCACGAGGGGATCCAGGAGGCTGGACCCGGGGAAGGGAAGAGGAATCAACACGAGAGATTTGGACGGTGATTCTGTCTACATTCAGCTTCTGAGCACAGGCCTGGAGTTGAATGCACACGTGGAACCTCCGCACACAGCACTGACCGAGTCCGGGAAGGTGGTCGGGGAGACTCCTTTCGCTGGAGCAGAGATGGGAAGGAAGAGAAGGCTCCAGCAGCAGGAAGGGCTGGGGAAAAAGGCATTCTAGGCAGAAGGAGCAGTGAGCGCCAAGTCCCTGGGGCAGCAGCCCACGGGGGATACTGGAGAGAGGGCTGGGGCTGAGGGAGCGGAGGACTCACGGGTAGGCCAGGGCCAGATTGCAGAGGGTGTTCAGAGACTAGTATGAGGAGCTTGGGTCTTGTCTTAAAGACAGTGGGAGCCATTGAAGGGTTTTAAGTAGGAGAGTGACATGATCCAACTTGCCCTTTAAAAAGATTCCTCTGGCTGCCACGTGGGTGGATTTTAGGAGCAGACAGAAGCGGGCAACCGTGAGAGTGGGGGACCGTTGGAGGCATCTCGTGGGGGGATGATGGTAGCTCTGCCCAAGGTTCAAGCAGCGGCAGTGGAAAGAAGCGGCACTTGGAGACAGCAGACGTGGGGCTCGGTAACAGCTGGATGCAAGCAGGGAGAGGGATGTCTCCAGGGTGGATGGGTGTGGCAGGGGAGAGGTGGGTTTAGGGGAGCAGACGAGCAGCTGGCCAAGGCCCTGGCATGTCTTGCAGAAGTGGCAGTGTGTGGAGGACGCCACGGGGAAGCTGAAGCTGCATAAGTGCAAGGGCCCCGTGCAGCTGGGTAGCAGCAGAGCCCTCTCCAACCTCGTGCCCAAGTACTACGGGCAGGGCAGCGAGGCCTGCACCTGTGACAGCGGGGACTACAAGCTCAGCCTGGCCGGACGCCGGAAAAAGCTCTTCAAGAAGAGTAAGTGTCACAACCTGGCTGAGTGGGACAGCAGGAGAGAGAGACCGTGCCTGGGGAGCCCATTCATTCACTCAGACAATTCCACAGAGACTGTCGCCTTGCCAGGTGGTGGTCTAGGGGCTGGGGACACCGCCACACGTCCTCACAAGCCATGAATTCTAGTGGGGAGCGGTAGGAATACACAGATAAGGCCAGGCATGGTGGCTCACACCTGTAATCCCAGTACCTTGGGAGTTCGAGACGGGTGGATCACCTAAGGTCAGGAGCTCAAGACCAGCCTGGCCAGCATGGTAAAACCCCGTCTAAAAATACAAAAATTAGCCAGATGTGGTGGCTCACGCTTGTAATCCCAGCTACTTGGGAGGCAGAGACATGAGAATCGCTTGAACCTGGGAGGCAGAGGCTGCAGTGATCTGAGATCGCACCACTGCACTCCAGCCTGGGCAACAGAGCAAGATCCATCTCAAAAGAGAGATAAAAAAAGGAAGAAACACACATACAAGGTTCTGTATTGATTGGCTGGTGAAAATGCTAGGACCAGAGGTTCGCAGGAACTCAGCTGTGTGCTTCCCCTAGGAGCCATGGTTCAATGTTCAATTAGTTAGTGCAGTGTTTGTGGTGACTTTATAGAACTACTCTGGGCTGGGCGCGGTGGCTCACACCTGTAATCCCAGCACTTTGAGAGGCCGAGGTGGGCAGATCACTTGAGGTCCGGAGTTCAAGACCAGCCTGGCCAACATGGTGAAACCCCGTCTCTACTAAAAATACAAAAAATTAGTTGGGCGTGATGGTGTGGGAGGCAGGAGAATCGCTGGAACCCGGGAGGCAGAGGTTGCAGACAGCTGAGATCACACCATTGTGCTCCAGCCAGGGTGACAGAGACTCGGTCTCAAAAAAAAAAAAAAGTAAATAAACTACCCTGAAGAACAAGAATAGACTATACTTTAGTTGAGTGGGGAAAAGCCTCATCCAGCTAAAGAAGGGTCTACACCTTCATACCTCATGCTCGGCACGGGCCGGGGAGAGGACAGGCAGACGGAGGCCAGGGCGCAGGCGGAGGCCAGGGCGCAGGCGGAAGCCAGGGAGCAGGCGAAGTGGAGACAGGCTCTTCTAGACCCAGCCAGAAGGCCTGGCCGCCACCCTGGGCTATCACTTCACCATTCTGAGGCTCAGCTCCCACCATCAAATAGGAAGAATGGTCCCTGCCTGACTTTCAAACAGGAATGAGCCTGTGCCCTGAAAATGTGTGGAAGCGTCGGGGTCCGCCGGCTAGAAATGTGCCCTCTAGGGCTGGGCAGCTTCCCACACAGCCCATTTCTCTGGCCTAAGGACAGTCAAAGTCTGATAGATTTCAGGTGTTGTTTTAAAAACAATTATGGCGAAATACACATAAAATTTATCATCTTAACCATTTTTAAGTATCCAGTTCAATAGTGTAAACTATATTCACACTACTGTGCAGCCTGCTAAACAAACTTTTCATCTTGCAAAACTAAAACTGTCCCCATTCAATGTCGTCTCCCCATTCTCCCACCCTGCTCCCACCCCGTTCTCCCCCCCCTTCTCCCCTCATTCTCCCACCCCGCTCTCACCCCGCTGTTACACCGTTCTCCCACCCCGTACTCCTACCCCGCCGTTATGCCGTTCTCCCACCCCATTCTCCCACCCCCCTGTTATGCCATTCTCCCACCCCCCCGTTCTCCCACCCCGTTCTCCCACCTAGTCCTCCCACCCCGTTCTCACCCTGTTCTCCCACCCCGCTCTCACCCCGTTCTCACCCTGTTCTCCCACCCCGCTCCCATCCCGTTCTCCCACCCAGTCCTCCCACCCCGTTCTCACCCTGTTCTCCCACCCCGCTCTCACCCCGTTCTCACCCTGTTCTCCCACCCCGCTCTCACCCCGTTCTCACCTCGTTCTCCCATCCCGCTCTCACCCCGTTGTCACCCCGTTCTCCCACCCCACTCTCCCCCCCCACTCTCCCCCCGTTTTCCCACCCCGCTCTCACCCCACTCTCCCCCCGTTCTCCCACCCCACTCTCACCCCGCTCTCACCCCGTTCTCCCACCCCACTCTCACCCCGTTCTCACCCCGTTCTCCCACCCCATTCTCCCACCCCCTCCCACCCCATTCTCCCACTCCCTCCCACCCCGTTCTCCCACCCGGTTCTCCCACCCATTTTCCCACCCTGCTGCCACCCAGTCCTCCCACCCCGTTCTCCCACCCCACTCCCACCCAGTCCTCCCACCCCTTTCTCCCACCCCGCTCCCACCCAGTCCTCCCACCCCTTTCTCCCACCCCGCTCGCACCCAGTCCTCCCACCACGTTCTCCCACCCCGCTCCCCCACCCTGTTCCCACCCAGTCCTCCCACCCCGTTCTCCCACCCTGCTCCCACCCAGTCCTCCCACCCCGCTCCCACCCAGTCCTCCCACCCCATTCTCCCACCCCGCTCTCCCTGCATTCTCCCACCCCGCTCCCACCTGGTTGTCCCACCCCGTTCTCCCACCCTGTTCTCCCACCCTGTTCTCCCACCCTGCTCTCATCCCGTTCTCCCACCCACTCCCACCCTGTTTAACCACCCCACTCCATTCTCCCACCCGGTTCTCCCATCCCGCTCTCCCACCCCACTCTCCCATCCTGCTCTCCCACCCAGCTCTCACCCCTTCTCCCACCCCATTCTCAGCAACCACTCTTCTACTTCTCTATGAGCTGGACTGCTCTAGGGGCCTCATGTAAGTGGAATTGTACAGTATTTGTCCTTCTGTGGCTGGCTTTTTTCTCTTCGCATGTTCTCCGGGTTCATCCACATGGTAGCCTGTGTCAGAATCTCCTTCCTGACCGGGCACAGTGGTTCACACCTGTAATCCCAGCATCTTGGAAGGCCGAGGCAGGCAGGTTGCCTGAGCTCAGGAGTTCGAGATCAGTCTGTCCAACATGGTGAAACCCGTCTCTACTAAAAATACAAAAATGAGCCAGTCACGGTGGTGGGCGCCTGTAGTCCCTGCTACTCAGGAGGCTGAGGCACGAGAATGGCTTGAACCTGGGAACGGGAGGTTGCAGTAAACTGAGATCACGCCGCTTCACTCCAGCCTGGGTGACAGAGCAAGACTCTGTCTCAAAAAAAAAAAAAAAAAAAAATTCCTTTCTTTATAAGATGGATGATATTGTGCCACAGACTAATTAGAGATTGAGGATCGAGGTCTCCGACGGCAGACGCGGTGGTCTCCTCTGGGCCATCCGGCCAGGCAGCAAATGTCCTCATCGTGGAGCAGATAAGTCTCTTTCTGTAACAGCCCAGCCACTGCCGCAAACAACGCTTCCCAGCTGATGATCCTCTGGTACCTTTCCTCACCAGCTGATTAGGAACTACTGCATTAACTTTTCTAGCTGAATAGGATGATTGGTTTCCAGATTGGATTACACAGCCAGCATCTCCTTGCTTCAGTATGTGGCACAGTCGATAATCTTTAAATAATACAACATCTTGCAGGGAGAGATTCAGCTGTTTTCCCCCTTATTAATGCTTAGAGGAAAGAAAAATACGTAAAAGTAGCCGAGAGTCAGCTCAGCCCTGGTCAGAATCCTCATGTGAGTGTAATGTCAGAGCCGGGACCCGCGCCTCTCGGCGGCCCCGTGATCCTCACCTGTACAGAAAGGAGCAAGCCTTGTGACCAGCCAGAGAACAAGTGTCCTGAGGAGGAGGAAGATGAGGTACAAAGGCCCTGTACTCACAATGAGTGTGGGGGGTCCCAGCCACAGAGAGGTGACCGGTGTGGCCAAGAGTGGTGAGAAGCACAGTAGGCACGGGCAGCCACATCACACAGGGGGTCACTGGCATGGAAAGGCAGGGAGCGGGCGTAATGGTGAGGTTTCGGGGCTGCGCGGCATCACCTTAGGTGAGGACGTCAGCTGCAGACAGAGTCCCCACCCCCTGCAGTAGCTGGTCCATACCAGCTCATCAGGCATGAATGCTTCAGTAGTTCTGTTTCGTGCCATCCTCCAAGGAGCCCTTGTAGGGTAGGCACCATCCTAAGAAGTTACCCAAATCGCCGGGGCCACACATGTGCTCAGGGGTTTGCACCTCAGCCATCCGATTGCAGAGTCAAAGCTCTTGGCCACCGGCTTATGAAGTCCTGTCCCATGCCCTGTTGGTGTGGCAGGAAGGGGACCTCCGGGACTCTGGACATGGACACAGTGAGAGAGACAGGGAGAGCAGGTCGTGTGGCTTCGGTACAGGAGAGGAATCACACAGGACCGGCAGACCGCGGCTGTGAAGGGCCGGAGAGTAAAGGTCGGGGGCTTTGCGACTCAGCCCTGCAACTGCAGAGGTGTAAGTGAACGCGAGCCGCTGTACCCAGTGAAACTGTATTCGCAAAGACAGATGGAGGCTGGCCTGGGCCCTTAGGCCATGGTTTAGGGACCCCTGAGTCTAGAGCTGGGAGATGGAGGGTGGAAAGAGACAACGCCACTCACTCATAAGCTGACTGGGACTAACGGAGTGAAGAGGACACGCTGGGTCCATTTCCTGAGCCTCGGGGCAGGACCTGCTCGGCACAGGGAGCATCCTCGGCTCTTTGTGTACACGCGTCGAGAGACTCAACCGAGGGAAGGAAGTGCCCAGGAGAAAGGCCCAAGGCTTTGCCGGAGAGGGGAGGCCTCCCCTCTCCCCTTAGGATCCTTCGGCCCTTGTGACTATGATGCAAGGTGTCTGAGAATTAAAAGATACAAAACATCCCCCAAGAGTGGCCATGTGGGAAAGGGAGCCCTTTCCTTCCTTCTTCCACCGCCTTCCGCCACCACCTGCCTCCAGCTGGTCCTCCTTGGTCACCATCTTGGGGTCACTTGGGATCCAACAAAACCTGGGCCACTAACTGGCTCCAGGCCCTTCTCTTTAAATGAGGCACATCTGGAGAAGAATGACAACTGCAGTGCATGCATGCTGAGGCCACACTTGTGTCAGGTGGGCAGAGATTTAAAACAGAAAGGAGTGACGGGGGCTCTGGCCAACAGGGACGACAGTGGGCAGCCAGAGGGGCCACCCGTCTCCGGCCCGTCCTGACCATATGGAACTGTGGGCCTGTGAGACATGTCTCCTTTCCGGAAGCTGGAAATCTGGATCCCTTCATCACCGCCACCACCTCCCTTTTTCTTTAATCTCACCAACTCAGATTTGGTTTTGAGACATAGAAGATACAGGCTACCTGGGGTGTCACTTCAGCCTGCACGCCTGAGTTTTCAGGGTCGGAGCGTATGCAAAAGCCCCTCTCGGCCTTGTCGCCGGCCCACCTGGCACCTGCCTACCACCTGATGGGCAGCCTCCAGCTCCCTGGGACTCACAGAAGCTAAGTGGTTTCCCCAGTCCCCGTCCATATATACACAGAGACAGGCACTGCAGGGCCCCTTTTTCCCCTGTTTAAATCAACGTTTTTATATCCATGATATTTTTTTCCTTTTTAATTGAGGTGAAGTTCAGATAACATAAAACTTACCATTTTTACAATTGTATACAATGCAGAGACATTTAATAGGTTCACAGTGTTGCACACCTCTACCTAGTTCTAAAACATCGCCCCAAAAGGGAACCCTGTACCCACAAAGCAATCACTCCTCAACTGCCCTCTCCCCCAGCCTCTGGCAACCACCAGTCTTCTTTCTGCCGCTATAGATTTACCCATTCTGGGTAGTTCCTATAAATAGAATGTAACAATATGAGCCCACTTTGTGTCTGGCTGCTTTCTCCCAACATGCTTTTGACATTCATCCGCGCTCCAGCGTGAATCAGAACCTCACTTCTGGTTCTGGTCGCATATTCCGTCGTACAGATGATGTACCGCCATTTGTTTACCCGCAAGCAGCTCTTGCTTGAAATCCTCTAGAGTCAGTGGCTTCTTGGCTCCAGGACTTCAGTTTTGCCGGCGTGATCGCCTTGAGGCCCTCCCCTGCGGTCCGAGCAGGCGGGTAGATTTCACAACCCCTCAGGTCACAGGCAAAGCTGAGCCTCCTGCTTGGAAGCCCGGCCCTATCTTAATGAAGGACCCACTGCCCAGGGAGCCTGGCCAGCCTTTCCCGCCTCCCTAACTCCGCCACCCCTCTGATGCCCACAGAGTACAAGGCCAGCTATGCCCGCAGTCGCTCCATCCGCTCAGTGGCCATCGAGGTGGACGGCAGGGTGTACCACGTAGGCCTGGGTGATGCTGCCCAGCCCCGAAACCTCACCAAGCGGCACTGGCCAGGGGCCCCTGAGGACCAAGATGACAAGGATGGAGGGGACTTCAGTGGCACCGGAGGCCTTCCTGACTACTCAGCTGCCAACCCCATTAAAGTGACACATCGGTGAGTGTCCAGGTGGAAGTCGAGGGTGAAGGGGACAGGACAGACCTCAGCAGGGGCTTCCCACACCTCTTGAGCCCCTGGGCTGGGCCCCCTCCACCTCCTCTGAGCCACACGTGATCCCTTCTCTCAAGCAGGTGCTATATCCTAGAGAACGATACAGTCCAGTGTGACCTGGACCTGTACAAGTCCCTGCAGGCCTGGAAGGACCACAAGTTGCACATCGACCACGAGGTGAGTGGAGAGCGGGAGAGGAGCGTGCCGTCAGCCACCAAGGGCCTGGCAGGACCCCCGGCTTATGGTGGGAGGGCAGTGAGGCCAGACCCAGGGAAGGGGCTGGAGAGGTGAAGTGAGGTCCCCACAGATTCCTCCACCCAGGGATAGGCGTCAGTCCCAACATGAGACAGCTTGCTGCCCAGTCTGTCTGAGGGAGGATGGCTTAGCCACGTTGTCCCCCTTTTGACTTACAAGAAGTCTACGCTATGATGAGGCCTTTCATCAAGCCCAGGGGAGACACTGGAGCCGCCCTCGGGGCTCAGCAGGTTCCTCCGCAGGCCAGGCCAGGAAAAGGACTCGGTTCCCTTGCAAGGGCTGGCCGGAGGGGAAGGTGGGCTTCCTTCAGCAGGCAGAACAAGTCCTCCCCACCCAAACATGCCAGTGCTGGCCCTGGGGCCCGGGCAGGGCAGGCTGCCACTGCTGAGCAGACACGGCAGCGTGGGGGCGGTCACCAGGCCAAGCCTTTCTTGTCCAGCCGTAAAGGTTTCAAGGCCTCCTCTCCTGCCCCTCCCTCAGATTGAAACCCTGCAGAACAAAATTAAGAACCTGAGGGAAGTCCGAGGTCACCTGAAGAAAAAGCGGCCAGAAGAATGTGACTGTCACAAAATCAGGTGAGGCAGTAGCACAGGGATCTGAGACCCCACCCTCCTACAGGACAGTTCAGTTCATCCCCTCTCGTGATTGACCCCTTTCATTTTTTTTTTTTTTAATCTTTTTTAATCTTCTCCCCTCATGGCATTAAAAAAAAAAAATCCATAATTTACATCCCTATTGTCAGCCAATGTGGCACACGGAACCGTTCCTCAGCCAGGCTGGCGCCCAGATTCCAGTACTGCTGGCAAGAGACCCGTGCTGGCTGTGCAGAGCCGGCTCCAGGCCGGAAACGTGCCTCTGCCGATTGCCCTTTCAGAAATCCCCCACGTGGTCTGAGGTCCATGTTCCCGGCTCAGGGATCCCCTGGCCCAAAGGACTGAACTCTAGAACAGCTGTGTCCAGTAGAACATTCTGTGCCGATGGACACGGGCTATGTCTGCACTGTGCCACGCATGGCTGGTGCACACTTGAAGTGGTGGCTGGTGTCACTAAGGAGCCGAAATTGTTATTTTGCTTAATTCAAACTGAAGTAGCCACCTGTGGCCAGTGGCTCCCGTACTGGACAGCACAGCTGCAGAAGCCCTGCCGTCTTCCCAGAAAGTCTTGCAAAACACAGGCTCCCCTGTGCTGGCCCCGACCAAGCGTGAGTAGGCAGGGCGGTGAGGGAACCAACCTCACGATGCTGAGGCTTTGACGTGTACAATTAACCATCACAAAAGGAAAGGAAAAAGGATGCTGAGGCTGACGCACCTAAAGCCAGGCCCAGTTTCTAGTCGTGGCTAAATTACAACTAACCCGACCTTCTAAAGTCTAGCAAAATCCCAGGAAGAGTCCTGGCTCATGCCTGGAGAATGAAGCCACCCAGGCAGGTACCTGCTGCCCTGGGGATAGGGTTGTACCCTCCCCACTACCATCCCAGAAGGAGGAACAGGGGAGTGGGGCAGCAGCAACACACGGGAGTCCCAGAAACCACAGTTTGTACCTGCCAGCGGAGCCCTCTGAGCCACTCCTGAAGCCTGGGGCTGGGGGGGTCTGTTACAGCTACCACACCCAGCACAAAGGCCGCCTCAAGCACAAAGGCTCCAGTCTGCATCCTTTCAGGTAAGGGCAGCTTAAGGTCCTGGGGAAGAGATGCAGAGGCCTAGCATGAGGAGGTGGCCCTCCCTTAAGCTAAAATACAGAAGAAAAGGAAAGAAGTCCAGGCCCTTCCCTGGGAAGTCTGCGGTGGCCCTCAAAGAGGCCTTATTTCCCAATCAACACTGTAAACGGGGTTGCGGCAACTCCACCAAGCAGGGCAGGACACAGGAAGGAGGGGAAAGGGATGCCAACAGGAGTCCCAGTAGCTGCCTGGCTCTGTCCCCAGCTCTGTGCCCCCTTGGGAGTTAAAGTAGAATGACAGAAGATCCAGGTTCTAGTCCCGGCTCTGCCTTGGATCAGCACTGGGACTTGGAACCCTGAATTGCTATGCCCGTGGCTGTTGGAGAAGCCTCAGCCCAGCCCCTAGGTGGACAGGAAGAGCAGAGACACGGGGTCACTGATCCCTCAGAGGCCCAAGGCGTGTGTGGCCCTCTGCGCCCATAGGAAGGGTCTGCAAGAGAAGGACAAGGTGTGGCTGTTGCGGGAGCAGAAGCGCAAGAAGAAACTCCGCAAGCTGCTCAAGCGCCTGCAGAACAACGACACATGCAGCATGCCAGGCCTCACGTGCTTCACCCACGACAACCAGCACTGGCAGACGGCGCCTTTCTGGACACGTGAGCAAGCCCAGGGCAGAGGTGGACAGGCTGGGGCCCGGGGGGCCAAGAAACTTCTCCACTCAAGTGACTCAAACCTCTCTCAGAAAGGGGGTCCCCGACACCAGGGGTCCACAGTGCTTGGGACAGCCTCTTGGCATTTGATGAACTGGTTTCGGGGGCTGTCCCTGACGGGAATCACTGTTGGCAGATGGGGCTTCCTCCCGCAGGCACTCAGGACATGCTCTCTCTTCCTTGCCAGTGGGGCCTTTCTGTGCCTGCACCAGCGCCAACAATAACACGTACTGGTGCATGAGGACCATCAACGAGACTCACAATTTCCTCTTCTGTGAATTTGCAACTGGCTTCCTAGAGTACTTTGATCTCAACACAGACCCCTACCAGGTACAGACAACCCGAGCTAGAGAGATGGGGGTATGGGTTACCCCAGTGCTGCCAGGTAGGCCCCCCCCAACCTCAGGAAGTCATGACAAATTATCCAAGTCCCACTGAGTCCCTGAGCCACTGGGAGTAAGTTGTGAAGCCGCTGAGATTGGGGGATTCCATGTTCAATCAGCCTTTTTTGCCTCCATCACCCTGCGTTTTGCCTCCGTCACCCTGCGTGTGTAGTATATGTGGCTTCTTCCCTCTAACTTAACATGCAGCATTCAACCAGGCTTTGCCGGAACTTGTGAAGACTCCTAAAACTGTCAAGCCGTAGGATCAAGCCAGATATTACCCACTGCAGGGCCTGCACGGACCACGCGGCTAATAGTAACACACTGCACCAAGCACTCTGCTAAGTGCTTCCGTACAGTAAGCCATCTAAACACACACACGACTCATGTGGCTCAGGACCACACAAGACCAGAAGGAGCAGTGACATGTCTGGTCATCGGAACATGTGGGCCCTTGTACAGGGACAGTCACTGCTGAGCTCCAGCACTAGAGCTTTCCTGTCCTGTGGCCTTGGTATTGCCCAGGCTTTGACCTTTCAAGAAAAGCCTGAAATAATTTTTTAAATGAAATCTGATGTTTAAATATCAGCAGCACAAATGCTTTAATTACTATATAGGTGTCCAGTCTCCCTCCTTAGATAGGTTCACCCTCATACTTTACCAAAGGGGTAGGTTAAGTCCGTCACCGGTAGCTCCCAGACTACACAAGAACCCAAGTCACTTACCCATCCTTTCATCAAATGGCTGCTTTGCAATCAGGAGGATTGCAAATCTGAATGAAGGCTGCTGATAAAACCAAGACTTGGAAGGCTTTCTTTCCGAGCTTGGGAAGTCTCCTGACTAGTGGCTGCAGAACTCCAACATTAAATACAGACAGACATGGTGTTTATTCTCCTGAGTTTTCATTCTCATTGAGAGAGAACCTGGTGGGACTCGAAGCCAAAAAGTCACCTAACTCTTCCAAATGCTGGCTCTTGCAGAAGTTGAAGTTGGAGTAAGCAGGTCACCAGCCCCTAGCACCTTCCACCTGCCTGAAATATGTCCCCTGGTTGGTAGAAGAAGGGCACGGGGAGAGTCCCTGTACTTACCTTGTTGACAGACTACCCTTTTTGCAACTAGCTGATGAATGCAGTGAACACACTGGACAGGGATGTCCTCAACCAGCTACATGTACAGCTCATGGAGCTGAGGAGCTGCAAGGGTTACAAGCAGTGTAACCCCCGGACTCGAAACATGGACCTGGGTGAGTAGGCACCGCAACATAGGGCCTTTGGAGAGCAGGGTAACCAAAGGAAGGGACCCAGGAGGTGGTGTCTACCCCAAGAATGAGCCCGAAATCACCAGGCTTTGGGAGGTGATGCAGTTCCAGACGAGTCATGGGAGCCCCTGTCCATAGCAGGCAGATGGCCTTTGACAAGCTGTGCTTCCTGAGAGAGGAACACCTGCATCAGCTGTCCAGGAAACACACGGAATTCCCTCGTTTCATTTCCTCCCTTTTGTTCACTCATGCATTCAACAAACATTTCCTGAGAACTCAGACCTGAAACCATGGTGACTAAAGATGACCCCATCCTGGCTGACTTGTGTGGAGCCGGTGTTGTCCTAAGAAGAGCAGTCCACAGCGGGAGGCCTCTGGCTTGTATGGAAAGAGTAAAACTGGATGGTAGAATCCAGTGTGACTGGGGAAAGGCACCACTTAATAAAACCAGGGTCAGACCTCTGAACTGAGTACTGAAGAGTAGGACGCAATCGACCACTGAGAAAACGTGGAGGGCTGGCGTTCCAGGAAACTTGAAGTGTGAGGAGCAGAAAGCAGCCTAGGTGGTACAGCCAGCACAACTGAGGCCAGTGGAGAGTGGCAGGAGGGCATCAGGCTACCCTGTGAGAGGCCATGGTAGAGTTTAGATTTCATTTGAGGTGTATCAGGAAGCCAATGGAGGGTTTTAATCTGGGCACTGGCATTGCTAGGTGGAGAATGGGACTTTATGGGAGCAAACAGCGAAGATGGCACAGTTATCCAGGGAGAAATGATGGTGGCTTGGACTAGAGGTGGGAGCAGTGAAGATGATGGATTTCAGATTCAGGTGGTGAAGCCCCCCAGTAGAATATGGTGATGGGAGGTGCAGGATTAGGAGTCCCAGGTAAATCCTGAGTTTTGTTTGGGACAGGACAAAATCTGCAGTTTTAAATCTAAAATGCCAACTAGATAGAAATTTTAAGATGAAAAAAGCTGACCAGGCATGGTGGCTCATGCCTATGATTCCAGGGCTTTGGGAGGCTGGGGTGGGAGGATACTTGAGCCCAGGCGGTCAAGGTTACAGTGAGCTATGATAGCGCCACTGCACTCCAGCCTGGGAGACAGAGCTGTCGCCCCATCTCTAAAAATAAAAGTAAAAAAAATTAAAGCTAAAAGAAAAATGAAGTTCACTTACTGGTGAGAGAGAGTGGCCTAAAACCTTTGATATTTGAAGTCCCTTGGGGAAGGGACTGTGTCTAGGAGGACGCCTGGAGTTCATGTCAGGAACATGGCCACACAGCTTAGGAGGAAGAATTCAGATGCCACAGTCAGCTCTAGTTATGAAGAGGGCAGAGCTACTGTGTTTACAGAAGATGTTGCACTAATACTTCCTGGTGAGGAGCCTGATATGATTGGAATTTTCACTAGTGGCTTCCTAACCTCTGCCACTCAAGCGCTGCTACTCTTGTGATCAAAGTGCAATGACATATAAGTCACTGTGTGCCAGGCTGTGTGCTGAGCGTTTTACATGTGTTAGCTGATAAGCTTTTGAGGTGAATCTTCTTATCCTCATTCTATGGAGGAGTAAAGTGAACAAGGTGGGCTGACCCCAGAGCCCACACACTCGATCCTGCCATGTCCTCAGGAAAACTTCCCCAGAGCCCACACCACCCTTCATTTGTTCTCATAATGAGGGTGGCGGGGAAGTACTAATGCACCTTTCCCTAAGAAAACACTTGAATCCATTTCGTGTTTTACATTAATGCCTTGTCCAGTACACTGCTGTTCTCGCTATAATCTGTGCTTGGTAAACATGAGCTATTGCTCCCTCCTGCACTTGGTCAGGGCTCTTGGCTTTCTGTCCTCTGGAGCACAGATGTTCAGGCCCGCGTCTACCTCCCTCACCATGACTAAGGTCAGCACTGAATGAAGCCGTCAGGGTCCTGAAACTGATCGTGGTGACTCTGGATTTTAGGCAATCTACAAGGCTACCTAGGAGACTTAGGGCAGGTTCCCCTCATAATTCCGTCTACTCTTGAATAGGGAATACTATCAACATCATGGGATTGTGACAAAAAAGTGTAAGATGGTTTTCTGGTGTGTTGGGGTAGCTTTGCCTAAACTATCTGCTCCTGTTTTTATTATTTCTCCTTCATTTAGGACTTAAAGATGGAGGAAGCTATGAGCAATACAGGTATTTCTTTTTATTATTAAAGCCTAAACAAAGTTCTCCTATCTTGGCCCATCCTTCAGTCTCATCTCTGTGAGTCCGCACCTGTTATGTTGAGACACTGCCCTTCCTCTGGTCTGCCCGAGACCAGGATCACCCACCAAAGATAGCTGTCACCTAGGAGACCTTCTTTGTATAGTTCTTTGGGGACTTTTTCTTTCTTGGTGATGGTTAACATTCATTCTCCTTTTGACACTTGAAAACTTAGGCAGTTTCAGCGTCGAAAGTGGCCAGAAATGAAGAGACCTTCTTCCAAATCACTGTGAGTTGAGGAACCAGCTTACAAATAGAGATCTGGTTCTGACTGCTTCATTTTGCCAATGCTATTCTATTTGCATGCCATTTCTTACATACCATCCTTCATTTGTTCTCATAATGAGGGTGGCGGGGAAGTACTAATGCACATCTTTCCCTAAGAAAACACTTGAATCCATTTCATGTTTTACATTAATGCCTTGTCCAGTACACTGCTGTTCTCGCTATAATCTGTGCTTGGTAAACTTGAGCTATTACTTAGAGGTTGAGAAGCATTTAAATATTACAAACTGCCAGGCATCTTGAAGGCTATGGCTGCAAAAGTGCTAACTGGTATACAACATCAGCAGTAGGATGGCCTCATTAAATGGTTTCCAAAAAGCCCATGCTACAGCTACAGACTCTCACTCCAGTGCCATTGGAGGCTGGCAGGGACTGAGACTGGCAACCTGGAAAGTTCACCTCTATTCTAAAGGGAGCAGGCTAGTTTGCTCCCTGCAGGAATGGACTGAGGTTTGCCAGATTTTCTAATTCACTGACCAAATCCAAAAATGCAGGTATGTGTGAGAATTCTTTATCATTATCATCTCATTTGACATTAAGTTAACCATGTGGGCAAACTACCCTCCTTGGTGAGCTGCCATTTGCAACCTCTGGTCTACTCATTTATTCCTTTATATGCATATAAACCTGAGTGGCTTTAATAGGACATTAGTAACAGGCCACCTAAGCCTTTCTTTGGTGCTTCTAGAATTAAGGTACAGAATCTTTACATATCACAATCTCCTTAGCCACTATTCTATCCAGATCCTTAAATGCCATCCTTGCCAGGCATTGAGTGTATAAGTAAACAACTAAAAATTGAGGTGACTAGGTGGTAGCAATCCCTTTCTAAGTAACCTAGAAATATTCATTCTCAGCAGCCTTGAAGCAAAGCTTCCTCAGCTATAGGACTGATTAGGAAGTCATGATAAAGACCGTGATAGCTAAATGCTAAGATGAGTTTGTTTCGTTCTTTAGGGGACAACTGTGGGAAGGCTGGGAAGGTTAAGAAACAACAGAGGTGGACCTTCAAAAACACAGAGGCATCAACTGACTGCACAGGCAACGAAAAACCACGTGGGTGATTTCCAGCAGACCTATGCTATTGGCCAGGAGGCCTGAGAAAGCAAGCACTCACTCTCAGTCAACATGGCAGGTTCTGGAGGATAACCAGCAGGAGCAGATAGAACTTCAAGAAGTCCATTTTTGCCCCTGCTTTTGCTTTGGATTATACCTCACCAGCTGCACAAAATGCATTTTTTTCGTATCAGAAAGTCACCACTAACCCTCCCCAGAAGCTCACAAAGGAAAACGAAGAGAGCGAGCGAGATTTCCTTGGAAATTTCCCCCAAGGGCGAAAGTCATTGGAATTTTTAAATCATAGGGGAAAAGCAGTCCTGTTCTAAATCCTCTTATTCTTCTGGTTTGTCACAAAGAAGGAACTAAGAAGACAGAGGCAACGTGGAGAGGCTGAAAACAGTGCAGATTCGACAATGAGTCAGTAGCACAAAAGAGATGACATTTACCTAGCACTCTAAACCCTGGTTGCCTCTGAAGAAACTGCCTTCACTGTATATATGTGACTATTTACATGTAACCAACATGGGAACTTTTAGGGGAACCTAATAAGAAATCCCAATTTTCAGGAGTGGTGGTGTCAATAAACGCTCTGTGGCCAGTGTAAAAGAAAATCCCTCGCAGTTGTGGACATTTCTGTTCCTGTCCAGATACCGTTTCTCCTAGTATTTCTTTGTTATGTCCCAGAACTGATGTTTTTTTTTTTAAGGTACTGAAAAGAAGTTGATGTATGTCCCAAGTTTTGATGAAACTGTATTTGTAAAAAAAATTTTGTAGTATAAGTATTGTCATACAGTGTTCAAAACCCCAGCCAATGACCAGCAGTTGGTATGAAGAAACCTTTGACATTTTGTAAAAGGCCATTTCTTGGGAGTTTTTTGGTGTGTCTGTTTTTTTAAAGTATTCAAGATACTACCAGTCAACATCTTTTTGGAAGAAAATGCCTTTGGGTTTAGAAGATTTTCTTAAAAGGGGAGTAGATGGTTGTAGATTGACTAAAGTCTACCACACTTCAAGGGACTACAGGTAAGTCTCATAGTATACCAGCTTTGCTACTTCATTTTTTAAAAGTATTAATCAATTGCAAAGAAATTCACCTTGGCCAACCCTTCTTTGTATATCAGGTCATCTAACCTGATACAAGTAGTTGACAGATTTCAGCTATCACCAATCCAACCCATTTCTCATTTAACAGATGACAGAGATAATCCCTAAAGCACCCACATTTGTTTCAATGCCCCCAACAGGCCAAGGCTCTCTAGCAACTCCCTAGTGGCGTTTTTTAACTTCAGAAACTGTTACTATTATTTGAAATAGACTTCCTTAATCTTCTTTACCCTTAATCCAACAGGGATTTAAAAAAAAAAAAAAAAAAAAAAAAAAAAAAAACTCTTTAGGCTCCAATTTTAAATAGAAACCTTTATTTACAATGACATCCAAAATGGTCAGCAAAGCAGTCACAGCTCACCATCCCCCATAAGTCATTTCATGTGGTTTCGATTCTTTGCAGGATAAAGAATAATTTCTATTTTTTTTAAAGCAACACAATGTAAACTTGATTGAAACTGAATTCATTCTCAAGAGTATAAGTCAATTCCTGAGAATTTAAATATTGCTCTCATATTTCATTCTTCAAAATTCCATATATTAGAAAGGAAGAGAGAAAACACCTGCTCGTTTATTAACAGTGTGCCCCTGGAGTTGAAAACAATTCTTATTCCTCTGATTAAATCAGTCCTTGAGGTTTTGCTCCTATGAACCTAATTGTGAACAAAACTCACAGCTTCTGCAAATAAAAAGGGAACTGGGCAGGCATACATGTAACTGGCAATCCATTCTGTTTACTTTCAGCTGCACCTACCTCTGGATCAAAGAACTTCTAGGACATCAAGCCAATTATCTTCTGTAATACCCTACCCCTAATATAGATACCCCCAACTCACCTCAGATATTAAATACTGATAACTAAGTAGCACTGTTATTGATATTTACACCTTTCAATCCAGATGCAGTTTAGAAAAGTGGCATCATAATACGAACATTAACAATGTAACTTCCATTTATTTTTTAAAGGAAGAAACATGTATCTCCTTTATATCATTCTAATCTTTATAAAATATATATATTTTGTTTATATATCTTTGGATTCAGCAAAAAAAAAAAAAAAAAAGTAGGTACTGGAAATATCCCACATTCTAAAAGCAGATGAAAAGATTATACTGTTCACCCAACAGATACCAAGGTTTGAAAAAATGGGGGGGTGCTGGGGTGTGGAGAGGTAGCAGGAGTACAAAGAATTATCTAAAAAAGATAAAGGGCAATACAGGTAAAAACAAATTATCTCAAAGACTGCACCTATTAAAAGAAAATCAAAATCTTGAGTTTGCACCAAATGAACAAGTAGAAAATATAAAAACTTATAATAAACTTCATTTTTCTACCATATAAAAAAGGGAGTGCTGCCTTCCAGTTAGCCTGCAGCCAGGTCTGAGGAAAGGATTGCAAAAAAATTTATTATTTTTTTTTAATAATTTTTTTAAAGTCAAGAAAGGTAAGAGCACCATTCTGTTTCTCCCCACACACATCACTTAAAGAAGGTTCAGACACAGTTGAGCTGAAAAACACAGAGACAGACTGACTTGGTTGTACCTGTCTCCAAACAGGAGAGTATACTATCTGAAAAGCACAGGCCACTACAATGGAAGTTTCCAGATTTACAATCTTAAGATATATTTTGAAGTTGGTGGGGGGAAGAGGGCAAACTCATAATTGTCTATACTGCTTTGAAAATAAGATCCACTCTAGTGGTGGATCTGGAAATAATCAGGATTCACTTGTAAGCATATCAAAGATATTAAATGATCTTACCTTCAGAGACATCTAGAAAGACTGACTAAATGTGTGAAATTCTTAAAATTACCTGGCTCTCAGTTATTGCTAGAAAATGACACCAAGGCTAGCAGAGACCTCTGAAATTCACAGACATTCAGAAACCCAATTCCTTCAACTATCTGAACCAAATGAAGTAACCCAGATAAAGGGAATTAAACTTCATGTTTCCCTTCCTCCCAACTGACTAAAACAGGTGTCAAAGAGAGGCAACAGCGGAAAGTGGCAGGGGGCAGAAAAGGGAGGGGTTTCAAAGGTGCTCAGTTAGACTGTGGCTCTGAATCACAGTCAAACTGGCTGTTCTGGGTACTGAGTTCCTTAAGGAGTAACAGTGACACTATTCTAATCCACAGGGACATAATGAAAGCATCACATTAGTATAATGAGGGGACAGCTGAGCAGACACCAGAAACCACACCAAGGATTCTACTCGAGATCAATGTGGGATTCAGGTCTTAGCAACCAAAATCTGAAAACGCTCCTAAAGGGGATGAAAAGGTAACATAATTGAACATACACACACACACACACACACACACACAACTCATGAATTGCTATTATTTCGAACTGCTTAAAATCCAAAAGATTCTCTTCAATCAAATTGCTCGATTTTTTTAAATTCCTGATTTTTTTTTTTTAAGTTTATTTCCCCATATCTATTCTTTCCCCCCAAATTAACAAAGTGCTTAGTTCTGGTAGAGGAATTTTTAAAAAATTAAAATGCCTACATCTAAACAAATAATCTCTTTAAAAAGCATTTAGATTAAGAGATTGAAAAGCGAGGCATCTAAGGCCGGGGGGTGGGGAAGGAAAAGCTGGGGAGCACTACCTCTCCGCCAGGCCACGGAAGTCAAGGGGTGTCTCTTCCACTGGTAGCCTCTCCACACACAGCTTACTGCAATCAACAGTGTTAAATATTTAGCTTCACAAACTCTGTAAAAATGAGTTGTTGTGACCTACAAAAAAAGGTATATACATATTTTACATAATACAATATCTTAAAGGTCATATTTACAAAAAAGTCTATTCACAGAAACACTGCGAGATTCTGATTCAGAATGCAGTACCTGGCCTTGGGTTTTCAGAAGTTTATTTTCAAAAAGCATTATTGCTCTACCATATAGGCAAAGGGTGACACCAGTACTTTAAAAAAAAAAAAAAAAAAAAAAAATCATAGTTCTTGTCCAACACGTAAGTGTAGGCAAAAACCAGGAATGTGTTTCACTATTCCCTCAAGACCTCAAGAATATTGCATTTATCCATTACTTTTTAAATAAAGTGCACTCAGCTGCACATTAGCATGTGAAAAGTTTGCTACTGCTGCAATTAAATACTGTCATCTCATTTCCCTTCTGCAAAGCCATTTGGACATCCATGACAGTTCCTGGAGGTGAAGTATTACAGGACATGAACGGCAAATGAAAACCTTCATTAGGAGAAAACCTAGGACAAATAATAGGGACAGAGCAACTCAACACCATCAGTAAAGGACAATTCAGAATCACCAATTCCACTGGACAGAGGGTCAACACAGAACTACTTGGTAGTGACAAAAACACCTGAGGGCTGGGACTATGCTCTTTGTCCAATACTGCAACTAGAGAAACCAGATGTTCTAATCTCTCTTGATTTGTCCAATGTTCTCTGGCCCACCTATGTGTATTTAAGAGACTTTGGCTAGCAAGGCAGAAAAAAGTGACACAAAAGTTTTATGATCAGTAGGACTCCATATCTCCAGAATTATATCCCTAGGAGGTGGAATGCCAAAAAATATTTCTGTTTTGAACACCATGATACACAGCAGGAGGAGAGGAGAAAAAAAACAGGTAGATACTGCCGTTCGGCTTAAAATCCAGTCCTGCTCAAATGACATCACTTAAAATACCCTTGATGGAGCTCAAAGCTGGTCCTTTCTTCAAAGATAGATGCCTGGAACAATGATTCCTTCCCAATAATCCTAGTGCAGTGTCATTTGTACAGTGGTTTCCTTAAGAGGTCCTGGTGCAGAGATGTCAGCAGTATTTCTGTTAGCAACCAGAAAAACTGAGTAAAACACATGCTTTACACAACAAAAAAATCCATGCCCACATTCATGGCTTACAGTGCAGCTCTGGCTGAGTGATTCAGGTTCCTGAGATCCCATCTTACAATGCAGTTTGACTTACCAAAAGTATCCAATGGCCCAATGCCTTCAAACCAAGTTTTTTCAATTACTATATTTAAAGTTATACATTCAAGTTAAAATATACCTAGGACATTCTGATTATAGCTGAGGCTTTAGTTCTATCCAGAGAACAAGAAAAACTTTTTGAAAAAGGTAAGGAATCAATTTCATACCTGATCAGGGCCCATAGGCATGCCAGATATGGGCATGGGGTTCATGTTCATCTGTCCCATGTGACCACTGCTGCCATTCATGTGTACCATACTATACACTGCAGGATTCCCCTGGTGGGCAAACTGCTGCTGGGAAAAGGAGCTGTAAGTAAAGAAACGGTAATATTACCTCTGGAAGTCACTTTAGTGACAAAGGGCATGCCCACAGAAACTACTACAATTGTGTCAAACATTGCTATACTTAAGCTGGGAATGTCAGAGAGAAAACTCCCTGACAGCCTGTGATCCATTTTTCACAGCTTTCTGTACTAGATACCCTAATAGATAATGTGCATGCTTGAAGAACTCTCAAAATGGCCAAGCCAAGTAACACACCTTCTAATATGAACCCAGTCCTTTCAATCTCTCCATACAAAAAGGCTTGACTGAAAATTACAGTAAGTTCTTCGACTTCTGGGACTAAGATGTGACTAACTTTAGAAGTCACTGTTCTTTACCTGTTCCTGGCCAAATTTCCTGATGGCCAGCCCTTCATTTCTGAGGACTGATAGATGGATGCAGCCTGGGGGTGTTGCATCATGGGATTCTGGGAGGGACCCATTCTTGACGATATCATTGCACTGGGAGGACTAGACACTCGACCAAAGGCTGGATCTGGTTGTTGTCCCATTCCTTACAAAAATAAAACAGAAGAAATAAAAATGCCCAAATGCCTTCTCCTTAGAATATCAGATTTCTGTAGTAGTTTTATGTTTTTTTTTTAAAGCGGGGGAGGGTGGAGGGAAGTGGTAAGTATAAGATACAGAGTGCTATAAGATGCTGCCCCCAGGTATTCTAGATTCTCACCAAGATGACAACTAGAGTAACAGGCTTACTACAGAAAGGAGCACCATCTGGATCACTGAAAGGTCACAGTTGCTTCAATGGGCTTTCTGCAGAAAACAGACTCCGTATGAACTCACATCACTCCATCCCTCTTTAAAGGGCAGGGGAGTTACAATCCTCAGATGACAGGGCTCCCCAGTAGACACCTTTATCCCCACCATGTTCCTGGAACCTCTCAAAGGCTGAACTGAAGAGGTATCTGCATCACTGTAATTAATAATAAATCCAGGGCCCGGCACGGTGGCTCACGCCTGTAATCCCAACACTTTGGGAGGCCGAGGCAGGCAGATCACGAGGTCAGGAGATCGAGACCATCCTGGCTAACATGGTGAAACCCCGTCTCTATTAAAAATTCAAAAAAAAAAAAATAGCCAGGGGTGGTGTGATACACCTGTAGTCCCAGCTACTCGGGAGGCTGAGGCAGGAGAATCACTTGAACCTGGGAGGCAGAGGTTGCAGTGAGCCAAGATTGCACCACTGCACTCCAGCCTGGGTGACAGAGCAAGACCCTATCTCAAAAAAATAATAATAAATCCAAGTCACCTAGAAAATCAACGTAAAAGTCCACAAAGTGCATTCCTCTCACTGACTTGACCAAGCATTCAGAGATCAGAGAGTTCTACTATACTGGAACATGTAAGAAGGGGCAAGGGGGACAACTTTGCAGTGTTTCTTCCAAATTAAGAGTTTGGGGACTCTTAATGAGTGGGACTGAAAAAAACAACACCTGAAAAAAAATACTCAACTATGACAGGATACACCTGTCTCAATTACCTGTGTGCTGCAGCATTTTTGTTTTCCAATAGTTTAAATTAACTTTGTTTTCCTTGTGAAGTAAAGAGGGAGTGAATCGTATTTTTTTCTTTCATGTGCAACAAATGTAGTGAAGCTTATGTCCTTAGTAATGTTAACTTGGAGAAGGCATATTTACACCGTCAGATTTACCATAATTTGGTTGATATGGAAACTGTTGCGGCGGAGCTTGTGGCATTGCAGGTCCTGCCAAAAGCCCATCCATGCTGGGGGAAGCAGTCACATTAGGAGGTGGGCTGAAGGCCTGGGTTTGCTGCTGCTGCTGCTGCTGCTGCTGCTGCTGCTGCTGCTGCTGCTGCTGTTGCTGTTGTTGCTGCTGCTGCTGCTGCTGCATCATCATAGCCACCCTCTGTTGTCGGAAGTGATGACTTAGCAGCTCTCTGCTGCGTTGGGCGACCATCTGAGCATTAAGAAAACCCTGCTAATACCCAAGAAAGAGTGCAATTACATATACATAGCAAGAACCTGCCAGTTGCATACATACAGTACCCCCACAATACACCAGGTATAAGACAGAAAACACCCAGGGTCTTTTTTTTTTTTTTTTTTTTTTAAACAGGGTCTTACTCTGTTGCCCAGGCTGGAGTGCAGTGGCACAATCCTGCCTCACCGCAACCTTCACCTCCCAGGTTCAAGCGAGTCTCCTGCCTCAGCCTCCCAAGTAGCTGGGATTACAGGCATGCACCACCACTCCAGCTAATCTGTGTATTTTTAGTAGAGATGGTGCCTCACCATGTTAGGGAGGCTGGTCTCAAACTCCTAACCTCAGGTGATCCACCTGCTTCAGCCTCCCAAAGTGCTTAAATTACAAGTGTGAGCCACTGCACCGGCCAAAACACACAATTCTTTACATAAAAGCTTTTGGACCTGGTGCAATGGCTCACGCCTGTAATCCCAGCACTTTGGGAAGCCAAGGCGGGGGGATCACTTGAGGTCAGGAGTTCGAGACCAGCCTGGCCAAAATGGTGAAACCCTGTCTACACTAAAAATACAAAAACTAGCCAGCCACCGTGGTGAGCACCTGTAATCCCACCTACTTGGGAGGCTGAGGCAGGAAAATCCGTTAAACCCAAGGAATTGAGACTGCAGTGAGCTGAGATCGTGCCACTGTACTTCAGCCTGGGCAACAGTGACTCTCTCAAAAAAAAAAAAAAAAAAGTTTTCTGGCTATTGCAGGGGAAGGAGGGAGGGAGAACTGAAGAAGGACCTGAAAATTATTTGGGGTTAAAAGACAAAAGACAGGCCGGGCACGGTGGCTCAAGCCTGTAATCCCAGCACTTTGGGAGGCCGAGACGGGTGGATCACGAGGTCAGGAGATCGAGACAATCCTGGCTAACATGGTGAAACCCCGTCTCTACTAAGAAATACAAAAAACTAGCCAGGCGAGGTGGTGGGCGCCTGTAGTCCCAGCTACTCGGGAGGCTGAGGCTGGAGAATGGCGTGAACCCGGGAGGCGGAGCTTGCAGTGAGCTGAGATCCGGCCACTGCACTCCAGCCTGGGCGACAGAGCGAGACTCTGTCTCAAAAAAAAAAAAAAAAAAAAAAAAGACAAAAGACACACTGTCAAGCTTTAACATGACCAGAAACATTCCACAACGTGAGAGAACATTTAGAGGTAGAATCTGAAGACAACTTTTTCAGGAACTATGAAGGACAACTACAGGAAAATGAGGATTCAGTGTGTTGGGGTGGTGGAGGGCTAAAACATGAAACAAACAAAAAGATGGGGTTATACTTAGATAGCAGGGGTCCACCTCAGAAAATCTTGTACTTTCTTTAAACTTTCAGAAAGAGGTAGGAGGCAAGGAGAAGCTGTCTGGAGGTTCAGAAGGTGACATAACCAAAGTACAACAAGGAAGCTGATTTGGGCTCTACTAGCTACGGATCATCTCCAAAAAGCAAACTTTTATCATCTTTCTGTAGGGCATTCTAGCTCAGCTTCCACAAGAGGTTTCATTATCAAGAAAATGTAAATATCAGTACTTCCAAGTAGGCATAAGACAATGAAAATCGAGCATTTCACAGTTGTTTTTTAAAAAACAATTATAAACAATATTTCAAACCACAGTAGGGGACTGCTGTATGGTCATCTGCCTCATGCACATTAAGAAAACCCCTCAATACTGTCTCCACCACTGGCTAGAAGTAGAAGGGAATTTTAATATCCCCTCCTACTACAGGAAACAGGTCATCTCAGAGGCTATCACTGAGAACAGGATTATGTATTCTTTATTTTCTTCTTTATAATTTCAGAATTTTACCCAGTGTGCATGTTGTTTCATAATCCAGGAACAGAGGAACATTTACAGGTTATTTTAAATTCCTAAAAAGCCATGTGATAGCTGTTCTCACAGTATAGCAACCGATCACAAAGGGAACCAATTAAAAAAACACTAATCTATGGTTTTGTGTTTTTTGTTTTGTTTTTTTTTTTGAGATGGAGTCTCGCTCTGTTGCCCAGGCTGGAGTGCAGTGGCCGGATCTCAGCTCACTGCAAGCTCCGCCTCCTGGGTTTACGCAATTCTCCTGCCTCAGCCTCCTGAGTAGCTGGGACTACAGGCTCCCGCCACCTCGCCTGGCTAGTTTTTTGTATTTTTTAGTAGAGACGGGGTTTCACCGTGTTAGCCAGGATGGTCTCGATCTCCTGACCTCGTGATCCCCCCGTCTCGGCCTCCCAAAGTGCTGGGATTACAGGTTTGAGCCACCGAGCCCGGCCTAATCTATGGTTTTAATGAAGAAACCTCTCCCTCCTCTGATTCCTCCCAGTCACCAGCCAGAGAGAAGAATGGAAGAGTTGAAAGTCTTTAATACGACTGCTTTCTTACACAAGAAATTCAGAATTACCTTCATTTGTTTAACAAACATTTACTAAGAGTCAACCACAGGCCAAGCCCTGTCCTGAGCACAGAGCAATGCATGTGGAGAGGCTCATCATCCTCACCTGGGGCTGCATCATAGGCCTCATCACGGCAGCACCACCAGCAGTAGGGTTTTCCATTTTCAATTCAAGTGCCTGTCTGCTCTGATTCAAAAACTGAGGTGAGACAAGTTGGTTAGAATGCAAGGAGAACATGTCAGTCTGCCAACACAGCTTTCCAGACCCTCAGCACCAGCCAATGAGGTAATGATATCTCCAAACACAATAACCTGGCTAAGTCACATCTAAACTAGTACTTTCACAATGCAAAAAGGTCAATGTTGAAAAGTCTTAGGCTAGCATATGATGGGCTACTGTTTGGCATTGGGGAAAAAAAGGTAAAGTGCAATTTTGTAGCTTAAAGAATATCTCCACACCTGTAATCCCAGCACTTTGAGAGGCTGAGGTGGGCAGATCACTTGAGCCCAAGAGTCTGAGATCAGCCTGGGCAACATGGAGAAACCCCATCTCTACAAAAAATTAGCCAAGAGTGGTGGCACACTCCTGTAGTCCCAGCTACCTGGGAGGCTGAGGTGGAAGGATCACCTGAGCCTGAGAGGTCGAGGCTGCAGTGAGCTGTGACTGCACCACTGCGTTCCACCCTGAAACGCTGTATCAGAAAAAATAATAATACATAAATAAATTATATATATACACACACAGCAGAAACTCAAAAGATTTATAAAGTCAGGCTTTCTCTGGGATTATTCGGGCACATGGGGAAATACCTTTAAGTTCATCAGAGGAATTCTGAATAAACTCCATTAGCTTTCCCTAAATGACTTTTAGTGAAAAGAAATGGCAGAAAGTAAAATGAATGCACTAACACAGCTTTTCTGAGTACCTAAACTGACTTTTAAGAATACTTATGCAATGGAGAGTCTCTGGCTCTTTGGATTCCAAACTCAGGCATTTGGCCGTACACGGTGGCTCACGCATGTAATCCCAGCACTTTGGGAGGCTGAGGCAGGAGGATCACCTGAGGTCAGGAGATGGGCCTGGTCAACATGGTGAAACCCTGTATCTACTAAAAATACAAAAACTAGCCAGATTTGGGTGGCTCCCCAGCTACTCAGGAGGCTGAGGCACAAGAATCACCTGAACCCAGAAGGTGGAGGTTGCACTGAGCCAAGATCATGCCACTTGCACTTCAGCCTGGGCGACAGAGCAAGACTCCACCTCAAAAAAAAAAAAAAAAAAAAAAAAAAAAAAAAAACTCAGGCATTCATCTACTTATATGATTTGGTTCCACCACATTTAATAACTCAGTATGCTCAAGACATAAACAATTTATAAAAACAATTAAATTTTAAAACATTTCTTGGGGACTAAGAAAACAATATGGTAAGAAGTCATATTTTAGAATATTAAAAGACAGCTTTAGAAAGAAGAGGTTCCATTTAAAATGCTGAAATCAAGATGGTTTAAGTATTTGGTTATTAGTAATAAGGATTTTTTTCAAAAAAAACTTATCTACCTTTAAGACTACAAAGTCATCAAGTAACATTTTTCTTCCCCAAGAGCAATCCTTCCTGACTTTTTACTTTTTAATTTGTAAAATGGAATATTCTCATAGTATCGAATTCCAACACAACTACTCCTTAACAAGGAGCCATTTGTACAAACAAAACCTTACACAGAAGTAAAACAAAAATAATTTCTTTAGTTGACAGGGATAGAGTGCACCAGTAGTAAGAACACTGAGAAACACAGTCTGAAAACAACAGAAGGAGAAGCCAGAGGGAAGAACACATGACCGGTTACCTGCTGGCCCTGCAGCCTCTGCTGAAGCTGCATTCTAAGTTGCTTGGGGGTGTTTGTCCGGGGTCTCATGATGTTGGCTCGCGGGTGCATTCCTTGGAGAGGAAAATTGCCTTGCTGGTTCATCTGATTCATCATAGAGTTAAAAGATGGTGATTGTCCCTGAAGATGAAAGCCTCCTTGCATTGGAGGCCCCTGTGCTGGGTACGTCTGTCCATATAATCCTGCCTTCTGATCCATCATTACTGCTGCTTCTTGGCCTTGGAAAGCATCCTGTTTGGGTTCTAATGCCTGTCCCTTAAACACAACACATAAAAGAACAGTGAAGAACATCTACGAAAGCAACAGAAGTCAAATGCTCTAAAGAAGGTGCAAAAAAAAATCCAGGTTCTATGTCACTGGTATCCCCGAAGGTGTACACAAGAACTGCTCAGCATTTCCCATCTGCACTGTGACAGCATTTGCCGCATGGCAATGTACATATGTACATATCTATTTCCCCAACAACGACTGATAGCCCCTGATGATCTTTCCTGCTTACTGTTGAATGCACAAACCTATAGAGTGGCCCCTCCATAGCCTTTAATAAACAGTCATGGCCGGGCTCACACCTGTAATCCCAGCATTTTGGGAGGCCAAGGCAGGTGGATCACTTGAGGTCAGGAGTTTGAGACCAGCCTAGCCAACATGGCAAAACCCCGTCTTTACTAAAAATACAAAAGAAATTACCCGGGCATGGTGGCGGGTGCCTGTAATTGCAGCTACTCGCAAGGCTGAGGCAGGAGAATCACTTGAACCCTGGAGGTGGAGGTTGCAGTGAGCTGAAATTGCGCCACTGTACTCCAGCCTGGGTGACAGAGCGAGACTCCGACTCAAAAAAGAAAAAACAGTCACTACAGAATGTGTCTTTCAGAAATACAGATTTCTGAATAGCATGTTTTCATAAGGCTGGGTATGTAAACAGGAACAGGAAATGATGATGTTAGGATGTTCAGATTGGCCATTGTAAACAAGTATTGTTTAAACGAAAAAAAAAAGCTTGCCTCATCAGAATACACATGGCTTGGCTAAGTAGTAGAGAAAGATAGTTATAAAAATGAGAACTTTTAACATGAATAAAAGGTCACACTTTAGTAGTTTCACTAAATCATTTCTACAACTGCCAAAAATAGTGGGGTGTTGAAAGTAATATCACAATCATAAGTATATTTTCCATTTTAACATACTAATTGAGACCAAAAAAGTGTATTTTCCAAATTTAATGCTGGTGTCCACGAATGTAGTAATACAACACAAGTACTAGGAAAGAAACACACAGGTATTCTTGTTTGTGGCTTCATGAATTTGTACACACACACGCATGCACGCACACACACACAAATACACACTCTCCTACTTCCATGTTAATGCAACCTACCTGATTGACAAGTTCAGGGATTCCCAAAGCTCTGTCAATTTCTTCCAGGCCTGTGGCATCTGTGTTGCTGAGAAGAGTGTGCAGCTGGTCCAATAATGCTCTTTCATCACTCTGGCCTTCCAGGTTGGAAGGTGGCCCGACAAGATCATCCAGGGAATTCCTAAGAAGGGGCCTAGAAAAAGGCTTGCAATCAATTTCAATGGTGCTTTTTTGTTTCTAAGAGTAACAGATCACAGCAACCATGCATAATATTTTTAATGAACAGTAACTCAAATACTACAAACACAAATAATAAACCAAGTGGTAAAAAAGAGTGAATGGCATCAATTTAAGTTTAAGGCCCACAATTTAGAAATTGCACCAGGCCACTTTAGACCACCATATATAGCTTAAACCCCCAATCCCACCACCAAAATGTAATTGCCAAACCCTACGCATCTGGGATATAGCAGAAATGGGGGCCAGGGGAGGGTAGGGAAGGATGGGACAAGATACTCCTCACGAAAACAATGAAGAAGGAGGTAGTAATTATAATACTTGAAAATTAGCAAAATCAAACGAGTAAAAGAAAGGATAGAAATGTTGAGCTATCACTGACGTGAGTCTGCAGAAATCCCAAAATCACTTTGTCACACTTGGCCCAGAGCTCATATTGGCAAGTGTAACACAAACCCCATACACCCACAGCAAGTTGCCTCAGTTCTCCAACACATACAGGGGCATGAAGTTAAACATTTATCCTGCCTCAGAAAAGTTCTGTTAACTTGAAACTATTTGCTCTCTACTGACTAGAGAAGCATTCAAATAAATTCATATAGTTACATCACTGTCTGCTCAATAGATCAGTTCATTTTAGTTTCCTTGCTTAACTTACTGTAGAATTCCCGTTAGAGCTGACATTGACAGTGGCCTCTTGCATGCCACTTAGTAAATAAGTTACTAAGCTAAATAAAAATAAAATATCAATGAAAAATAAAAATGAAATACAATCTACAATTTTTTTTTTTTTGAGACAGAGTCTTGCTCTGTCTCCCAGGCTGGAGTGCAGTGGCGTGATCTCAGCTCCCCGAGTAGCTGGAATTATAGGCACCCGCCACCACGCCCGGCTAATTTTTTGTATTTTTAGTAGAAACGAGGGTTCACCGTGTTAGCCAGGATAGTCTCGATCTCCTGACCTTGTGATCCGCCTGCCTTGGCCTCCTAAAGCACTGGGGTTACAGGTGTGAGCCACCACACCCGGCCTACAATCTTTATTTTATGAAAAATTTTAAAGATGCTATATAGTTCTTTCACTGTCGTCACTGAAATGTTTAAAATAATTTTAGAAAACAATTAGCCAATCCTTAAAATAATTTTCTCAACAGGCAGCAGGTGGTTGGGGAGAAAAAAAGGTTTAAAAAAAAAAGTGTAATTTTCTGGAAAACTGAGGCTAACCCTCTGAAGAATATAAAACCACCAGAAACACATACTTATCTTTTTTCCCCTCCTCATGGGACTAGAGAGAGAATCATCTCACAGAGAGGCTCTCAGATGTTTGGCCACTGAATGGCCCTAATGGCTGGACAACATGGTTGTATCTCCTCCCTCTCCTGTGAATGCCACATGCACTGCTTACTGCCTCAGCCTCATTTTTACACAGTTACATGAGAAATGCCCAGCTGGCAACCAAGTACCTCAATTACAAGGAATTCTCATTCTCTCTCACGTTTGCTCCTGTGCTCCAACTCTTTTCTAAACTACCCAATGCTGAGATTTTCTACAGAGTTACAAAATAACGCCCCACCTATTTTGAGTGCCATGAGGAACTTGTTCTATTGACAACATGCCATCGGGCCAGGAACCCAGTTGGTTAGATGCTGCTGCTTGGCCATAGGGATTAGCCCCCATTCCCATGGGGAGTTCACCAGGCCCTGGGGGAGCAAAAAGAAAGCACAAATTATCAAATAAGAGCAAAAATTATCCTGAAACATCTAACTTTCTTTCTTCATGAAGGGAGCAGGGGGGACACTTACTCATTTGAAGCATCTGTTGCTGTTGCTGCGGCTGCAATATTGGTCTTGCACCTGGTATGCTATTAGACCGAAGAGGCAACGTGGGCATAGAGCCACCCACTGCAGGTCTGGGTAAAGAAGTATTATAATCTCCTCCTGGTCTTCCCATGGAGTTTGAATTCACAGGTTCCATTCTGCTGGCCTTTGAGTTTGGTAAGCCCCAGTCTCCTGAGGAAGGAGTCTGAGTCACAGTCACATTTCTGTTTGGTCCACCTAAAACAGGTAGCCATACTTAGGTCTTTTCCATATTATAATGAAATCCTTCTTATACCATATGAGTACAGCCATTATACACAACATCAGCCTTGACAAAACAGTACTTTGTCATGGTAAGAAAAGGGCTGGCCAACTGTGGAGACATAGGCCACTATTCTCATGTATTCAATAGGTTGGAAAATGTCATAGACCAAAAGACTCTTTAAGAGTTTACATAACCAAGACATAAAATAAATGAAGGATACTCATGGAAGAAACATACTAACGTTATTCAAAAAGTTATTATTTACTCCCAATTATTCAGATGGCTTAAAGTATTTTAAAGATGCTTTTCCCAAAATAAATTAATCATAATTCTAATTAGAAATAACATACCCATACTTGAGCCATAATTTTCCTGACTATCCATCATTCTTGGATTCCCACCTAACATGGGTTGCTTTGGTAACATGGGGAAAGCACTGATATTTTTCACTGGAGGACTTGAGCCAACAGAAACAGGACTATCCAGAGACACTGCTCGGTTATATGGAGGACGAATAGACTGCACAGACTGTGGACTTTTCAAACCTGTTGAAAACACAATACAAAAATATTTATTGGTGATTTAATACATAAATAATCAAGTACAAAACACAAATACCACCACGCCCCACCCAAGAATATCTTTCTTACAAAAACAAACACTGTCTTCCTTTTACAAAATAAGTACCAGCCCTCACCCAACCACTACCACCCTCCCCCCACCACCAAAAAAAGGTCTCATATTCCAAATAAATTAGAAACAACAATTCTCCAGGTCAGCTGAAGTACTGAGAACTCTTCTGTAGCCTGATATGGTCACTGATATTCTGCTTCACTTAATATTAAAAAATTCACAAATGTTCCAAGCTCCTAAAGGTTCTTGCATATTTGTACTTAAGTATACTGTTTATAATTTTATAATCAACTTAACCAGATAAGTTGCCTTCTGATCAAAAAGAAATAAAATGTAAAATTCCCTTCTAACCTTCTTTTTTTCCCCCCACTCTAACTGATCTATCCATTCTAGTTTAGGAAATAATGCTACTGAAAATGAATAATGACTATTCTGAATGATTGTGAGTGCCGCCTTTTCAATTGATACACACAATATATCTTTCTTTCTTTGTGACAGAGTATCACTCTGTCACTCAGGCTGGAGTGCAGTGGTGAGATCTTGGCTCACTGCAACCTCCGCCTCCCAGGTTGAAGCGATTCTCATACCTTAGCCTCCCAAGTAGCTGGGACCACAGGTGTGAGCCACCACGCCCGACCTACCTTTGTTAAATAGATGAAGTAAACACACAGCAACAGGAGAGGGGCTAGATAAGAACCAGCAAACACCAAAGAAGAAAACTATCTTAATTAAGTGACAAGATTCTGTTAAAACACCAAGGGACAAGTTTTAATCTAGAGTTTGAGTTGCTTTTTAATCCAATTCTCTATGGCTAAGAAAAATATATGCCCTAGTACCTACACTACTCACCTGGAATAATCAAAGATGAACATTTTTCTGTAAGTGCCATGATTACTGGCATATTAGTTAGAAGTGGGAAATTTATTTTAAAGTAATTTTAAAAAAACAGGAAAATGTCCAAAAAGCTTTCTAAAGCACATACAATATAAATTAGTACAGAAAACAGAGGCAGAATACATGTTCTGAAGTTATAAGTGCTATTTATAACCTGGTCTTAGTGTAAGAGTGTTTACAGATACGCAGAAAAGTTTCAAAGGCGGCAAAAACAAAACCTAGTTCATTCTTACCCACAGAATTAGTTCCTTGAAACACCTGTTGCTTAGTCCCCAGATGACTACCATTTGAGGATATGGAATTATTGTAAAAGTCAGAACTAGTCAGATCACCAAGAATAGCATCTAGATTATCCAAGTCTCCAGATCCCTGAAAATAAAGTTTTAAAAATTAACCTGTGTACATTACTAGACACACAGGTATAAACATACCCATCAGAAAAAACGATATATGAAATAGAAGCAAGTAAAATACAAAAATTACCTACAATGATAATGCCCACCTTAAAGGCCAGTTTATTATGACCCCCATCTCTAATCTTCCTCCTATGAGATTAAATCACTCAATTTGGTCCTTTCAAAGGGGCATTTTTTAAATTGACACAAGACATTTAATTCTCAAACTGTAGAATATTTTGCAGGTAACATTCACTAGCAATGCATTGATAATTAGCTAACAGATATCTGCATCTACATATACCTTCTGAAAATAAGTGTGATTAATAATAAAAGGGGCAAGCTGAGATGTTCATAGGCATGCTCTAACAAGGACTTCGGTCAATGAATTTGGTGAACACTAGGTTAAGCCCACATTCTAACTTTAAGCCTTTCATTTGCTCAAGTGCATATTAATATATCCTGTAAGTTTGGGAAATGCTTATACAGAATGTCATCTTATACATGAAACTTGATTTTACCTTAAAATCAAAATTATGCTGCTTAATACAAGTTTGTTTTTTTTTTCCTGATTACTTCTATCATTCTCTTAATGACCCAATCTGCCCATTCCAGCAATAAACACCTCCATGACAAAATTTCATAGTGGCTACTAAAGAGTTATATTCGCATCTTAAAACATACACATCTGTTATTTCTAAATTACATCATAATTTTACTGACACCCAAAATAATTACAAAGAAATGGCAGCTAAAGATTTAACTTTCTTTAAATAAACCTAAAATCGAAGAATTTGTATATTACATTAAATTTCTAACAGAAAAATGATGAAATATGAGCTGAAATATACAGAAAACAAATTACCTCTTCACTTGTCTCTGTCTTAATTTTAGGGTCTTTCTCTTGACTTGAGCTAGGAATGGTGGAGCTGGTGCACTGACTTATTTTATTATCCACTCCTTCCACTTGGGGCTGTAGTTCTTTAGAGAATGCATCACTAGGATCATCCCTGTCCAGCAGGTATCTAAGAAGTGCATTATTCTCCTTCTTCTTAGGACTTAGCTGCTCCTGCTTGACAACATTTCCGTCCCCACAAGAAGTTATACTGCTGGTGTCTTTCCCAGTGGCTTCTGCAGTAATCTTGGCTACTTCAGCTGGTGAATTCCCATTCTGCAGCAACTTGTGCAAAATCCGGTGCTTCTCTTGTAACAGTGACCCATGCATATTGGATGTAGAGGATACTCCTCCAGATGTAGAGGAGGAGACTCCAGAGGGGCTGGTGACACTAACAGAAGATTCTTTACAACTTGAATCTAGCGGGGAGTTGGTCAAGGAGGAATGACCCCGGTCATCAGAAGAACAGGTAAGTAACTGCAGTAATTTTTTGTGACCTTTGCTTTCCAAAGGACCCCTTTGATTCTCTGACCCCTCAACACTGCTCTCCTTACTTTCTTTGTCACTGAGGTGATCTCTGCTATTTGACTGACACATTGAACTCTCCACTGGATTTTGGTCGCAATAAAAGCCCAGCGGACTCTTGGAATCCTGATTGCTTACTTTACTTGGTTGGGTTATATTCATATTGGGAGAGTTATCCAATTTGGGGCCTGGTGATGACAGAGTAGATAAAAGAGAAGTCCCTACACCCTCACTGATGGCTTGCAGGGCACTGAGAGAGCTGCTGGAAAAGCTGTGGTTCCCACTATTGCCAGAAGATCCCATGGGAGACTGCACACCTGAATTTGAAAAAAATTTAGGAAAATAATTAGACTACCAGTCACTGTAACAAAATACAACTTAATTACTCAAAGTTTATATTATAAAAGAGATTAACTTTACAAGAATTACAGTAGTATGGAAAGAAGAATTACTTAAAAAGAAAAAAAAACAAAGGAAATGTCAACATAAATACCTGCAACAGGAGAAAACTGATGTGAGGCTATCTTTGGACTCCCACGATTACGAGGAGAAATCATGATATTCTGCTGGTTTGGGGCAAGACCAGGACTTCCATGTGGGGGGCTACTCATGCTGAGCCCATAGTTGTTGTTCTGGTAGGAAGATGGTGATTGCATGCCTGGCCCAGGGGTCAATGAGGCTATTGTACTGGAACCCCCATACCTAGCTCCACTCATCTGCCCTGTGGTGCTAGGGTCTGCCAAGCCATAGGCCCTGCTGCTCGGCATCTGTAAGCCTTGGTTTGGCGACATACTCATGCTGCCTACTGAACTGTTGCATCCAGCCATAGGTGGTCTAATCCCTTGTCCAACAGGATTTGGGTTTGGTCTATATCCATTCTGTTCTCTGCAAAACAAACATCAAACTTTTACTAAAAAATTATAAGCATGCATAAAAGCCTTTCATCAGATTTAAAATAAAATAAAATTTTTAAACACCGGCCAGCTACAGTGGCTCACACCTATATTCCCAGCATTTTGGGAAGTTGAGGCAGGAGGATCACTTGAGCTCAGGAGTTTGAAACCAGCCTGGGCAACACAGCAAGATCATGTCTCTACTAAAAATTTAAAAATTGGCCAGGCATAGTGACACACATCTGTAGTCCTAGCTACTCAAGAGGCTGTAGTGGGAGGATCGCCTGAGCCCAGGAGTTCGAGGTTGCAGTGAGCTGTGATGGCACTACTGCACTCCAGCCTGGGCGACAGATCAAGACCCTGTCTCTTTTTAATAAAAAAAAAAAAGAAGAAGAAGAAGAAAGAAAGGAAGGAAGGCAGGGAGAGGGAATTTAAAAAATGGGATGAATTAACTACCCAGGAACTTAACTTTTTAGGCAACATTCCAATACCTAGTGACAATTCCAGTCTACGTATCGATCAATTATTTACCTAATAACATTTTTCAGTAAGCCACAGAATCTATATGACTAAGACCACTGTAGTATTATGAAAGACCAACAGCTATGTTAACTGGAGTTTCAGGTGGGCTTTATTAGAGTTGCCACATTATCTAGGGCTTCACCTGGAGGTACCTGCAAATTATTCAAGATAATTAATGGGTGAATATCCTCCCCTTCATGCATTTCTTATTTGCCACTACCAACACTGACAGTAACTACCTTTATTCTTAAAATGTAGCCTCAAATTTTAAATGCAGTCCCCAAAGCAAAACACATCATCAGAAATGAATGGCAAGACATGTAATCAGATTTTATATGCTCTTTTATCCACCCTTTAGCCTTCCCATCCCCTAACTTTCCTGTAAAGTATTTAATAAATAATCACTTTCACATAAAAATAACCTTAAACAAATCATAATCCAGGAATCTAAACTCATTTCATCAAACCCAATAACCTTCCTAAGTTTTGTCTCATTTTGTCCCTTCCTTTTTTACTTTAATAATAAAGCATTTTGAGAACACTGCTGCATTTCATATTACAATACACAGTAATCTATCATTACCTCTGAAGAAAGTGGGTTGAGACAAAGCCATGTCGATCATTTGTTACAGGATTTCGGAAGAGTTTGCTTTTTGTCTGTGCAGTCACTATAGTTCCATCAGCCAACGAGAATCGATATACTGGGGTTTCTGCATGGCCATTAAGATAAGCTGTTGGGGAAAATATCCCATCACTGGTAACTACAGTCAGCAAAACAAATATATATAGGAGGGGATAGGGAGGAAATATACTTCAAGTACAACATTTCTAAAAATCCAAGGAAAGACTGGATCTGCACCAAAATTATCAACAGGGTGAAATAAGAACACTCAGGAATCATTTTTCTACCCCTCACCAACAAAACAGCAGCAACTACAGCCATGTGTATACCAAACATAATGACAAACAAGATCAAGAATCAACCCCAAAACCAGGTATGGTGGTGTGCACCTGCAGTCTCGGCTACTCAGAAGCTGAGGCAGAAGGATCACTTAAACCCAGCAGTTTGAGTCCAGCCTGGGCAAGATAGCAAGGCCCTGTCTCTAAAGAATAAAATGATAAAAAAGAACCCCAAAATTCTTTACCTTCTTGATAGTGACGTTTCTGGGACCATGACTGCCCATCATTTAGACTAAAAAATCTCTGAATACACCTTCGGATTATATCTTCAAAGCCAGGCCTCATGGAGGATCTTAGTGAATTTGTATCTATATTGACAACCTTCCCTATTAAACAGAAAAAGGAAAAAAAGAGTTATATCCAGCCCACAAGTATTTACCGGCTGCCTACACATGGCTTAGCACTGGAGAATAAAATAAAAGATATTAAATCTTTGCTCCACCTTCTCTGATCCAAATTTCTACTACATCCAGAGCTTTTCTCCTTAAGACATAGCACCACAGGATTCTCCCTACAAGTTCTGCTAAGGAGTATAATAATACATTTGGCCTTTGTCAGATTTCTAGCACAGAGCTCCTATCTAAAATCCTCAGAATTTCCTGAGTAATAAAAGTATTTTCAAGTTATTCATAAAGAGCCCCTTCGGAACACACCTCAATTTATGCTAATGAGGTGACTTAGGTTGGGGTCTCTAGATCACCTCGGGATGGAGCTGGTATCAGAAAAACCAAGTAATTAAAGGATTGGAGGCCGGGCGCAGTGGCTCAAGCCTGTAATCCCAGCACTTTGGGAGGCCGAGATGGGCGGATCACGAGGTCAGGAGATCGAGACCATCCTGGCTAACACGATGAAACCCCGTCTCTACCAAAAAAATACAAAAAACTAGCCGGGCGAGGTGGCGGGCGCCTATAGTCCCAGCTACTCGGGAGGCTGAGGCAGGAGAATGGCGTAGACCCAGGAGGTGGAGCTTGCAGTGAGCTAAGATCCGGCCACTGCACTCCAGCCTGGGCGACAGAGTGAGACTCCGTCTCAAAAAAAAAAAAAAAAAAAAAAAAAAAAAAAAAAGGATTGGAACTTTCTGTTAGTAGTTCCACCTACTAACCTCCAGGAATGGGGGATGAGGGAGGAAGGAGAGCCTGGTGATTAAATTCTATAAAAAAAACTCTTGGCCGAGCACGGTGCCGCACACCTGTAATCCCAGCACTTTGGGAGGCCAAGGCAGGTGGATCACGAGGTCAAAATATTGAGACCATCCTGGCCAACATGGTGAAACCCCGTCTCTATTAAAAATACAAAAATTAGCTGGCCGTGGTGGCGCGTGCCTGTAGTCCCAGCTACTAGGGAGGGTGAGGCAGGAGAATCGCTTGAACCTGGGAGGCGGAGGTTGCAGTAAGCAGAGATCACGCAACTGCACTCCAGCCTGGTGACAGAATGAGACTCTGTCTCAAAAAAAAAAAAAAAAAAAAAAAAAAACTCTTGGGCCAGGAACAGTGGCTCACGTCTGTAATCCCAGCACTTTGGGAGGCCGAGGCGGGCAGATCACAAGGTCAAGAGTTCGAGACCAGCCTGGTCAACATGGTAAAACCCCGTCTTTACTAAGAATACAAAACTTAGCTGGGCGTGGTGGTACGTGCCTGTAATCCCAGCTACTTGGGAGGCTGAGGCAGGAGAATGGCTTGAACCCGGGAGGCAGAGGTTACAGTGAGCCAAGAAAGTGCCACTGTACTCTAGCCTAGGCGACAGAGCAAGACTCCGTCTCCAATTTAAAAAAAAAAACAACAGGCCGGGCGTGGTGGCTCAAGCCTGTAATCCCAGCACTTTGGGAGGCCGAGGCGGGTGGATCACGAGGTCAGGAGATTGAGACCATCCTGGCTAACATGGTGAAACCCTGTCTCTACTAAAAATACAAAAAACTAGCCGGGCGCGGTGGTGGGCGCCTGTAGTCCCAGCTACTCGGAGGCTGAGGCGGGAGAATGGCGTGAACCCGGGAGGCGGAGCTTGCAGTGAGCCGAGATCGCGCCACTGCACTCCAGCCTGGGTGACAGAGTGAGACTCCGTCTCAAAAAAGAAAAAAACAACAACAACAACAACAACAAAAAAAAAAACTCTTGAACAAGAGATTTGATGAGCTTCCAAAGGATGAACACATTAAGGTGCTGGGAAGGTTATAAGCCCAGAAAGGGCACGGAACCTCCAAACCTCATCCCCACCCCCTAATACCTTGTCCTATATATTTCTCCCATTGAGCTATTCCTGAGTTGTATCCTTCATAAGAAACCAGTAAACCTGAGTAAAGCATTTCCGGATTTCTTGAGCCATTCTAGCAAACCATCAAACCTAAGGAGAGGATCAGAGGCCCAATTTATAGCCAGTCAGTCAGAAGTACGGAAGGCCAGGACTTGCAACTGGCATCTGAAGTGAAGTACAGGCAGTCTTGTGGGACTGAACCCTTAAACTTATAAGATCTAATGCTAAACCCAGGTAGAAATTGTCCAAACTAAAACTGTAGGGCACCCTGCTTATGTCAGACAGAGCACTGGTTTAGTGGAGAAAAAAATACATCTGGGGTCAGAAGTGATGTGGGAGTATAGAAAAACAGTGCTTTCCCAAATGCTGTACAGAATTTATGAGTATATCACACAAACTCCTTTTACTTTCTGAATGTAGTGACTATAACATGTCCAGATAACCTTAAGTTCATTTTCGTGTAAAGGAAAAAAATAACATCTATGAGGACAGTTGTTTGTCCAAACAGATTCTGTCCCTACAACTATGAAGCAAGAGAAAACACCTGCTTAAAGAGCCAGCAGGGACAATTCTTTGCATCTGAGATATGATCGCATTTTTGTACACTTAATACCTAAACTTAAGAGGGTTAACCAAATACTCATTTCTACAATGCTGGACGCTTCTGACAACTTTTGCTTAATATCAAATACAGTGAAGACACCAAATATACATACTCAAAAATACCATGGAATTAAAGAAGGTTTCATGACAACAGATGGTCCTTAAAAAATGTCTAGGCCTTTTCACTCTAAGCAGCTGGCAAAAGCAAGTGCCTTACAAAAAGTCGCAGAATGGGAGCAAAGAAGAAAGTGGTTAATCCATTTTCTAAAAAAGACTGGTATGATGTGAAAGCACTAGCTATGTTTAATTGGTAACAAACTAGTCAAAAGGGCTCAAGGAACCAACATTGCATCTGATGGCCTAAAGAACTGTGTTTTTGAAATGAACCTTGCTGATCTGCAGAATGACGAAAGTGTCCTTAGAAAATTCAGACTAATTACTGAGGATACACAGGTCAAAAACTATGTGACCAGCTTCCATGGCTGGTCTTGGATCAGCTTCAAGGCCTTTTCTGTATCTTTGAATGCAGACAGAATGATCCAAGCCATAATAACTGGTCACACAGTTTTTGACCTGGACATCCTCAGTAATCTTTTCTGTGACAAAATATGCTCCATGGTTAAACATGGCAGACTTCACATGAAACTCCTGCTGATGTCAAGATTGCCAATAGTTATCTGTTTTGTCTGTTTTGTGTAGGTTTTACAAAGAAATGCAATAATCAGATCTAGGCAATCTCTTATGCTCAGCACCAACAGATATGCCAAATCCCAGTGATGATGGAAGTCGTGACCCAAGAGGTACAGACAAATAGCTTGAAAGAAGTGGGCAATAAACTGATTCCACACAAATCAGGAAAGACATAGAAAAGGCTTGCCCAGGCCAGGCGCAGTGACTCACGTCTGTAATCCCAATACTTTGGGAGGCCGAGGTGGGCGGATCACGAGGTCAGGAGTTCGAGACCATCCTGGCTAACATGGTGAAATCCCATCTCTACTAAAAATATAAAAAATTAGCCAAGTGTGGTGGCACGTACCTGTAGTCCCAACTACTCGGTAGGCTGAGGCAGGAGAAAAGTTTGAACCCGGGAGGCAGAGGTTGCAGTGAGCCGAGATCGCACCACTGCACTCCAGCCTGGGCAACAAAGCAAGACTCCATTTCAAAAAAAAAAAAAAAAGGCTTGCCCATGTATTTATCCTTTCTATGACATCTTCATTAGAAAGGTAAAAATACGGAAGAAAACCAAGTTTGGTTTGGGAAAACTTATGGGGCTTCATAGTGAAAAGTAATTCTGCAAAAACTACTGGATATTTAAAAGGCACTAATATTGATAAACCACCAGTCCAATAATCAGTTTAAAATTCAGAATTTTAATGGTGACCAAAAATCTTATTAGTAGCAGGGGGAGAGCAGGGAAAAGGGACAAATGCATTCCAGGAAAGAGTAAATACCTGTACACTTGTGCCCAAAATAGAGAAGATTTGTCCTCAACCACCTCCCCTGAGTTTAGCCCTGGGCCACATGACAAATACAAAATAGATGTTCATAAAAAGTTTATTATATGAAACACATCAGGGACAGAAGATAAAATATATCCAGAGGTCAAAACATGTATTGTGTTGAGTGCAGTAAGCCTCCTATAATATAAGAGATACCCGTGGAAGGCATTAACTGTAACTACGGTAAGTAGGATCTCAGTTTTAAATGATGTTAATCACACAAAGCATTTGATCTTTCTTGCTTGGTAATATTTTTCTTCATCATGTCCTGTTTTCTTTCATGCTTGGTAATTTCTAACTTTTGTAATAAACATGTATTGCTTTTATATACTAATGAGATAATTTTCAAAGATGCTAAACTGCTTAAAGATGTTTTATTTAGTATTTTCAGTAACAAATGTAAAACATGGCTATTCAAGTAGAAAATTAACACTGCCAAACCATAAGACATGCAGAGAAAGACCCACTCTAAAAACATAAAATAATATATAAAAATTGCTGTCACTATGTTTATCTGAGGTGAGTTAATACAGAGAAAATGTTCAAATATAAAGTAATATACGGCCGGGCATGGTGGCTCATGCTGTAATCCCAGCACTTTGGGAGGCCGAGGCAGGTGGATTACCTGAGGTCAGGAGTTCGAGACCAGCCTGACCAACATGGTGAAACCCTGTCTCTACTAAAAATAGAAAAAATTAGCCGGGCATGGTGACAGGCACCTGTAATTTCACCTACTCGGGAGACTGAGGCAGGAGAATCGCTTGAACCCAGGAGGCAGAGGTTGCAGTGAGCCGAGATCATACCACTGCACTCCAGCCTGAGCATGACAAAGCAAGACTCTGTCTCAAAAAAAAAAAAAAAAGTAATATCCATCAGCGTAAACAGATTGTACTTTGAATTGTCAAAATAATTCTTTGCTACTTCTTTTTAATTGTGAAAATTAATCTCAAAAAGCCTGAAGATAAGTTACTGAGTATGGCATAAAATGGCTGAATGACTGCAAAAATAGCAATATTTCTTTAAAAATATTCTGTATTATGTATATTATATATGCATATTACAAACATACACATACATATGTAATAGCGATAGCTATGTTTTATGTTTATGTATACCTACTCCAGTTTTATATCACTTGGTAAAGGTCCACATTATAAAATTAGTGTTACACAAAGCAAAGAATACAGGCTAAGTCAGGCAGACAGAGCTATAAATTTTCTTATTAGCCATGATCTTGGACAATAACCCAATCTCTGTTACCAAGCCTCTGTTTCTTTATCTCTGAGATGGGGCATATATGACAAACCCTTGGCATCCTCATTTACACTTAGGTGACCATAAGAGTAACCCCGAAGGTAAATAAAAATAATATTGCCACAGTGCTTAATTTCATTAATGCATCTTACCAATCACAATGTCTTTAATTTTTTATTTCTATGATTAAAAAAGGCAGACCAAGACTGAAACTCAGGTTGACGTCAAGAATGACTCCCAGCCAGGCACAGTGGCTCACAACTGTAATCCCAGCACTTTGGGAGCAGAGGCAGGCGAATCACTTGAGGTCAAGAGTTCGAGACCAGTCTGGACAACATGGTGAAACCCCATCCCTACTAAAAATACTAAAATTAGCCGGGCATGGTGGCACGTGCCTATAGTCCCAATTGTTTGGGAGGCTGTGGCAGGAAAATTACTTGAACCCAAGAAGTGGAGGTTGCAGTGAAGTAAGATCACACCATTGCACTCCAGCCTGGGTGACAGAGCAAGACTCCATCTCAAAAAAAAAAAAAAAAAAAAAAAACTACTCCCAATAATTCTCATTAAATTACCTGTAATTTTTTTTAAACATGTTTCTTTATGACAAATAGGCTTGAAGTTAGAGTAAAGAAACACTAAATTCTGATGCAAAATGCCATTTGGAGAGAAAACCAGGTGCCCCTAAATTTGTTTTTTTTTAATTTATTTGGGGGATTTAAAGTGCCAAACATACCCAACTCAAAATGCCAAGAATTTTAGTGAAATTCTTTTAGGGTTGCATAAGAAACATGAAAAATGATACACATAAAGCACTCATTGTAGTAGGTATACATTTTTATGATAGTACAGATTAAAAATAGTAACATTTACAAAAATTTCCAAAATAAAAATGTACGTATACACACATACAGAGAGAGGGAGGGAAAGAGTTTTTACCTGAAAGATCATGTCTGGTAATAAAGCTCTCAGGGTTTGATGGAAATGCTCTTTCACCTGTAGTAATGCGGCGTGCCACACAGATCATACAAGATTGCAAATCTATAATAAAAAATTCACCCTGATAAGGATTATGCTTAACTTTTGGATATGTATGTTCAATAGGCAAGCAAGGACATGGAATTCAGTAAGAAGAGTTATAACAGAAGTTTCAAAACTCCAAGTACGGCTACTATTTGTTTCCTGAACATCCCAAACATATGATAGCTCTTACCTTCCCCTTCCTCCATCATAGCTCGTGGCTGAGACAGGGCAAAGCACTGCATTGTTTCATATCTCTGGCGCATTTCAGGACTGGCGTTTATGTCTTCCAGAATATCATGTGGTGTTTTCATCAACATACGGCAATTAAATGTATGGCTTTTTTGTCTCTGGGTCTCATTTGTCCAGGAAACTCCATTAACTTTGGAAAACAAATTGAAATGACATTTTAAAAAGCTTGTAACTCATTCTATGACCATTATCAAGAATTCAAGCTGCATTTTCTCATTATGCATGTTTTCCATAGTTATATCTATACTAACATTTCAGGCTGGCAATATACAAAACATATGAATAATTTCAACTTTAACAGAAATCTCACTGCATATTTTGTAACTATATGCCTCTTAAAATGTATACCAAATTTTTAATTCACTGACACCATATGTCAAAATTTTGCTATTAAATCACATGCCTTTCTACCCCTCATTTGATGGCTGGACTTCCTAAAAGATACATTCAATTTTCTAAGAAATGGTCAAGGAAAAAAATTTAACCTATTTAGAAAATACACATTAAAAGCCTACCTGTAGATTTTGGTAAATTTTTAAGAAAATCCTTTCTGTCTTCTTCATGTAAGATATTGTAAACACTTGTGTTAACCAGGTCCTCTTGCTTATATTGCAGGTATTGTGTGACATTTTCTGACACAAATACAATGTTTCCATCTCGATTCACCACAAATAGGAAACCATCCAATGCCTAAAATAGGATATGTTAATACAGGCTGTTATTAACTGAATTGTATACTCCTTCCTCTAATTCTTAAATTGAAACTCCAACCATCAACATAACTGTATTTGGAAACAAGACCTTCAAGGAGGTAATTAAAGATAAATGAGGTCATATGGGTGGGGACCCTAATCCAATATGACCGGTATCCTATAAGGGGAGAGAAAGACACCAGGAATGTGCATGCAGAGAAAAGGCCATGGGAGAACACAGTGACAAGAAATGGAGAATCCAATCCTGCCGACACCTTGATCCTGGACTTCCAGCCTCCAACACTGTAAGAAATAAATTTATTTGGTTTAACCTACCAAGTCTGTGGTATTTTGTTACAGTAGTATCAGCAAACAGCAGCCATAGTAATAAGCAAAATGTGTAAAAACTACTGCTGACTTAATTACTGCAAACAACTATAAGCCACCATTACTACTAACATTAGCACCATTATTACAGGCCTTATTGGGGGGGAAAAAAAAGAAGAATTGGGGGTGGCAGAGTGTGTACATAAATATGTTCAGCATGAAATCTGAATTAATGTCTAATCTAATTTTTAAAGAATTATATCTTCAAAGGAGCTTTTAAAAGTGAGAAAAGCATCCTTAGCTCTTCCCATTTTTTCCATTTGATGCCAAGTCAAGCTACAGAAACTGCTACAGCATTCCTTAATGAGAATTTACAAAGACGAATTTCACAACTGATCAACTAAAAGTAGTTGGAACAAACTACCTGAAACAAAAAGAAGTTGACAAGTTAACTTTATGAAGGGCTTCAGCCCCTAAACAAATACAATGCACATATTTAAGTGTTAACAATTCCTCAAGAATATAAAACCAAAGCGTGCCATGTGATTAATCATGCAAAAATTCACCAAAAATGTCTGAGCTAAAACGTACAGTCATCATCCCCCGGTATCTGTGTAAGATTGGTTCCAAGACCTTCCAAAGACGGCAAAATCCAAGGATGCTCAAGTCCCTGATATAAAATGGTGTATTTGCCTATAGCCTATGCATATATATTCCAATATAATTTAAATCATCTCTAGATTACTTATAATACCTAATACAATGTAAATGCTATATAAATAGTCATCACACTGAAGTATTTTTTTATTTTTTTTTTTTTTTTTTTTTTTGAGACTGAGTCTTGCTCTGTCACCCAGGCCAGAGTGCAGTGGCGCAATCTAGGCTCACTGCAAGCTCCACCTCCCAGGTTCACGCCATTCTCCTGCCTCAGCCTCCTGAGTAGTAGCTGGGACTACAGGCACCCACCACCACGCCCAGCTATTTTTTATATTTTTAGTAGAGACGGGGTTTCACCATGTTAGCCAGGATGGTCTCAATCTCCTGACCTCGTGATCCACCCGCCTTGGCCTCCCAAAGTGCTGGGATTACAGGCGTGAGCCACTGCGCCCAGCCATATTTTTTATTGTTTTAACATTATTTTTTATTTCTTCCCCAGCCTCCAAATCTGCAGTGCAAAACCCATGGATATGAAAGGGCCATTTGTACCCAAATATCTCTGTGAAATTACAGGTTACCTTTCCTTTCCTGCTTCTTTATATTTTTATGTTTGTATATGTGTGATTTCTCAATTTGCAACTATATTTTTACTAGGGGGCCAAGGCTTCCTGAATTATGTATATTGTAAATTTAAGAGCATTTTACCATCATATTCAGAATACTGAATTGTCTCAAAGAAAAATGTTTTCTTTTTGTTCTCATTTCCTAACCAAAATTTATTCTTTTTTTATAACTTTATAATAAATCAAACTGCAACACAGCTTACTGGACAGTTAAAATCTTTATACTTGCCTGAAGTAAAAGCGGTCCTAAGGAGTCTTTATCAATAACTCCCTGCCCTGTAGAAGATACATCGGCTTTTTGAACATCATCATCATTGGAAATAGTTTTTCCTGAAAAGACAGAAGGTGGTATAACAAATAACACACTTATCAGTTATAGATTAAATCATCTTGAAATAGTCCCCAGAAGAGACATAAAGATACACATGCACATGCCCATACATACATACAAAACGTTTCCTCATAAGAGAATGATGCTACAATATTATAACATCAAAACTAAACTTCATAGTTACCCAGGAAGCCAGAAGATACCTAAATTGTTTCACTACTAAATGTACTATCCCACAGCTTCCTGAAAGGGAACTAACAAATGACAGGGAATTGTCTGTTAACCATTTCTAAAGAGCATAGCTGGGCCGGGTGCGGTGGCTCAAGCCTGTAATCCCAGCACTTTGGGAGGCCGAGACGGGCGGATCACGAGGTCAGGAGATCGAGACCATCTTGGCTAACACGGTGAAACCCCGTCTCTACTAAAAAATACAAAAAACTAGCCAGGCGAGGTGGTGGGCGCCTGTAGTCCCAGCTACTCGGGAGGCTGAGGTGGGAGAATGGTGTAAACCCAGGAAGCGGAGCTTGCAGTGAGCTGAGATCCGGCCACTGCACTCCAGCCTGGGCGACAGAGCAAGACTCTGTCTCCAAAAAAAAAAAAAAAAAACCATAGCTGGAGGCCTGGTGCAGTGGCTCACGCCTGTAATCCCAGCACTATGGGAGGCTGAGGCAGGTGGATCACCTGAGGTCAGGAGTTTGAGACCAGCCTGGCCAACATGGTGAAACTCCGTCTCTACTAAAAATACAAAACTTAGCTAGGCGTGGTGGCGGGTGCCTGTAATCCTAGCTACTTGGGAGGCTGAGGCAGGAGAATCTCTTGAACCCAGGAGGTGGAGGTTGTAGTGAGCTGAGATCACACCACTGCACTCTAGCCCGGGTGACAAAGCGAGACACTGTCTCAAAATAAATAAATATATAAATAACAAAAAGCACAGCTGGTCAACACATTTGTCTACTCCCATACTTGTTAGCCTCTACCAGTTGTAGTCTCTACCCAAACAAAGGAGCAAAAAGGCAAATATAGCAACAAGTCCCTTCTAAAACAGGGGTCCCCGACCCCCAGGCCATAGACAAATATCAGTCCATGGCCTGTTAGGAATGGGGCCGCACAGCAGGAGGTCAGCAGTGGGCAAGTGAGCAAAGTTTAATCTGTATTTACAACAGCCCCTCCCCATCGCTCACATTACCACCTGAGTTCCACATCCTGTCAGCTCAGAAGCAGCATTAGATTCTCACAGGTGTGCAAATCCTAATGTGAACTCCGCATGCGAGGGATCTAGGTTGTGTGCTCCTTATGATTCTCTAATGCCTGATGATCTTGTCACCCCCAGATGGACCCGTCTAGCTGCAGGAAAACAAGCTCAGGGCTCCCACTGATTTCTGCATTATGGTGAGTCGTATAATTATTTCATTATATGTTACAATGTAATCATAATAGAAATAAAGTACACCACAAATATAATGCACTTGAATCATCCTGAAACCATCCCTTCTACCACGTCCATGGAAAAACTGGCTTCCACAAAACCAGTCCCTGGTGCCAAAAAGGTTGGGAACCACTGCTGTTTTAAAAGACATGAATGTTTTTATTACCTTGTTCTTTTATTTGACGTATCTGTCTTACTGTTTCCTTCAAAATCGCACATTTATCTGGTTTGACATTGAAATTGTCAATATCACTAAGATTGGCAGATATCAGCTCAGCCAATTCTTCAATATATTTACTTTCCTGCTCCCGTCTCCGCTTTTCACCACTGCAGGTAAGACTAAGGGAAAAAGGGTAGAGAGGGAGGAAAGGAGACATAATACATATCACAAAAGAGCTGTTAGCAGAATCAGCCCCTATACAACACTATTACCTTTTTTTTTTTTTCCTTGAGACGGAGTTTCGCTCTTGTTGCCCAGGCTGGAGTACAATGGTGTGATCTCAGCTCAATGCAACCTCTGCCTCCCGGATTCAGGCGATTCTCCTGCCTCAGCCTCCCTAGTAGCTGGGATTACAGGCATGCGCCACCATACCTGGCTAATTTTTGCATTTTTAGTAGAGATGAGGTTTCACCATGTTGGTCAGGCTGGTCTTGAACTCCTAACCTCAGGTGATCCACCCGCCCTGGCCTCCCAAAGTGCTGGGATTACAGGTATGAGCCACCACACCCAGCCTATTATTTTCATATGTAAACAAACTAAACTCAGCCAATGTAAACTATCAAAAATGCTGTCTTGGAGAAGCAGTACAACATAATAGAGATTCACGTAAACCTAAATCCAGTTCCATCTTTGTTAGCTAGGTGGCCTTGGGCAGAGTTAGCCTCAGTTACTTCATCTAGAAAATATGAATAAATAATCTTTACTTCTTAGAGATAATAAAACAACTAACAAATAATAACAAAAACACTGGTAGCTACTTACTGATGATGAAGTTTTATTCATCATAGATTGATATTTTTCAACTATCACATTAAACCTCAATTGACACTGACTTTGGCAAATACTTTAAAAGCTATGGAGTAGTGTTGTATAGATTACATTATTTTGTTTCTAATTTTTAAGCTTCTCATTTCACTTGGTAAAAAAAGGATGCAACCTAACAAATGATAAAATATCAACTTATAACCCATTCTTAAAAGACAGCAAAGATTCTTACTTATAATAACTGTCAGGCCTCTGAGCCCAAGCCTGCATGTTTACATCCAGATGGCCTGAAGCAACTGAAGATCCACAAAAGAAGTGAAAATAGCCTTAACTGAGGACATTCCACCATTGTGATTTGTTTATGCCCCACTCTAACTGATCAATGTACTTTGTAATCTCCCCCACCCTTAAGAAGGTTCTTTGTAATCTCCCCACTCTTAAGAAGGTTCTTTGTAATTCTCCCCACCCTTGAGAATGTACTTTGTGAGATCCACCCCCTGCCCAGGAAACATTGCTAACTCCACTGCCTATCCCAAAAACCTGTAAGAACTAATGATAATCCCACTACCCTTTTGCTGGCTCTCTTTTCGGACTCAGCCCGCCTGCACGCAGGTGAAATAAACAGCCTTGTTGCTCACGCAAAGCCTGTTTGGTGGTCTCTTCACATGGACACATATGACATAACCTTGGTCATCTATTTGTAACTCCTACCCCGCCCTCCATTCAGAAATTCTTATAGTATCACAAATTGTTAATATTCTACCTTCTATCTGAATCAGCAATAAAAAAAAAAACTTCTATTACATCAGAAAGATGTCCATCTCATCAGTAACACTCTATTTACCATGAAGTGAAACCACCAAAAAATCTAACCAGAGAATGTAAATGACCAGAAGTTAAAATGTTATCCTTAAACAAAGGCAGAGGGAGGAGAACAAGTGTGGTAAAGCACCAGGAAATAAGTCACCTACCCTTGTCCTGGAGCATCACATGGCAATTTGTGTTTTCGTGAATCAGTGGCCAGTGGATCCAAGTTTTCTCCTAATCCACTCATCTTGAATATACATCAGCAACTAAGAATAATTAGAAATAAGATAAGCACATTAAAAAATATACATGACTCTATGAAGGTGTTTTATGACTGAATGCATCTTGTAATTCAGAACTACTTTCTTTAAACAGATAATTCCCAATATTCTTTTTCATAAATGCCTATACTGAAAACAACCTCAGATTTCACATTCTAATATAACTATGCAGAATGTATGTACAACTCCAAGTCAGAAATGTTCCTCAAGTCCTACTAAAAATGTGTCTCTTGCAGGGAATGGTGGCTCATGCCTGTAGTCCCAGCACTTTGGGAGGTCGAGGCAGGTGGATCACCTGAGGTCAGGAGTTTGAGACCAGCCTGACCAACATGGTGAAACCCCATCTCTACTAAAAATAAAAAATTAGCTGGCCATGGTGGCGGGCGCCTGTAATCCTAGTTATTTGGGAGGCTGAGGCAGGAGAATCACTAGAACCAGGAGGTGGAGGTTGCAGTAAGCCGAGATGGCACCACTGCACTCCAGCCTGGGTGACAAGAGCTAGACTCAAAAAAAAAAAAAAAAAAAAAAAAAAAAAATTGACTGATGGAAAAATAGGATGCTTTGGTTAAAATTTCATTGATGAAGAAGATAAATGTAGAGTACTTCTTGTTGAGAAAGATGAGCAGGCTTTAATACTCAGTAACAATTTAAGACATCTACTAAGCTCTCATTTGCTAAGAATTTTTTCTGTACTAAACTCTTGTTTAGAATAAGGCATTCACTGTTATAAAGAATTACATGTCAACCAACGAACCTCAACGATTCTAAACTATTTTTTACTTATTAAAATGCATCTTGCGTTCCAGCTAAATTCTGAGACATATGTTGGAGGACATAAATTTCCACTAGGTGGCAGAATGCTACCAGGAAGGAAGACAGATTTATAAAAATGAAAATTTACTCAAGATGCTGATCAAACTTCAAATGTGTAGCTTTAAAAAAAAAATCAAAGCAAAAAAACACAAAAAAAATTAAAAATTAAAATCACAATATAAATCAGAAAATCTAGATTGTAACATTGTCTTTACAGATGCACTAAATATGTATTAATTACCAAGAAAATTCATTCTATAACTTTGGTTGTAAAACGGAAAGGCTAAAAAGCTGAGATGATTTCAATATTTGCTTTTTTCCCCATGACAAGTTTAAATGGAGGACAGAAAAATACTTAAAATAACCTTTATTAGTAGTGGCTCACTATTATGACTTTAAAGCACAGTCAGATCACACAATCTTGGGGGTATTGTATTTTAAAAAAGACAAAGAAAGTCTGTAAACAGTCCAGATTTTAAAGGAAGCTATAAGAAAATACAACTAAATGCAATATTTGATCCTAGACTGAATCCTGTGCTGGAGGTAAGAAAATGCTATAAAGAATATTATTGGATCAACTGACAAAATTAGAATATGGACAACTGACATAAAAGTATGTTGTCAATATTAAATATACTTAAGTTGATAAATGAACTATGGTTATTTAAGAGACCAATATTCTTAGTATAATATTTGGGGTAAGAGGGTATTACATATGCAAATTATCCTCACATGGTTAAGAAAACTTGCATATATAATGAGTGAGTTGAATAAACCTGGGAACCAGGACAGGCAGGGCAAGGATGAGGAAGGGAGTTGACACTAGGTGAATCCTGATGAGGGGATAAACTGAAAAACTCTTCATACTATTTTCTTGCAACCTTGCTTTAGTTTAAAATTTTCCTCAAATAAAAGAGTTTTAAACTTAAAGGTATGTTCAGTTTTGATTTTCCAATTTTCATATTTAAAAAGAGTATCTCAAGTAATCCCAGTGCTTTGGGAGGCTCAGGCAGGAGAATCACTTGAGTTTGAGCCCCATCTGTTCAACACAGTAACACCCTGTCTCTACAAATTTTTTAAAAACCTAAGCCAGGCATCATGGTGTACACCTATAGCATTAACTACTTAGGAGTAAAACATGAAGACTGCTTGAGCCCAGGAGTTTGAGACTGCAGTGAGCTGTGATCACGCCAATGCACTCCAGCCTCGGTGACCAAGTGAGACTCTGTCTCTTAATAATAATAATAAATTAAATAATTAAAAAGAACCAGGCACAGTGGCTCACAACTGTAATCCCAGCATTTTGGGAGGCTGACGCGGGTGGATCACAAGGTCAGGAGTTCGAGACCAGCCTGGCCAATATGGTGAAACCCCGTCTCTACTAAAAATACAAAAAGTAGCTGGGCATGGTGGCATACGCCTGTAGTCCCGGCTACTAGGGAGGCTGAGGCAGGAGAATCGCATGAACCCGGGAGACAGAGGTTGCAGTAAGCTGAGACCCAGCCACTGCACTCCAGCCTGGGTAACAGAGAGCGACTTCATCTCAAAAAAATAAATAAATAAAATAAAAATAATAGTGATTCCATTCCTTAAGTACAAAAATAGAATAATTCTTGCTATGTCTCTATAATTGGTTTTATATTTGTTTCATTCAAAGGTTATTTTTAAATTGAATGGCAAACTATCCATTGAGTAACAACTTTTTTTTTTTTTTTAAGACAGGTTCTTACTGTGTCACCCAGGCTGAAGTGCAGTGGCACAATCTCAGCTCACTGCAACCTCGGCTTCCCAGGCTCAAGCAATCCTCCTGCCTCAGTATCCCAAGCAGCTGGGATAACAGGTGAGCACCACCACGCCCAGCTAATTTTTGTATTTTTTGGAGAGAGGGTCTCACCAAGTTGCCCAGGCTGGTCTTGAACTCCTGGGTTCAAGTTATCTGCCTGCCTCAGCCTCCCAAAGTGCTGGGATTACAGGTATGACCCACCACACCCAGTCTACATTTCTTTATTTTAAATATGTAATTTATTCCACATTCTAGATATTATTTCCTTACTTTGGCTTTTGTCTATAAGCTGAATCCCTGAAACAAATGGATAAACTATTCGGTGGATAACAGCACTTCTTTAATTTGAAATATATAATTTCGCCTATATTCTCAATATTATTTCCTTTCTTTGGTATTAAGTTGGTATTAAATATAAGGGGTCTACCACGTAATAGGTGGTCAATAAATGTCTTGAATAAATATTGAACACATATAAAAGCAACATTCAACCTACTAAATCATAGTATAGAATTTTCCTTTATTCTGATCTATAACAATCATTCAGTGCAATCCTACTGCTTTAAACTCTTTAAATGTTTACTTCTACAGTTGATATACAGTGTTATAATAAATTCTGGCAGCATAAATTAAATCAATAGAAAAACTAAGCCATGACAATCTCTTAATATGCAAAAAAATTAATAAGTACAAATATCAGTTTAAACCAGAAACGCAGATCATTTGTGTTAAGTCAATGTTTATGTGCATATAATGAAACCTAAATATGTCTACCTATATCCATAGACACATGCAGCTTTTTCTCTTGATCTCACAAAACAAGCTACACTGTACACATAAGCCTGTGCCATCTTCCTGCTACCAGACTTACTCCTTCACAGAGTCAAACCTAATTATCCAAAAAGGTACTAAGGGAAGGCTGGCAGGGGTGCCTCATGCTTGTAATCCCAGCACTTTGGGAGGCCAAGGTGGGCGGATCACCTGAGGTCGGGAGTTTGAGAGACCAGCCTGACCAATGTGGAGAAACCCCATCTCTACTGAAAATACAAAATTAGCCAGGGACGGTGGTGCATGTCTGTAATTCCAGCTACTCAGGAGGCTGAGACAGAATTGCTTGAACCTGGGAGGTGGAGGTTGCGGTGAGCCAAAATCGGGCCTGGGCAACAAGAGTGAATTCTGTCTCTCAAAAAAAAAAAAAAAAAAAAAAAAAAACCTAAGGGAAAATAACTTAAAATCATGAAAAAGGTGCTTACCCAAACATGAAGGTATAATTATTTAAGATATAAAATATTTCTATCTTATTTTTGTTTTGTTTTGTTTTGCTTTTGAGACGGAGTCTCACTTTGTCACCCAGACTGGAGTGCAGTGGCACGATCTCAGTTCACTGCAACCTCCGCCTCCCGGGTTCAAATGATTGTCTTGCCTCAGCCTCCCGAGTAGCTGGGATTATACGTGTGTGCCACCACACCTGGCTAATTTTTGTATTTTCAATAGAGTCAGGGTTTCACCAAGTTGGCCAGGCTGGTCTCGAACTCCTGACCACAACTGATCTGCCCGCCTCAGCCTCCCAAAGCGCTGCAATTACAGGCATGTGCCACCATGTCCAGTCTCTATCTTGGTTTTTCAGGAATAGGTTGGGTAGATTTGTAGTTCTTAATTAGACATGGACAAACCTTAGGTACATTACTGTATAACTGTATAAGACACCACAATGTCTAAGAATAAATGACAAATTGTTTTACAACAAAAAGCGAAGTAGAGCAAACATCTCCTGAATTTCATTAAACTAAAGAAAAAGCTCAATATGAGAAATAAAAAAGCATTTTTGGTCCCCAAAGTAATAATTTCAACATATACAATATTATATTCCTGAGCACAAATGACTATGACAAACCCTTCAGGTAGTTTTCTATTTGGTATTAATCTTAGTTATAAACAAAAAATCAAAAATGGCATTTGTTTTAGTTGCCATACCTGTTGTCTCCTTCTCATTGGGGGGATGTTAGTTTGGTAGATTACTCATTTTAAGATATAAAAGGTAAATGTCTAGCACACACTAGATCTAGATCACTTTCAGTCAACAGTCAAGAATGAAGATGAGAGAGGGGAGCAAGGCATGTACCAAGACCATGAAGTTCTTAACCGGTAAGAAACATGGATCAATAACTGCCTGAGACTAGCTTACAGTTTTACATCTTAAATTACAACCCATCTAGTTTGGAGAATATATGGAGTTGATAAAATCCATCTTCAAAGGGGAAATAATATAGCACAACAGTCTCACAGTAAGTTTGATTATAAGAACAGTCTAGGCCAGGCGCGGTGGCTCACACCTGTAATCCCAGCACTTTGGGAGGCCGAGGCGGGTGGATCACCTGAGGTCAGGAGTTCAAGACCAGCCTGGCCAATATGGTGAAATCCCATCTCTACTAAAACTACAAAAATTAGCTGGGTGTGGTGGCATGCACATGTAGTTCCCACTACTCGGGAGGCTGCGGCAGGAGAAAAGCTTGAACCCGGGAGGCGGAGGTTGCCAGTGAGCCAAGACCGCTCCACTGCACTCCAGCCTGGGTGACAGAGTGAGACTCTGCCTAAAAAAGAAAAAAAAATAACAGTCTATTAACATAAAGTCCCTTCTTAATTCTGACTCCCTACAATTAGATATTATCACCGATAGTTGAATATAAAAGAAATTAGGGCCTATACTTGCCCCCAAGTAATCTGTCCTCCTGAAGTTATATCATACATCCAACTGTGAGATGCATCCATATTTTGAAGTTTCCACTGCACCTCTAATGCACTTCCAAGAAGATACACAATCCAGTCTCAGAAGCCTTTTCAAGCCCCTGGCCCCAAAGTATTGAAAAGAACTAGAAGGAGGAACTTCTCGTTTTATCAGAATTCAAAGGCTAAAACCGAGTCAATCTTTCAATATAAACTCTACTACCCAGATCCATAAGCCATTTTTACAACTATTTTCCTTATCTAAAATGTTTCTACTAAAAAAAGTTCTATGCTACACTACTTAAATGTATTAAATATGGTAATGCACACTAAGACTGCATTTTAAAAAAGGCTGGGCGGGGTGGCTCACGCCTGTAATCCCAGCACTTTGGGAGGCCAAGGTGGGCGGATCACCTGAGGTCTGGAGTTCAAGACCAGCCTGACCAACATAGTAAAACCCCATCTCTACTAAAAATACAAAATTAGCCAGGCGTGGTGGCACATGCCTGTAATCCCAGTTACTTGGGGGGTTGAGACAGGAGGATTGCTTGAACCCAGGAGGTGGAGGTTGCAGTGAGCAGAGATTGTGCCACTGCACTCCAGCATTGCACTCCAGCCTAGACAACAAAAACGAAACTCGGTCTCAAAAAACAAACAAACAAACAAACAAAAACCTGCATTTAAGCAATATATTCTATGCAATTACTTTTTTTTGGAAGGGGGGTGCAGTGGTGCAACCTCAGCTCACTGCAACCTCCACCTCCCGGGTTCAAGCAATTCTCCTGCCTCAGCCTCCCAAGTAGCTGGGACTACAGGCGCCTGCCACCACCCCGGCTAGTTTTTGTATTTTTAGTAGAAATGGGGTTTTACCATATTGGTCAGGCTGGTCTCAAACTCCTGACCTCAAGTGATCCACCTGCCTCGGCCTCCCAAAGAGTTGGGATTACAGGCGTGAGCCACCGCGTCTGGTCACAATTACTTTAATGTAGAATAGTAACAATTAGAATACCTTTCAATGCTATCAAAATCTAATGCTATTTCTATATTATATGAAAAAGTTCAAAGTATATCCATAAGATTTAAAATGAACAAGTATCTTAAAACAACTGGATAGAATGTTTCCTATAAATACTATAGGCCTTTCTATACGTAACATTCAAGCTATGGAACATGCTGAAGCTTAGACATCAACGGAATATATAATAAATTGCTAGAAAATGAACTTTCATGGAATAACTAATTAAAGCTAAAAAGCAGCAAAGGATTATACCTGCTAGCTCAAAAACCATGAAAATTTTGGTATTAGGCTTAGCAGCACTTATCAGCTTTCCTTTTGGTTATTTGGGATTAAGACAGGAGGGAAAAAGTTTGATTATACTCAGCAAATTAGCCAAATGGACAAGGATACAGGAAATACTCCAGGTCCAAAAGGAAAAGATATCAATCAACACTACCAGTGTTCATTAGGCATGCAAGAAGTTATTTTGGGGGACCTAAGAAAAGCTATACTGTGCCAAAACAGGAGATGGGTTATCCAGTAAATCTAAATTGACATAGGGACCAACTAAAATGGTTTACTTTTCCTGAATTAATAAGGGAGAAATGAGGAGATAATTTTGTGGTAGTACAATGCTAGGCATCTCACATACACTGGATAATTTATTTACCAGGACCCTCCAGAGTATGTATTACTACAATAGTCCCATTTTACAGATAGGGAAATGGCTAAATAACTTTCCACTAGATCACACACAGACTCTGGATGGCAGAGCTAGAACTACAATATTTTTTCAGACTTCATAACCAACAAAATATGTATCAAATGTTTCTTGGGCATTTTATTCCACCCCCAAACACCACCAAAACAAGCCATTTATACCACTGAATCACACTATAGCCAACCAGTTAGCCAGAAAATTTCTCAGCTTATCAGTAAGAACACTGAGAGGTTATGACAGCCATAGTTTAGGGGCATGCAGTATTAGGGACAGAGGCAAGGAGTTGCTCAAGCTTAGCAGATACTAATGCTCCCCTCAAGCACCTTACCTAACCATTACCCTCCAAAGTCACTAAACTGCCCTTTGTGGTGTTCTAATATTACCCATGACCCTTACTTCCACTTGAGATGGTCAATGGCTCACATAGCAAAAGGAAAATTTGAGATCGAAAAGTACAAACTATACCCTAAAATGGTCAGTCAAGTATTGTTATTCTTTGGTTTGCTATGATGAAATGGTGGAGCTACTTGACTATCCCAGCAGCAATTTAGTTTATCCATGAGGCTTGTTTCCCTAACTTATATAAGGTATGATTAAATACACTAATTAGAGAGAGGTTTGGTGTATTTCTTGAGAATCACAGTAACTTAGGGAAATTTTTTCAAACAGCTATGGATCTGAACTGGTTTATTAAAAACTGCTTCAAGCAATATGTAAAGCAGAGACTGCTCAAGTCAATCAGAAAAACAAGTTCTTGAGAAGAATGAGACAGTCATACATAAAAGTTCTACCCAAAACTCAAATTCCAAATTCTCAAATTCCTAATTAGGCAACTTAGAAAATAACTACCACTAGTTAACACAAGGGCTTAATTTTACAAGGTTTTTTTCTCTACCCTAAAAATATCAGTAAGTTTCTTAATCTTCTTTCAATCCGTCATTCATACCCTTACAAATAAAATAAGAGGAGCTCCCAGAGAACTGGTACCATGGAGAAAGAACTGAAGACAAATATAACATGTGTGTGTAAGGGACAGGAGAAGGCAAGGAAGAGACAAGTTCATAAACATGGAACTGTTATAAAAGCTTCCTCCTCAATTGGATGACTCTTCCAGTTAGTATCTCCTATCTTTGTTTCCTTTCAGTTCTGGTAAGGAAGTTAAGAGCTCTGAGGAGATAAGCAGGAGAGGAAATAAAATTTTTTTTATTTTTTTATTTTTTTTAAGACAGAGTCTTGCTCTGTTGCCCAGGGACAGAGCAAGTGGCAGTGGCACAATCTCAGCTCACTGCAACCTCTGCCTCCCAGGTTCAGGCAATTCTCCTGCCTCAGCCTCCCAAGTAGCTGGGATTACAGGTGCCCACCACCACGCCCAGCTAATTTTTATATTTTTAGTAGAGATGGGGGGGTTCACCATCTTGGAAAGGTTGGTCTCGAACTCCTGACCTCATGATCCACTGGCCTCAGCCTCCCTAAGTGCTGGGATTACAGGCGTGAGCCACTGAGCATGGCCTACTTATTTATTTTTCTTTTGCTTCCTCATCCTCTGCCAGAGAGAGTGAAATTTTTTATATCCTTTTGTTTTGTGGCTAATTTGCTATAATGTTTTGTAGGATAAAGTATAACAACACAATCCTTTTTTTTTTTCCCCAATTTAATTCCATTTCAGCTCAAACATTTTGCATGCCCAGAATCATTTTAGGCCCAGAAAACAGAGATAAATGTCACTACCAACTATGAGAACTCTCAGGCTAGCAGAACAGGAAAAGAGAAAAACAATTAAATTGGATAAGTGTTTAAAAAAAAAAAAAAAAGGAATCGTATGAACACAATGAATAGCAAAGCTAGGAGCCTACAGTTTTTAGAAACAAAACATAAACATGGTATCTACAAGAAGAACTACCTTGGTGGAGACATATACAAGAAAACAGTACAACCTCAGTTCTTGGTAATTTCTTCTCCACTATCTTTCCTTTATAATGTCAGCATATTGGGTGAAGGGCTAGCAAGAAACAATAAAACATCCAATTTTTAATATATAAATTGAACAGAAAAGCATCTGAATGTAAATTATTTTATGCACAAGGTTCCATTCTCTCTTCCTTTTTGCTTATTTATGTTCCAGTTTAAACCTGATGACGTTGAATTCAAACATAAACTCCCCAGAGAGTAGAGTGCCAGAACTGGGCATACCAATTAGCCAACTCAGGTGTTAGTTGCAACTGGAAGCTTGCTGCCAAGAGACTTCTCAACCTCTACGTGAGCAACAGAGTTGAAGTTCACAGATATACACTGTACAGAGGGAGTTAAGGAAGCCAATTCCATCTAAACCTAAATCAAATTACCCTCTCCTGACAGCATACTAACTAGCTGGGTAACTCTTGTTTTAAAGGTTCCACTGACTTCTACAATTTAATACACTGAACCTATCTCATATACAAGAACAGACTTAAGTCTGAGCTTCATAAACTTGAATTTGGCTTCAGTTTAATCAACCTGTTACCAGTCATACTTCTTCCTCATCAATCACCACCAGCAACCACCAAAATGATTTTTATACTAAAAGTTTTTAATAAAGGTAACTGAAACATTTCCTTTATTTTAACCTTAAGTCACTGTTTTTTTTTTTAAATCTTTCCCACACCGCTTTTCCATCTAGAATATTCTTGCCCTTCAAGATTAATTTGCACCTCTGGTAAAACCATCCCCAACTCTCCCAATTAGACAAAGTTTTCCCTTCTTTATCCTAAGCATTTTCCATACTTTTACTATAACATTTTATATATTACACTATTTCTGTCTCTGCTTCCTACCTTGTAAGCTCTAAACCATTGTATAAACTTGTATGTAACTCTATTTTATTACAAACTCTTTTTTTTCACTACCACCATTCCTCTTCTCTTTTCCAACTCCAGTTCTCTTTTGCCTTCCCATCAGCTATACTTTTGACTAACTCCATATCTTCTTAAAAGACACAGAAGGTTCTCCTTTTACAGAGTTAAAAAGAGGTAATTTGGCTGGGCATGGTGGCTCACAGTTGTAATCCCAACACTTTAGGAAGCCAAGATGGAAGGGCAGCTTGAACCCGGGACTTCAAGACCAGCCTGCGCAACATGGCAAAACCCCTTCTCTACAAAAAATACAAAACATTTAGCCGAGCATGGTGAAGCACACCTGTAGTCCCAGCTACTCAGGAAGCTGAGGTGGGGGTATCACCTGAGCCCAGGAGGCAGAGGTTTCAGTGAGCCAAGGATCGCACCACTGCACTCCAGCCTGGGCAAAGGGAGTGAGACCCTGGTCTTGAGGAGCAGAAGGAGTGGGGCTTGTTTTGTTTTGTTTTTGAGATGGAGTCTTACTCTGTCGCCCAGGCTGGAATGCAGTGACACAATCTTGGCTCACTAAAACCTCCGCCTCCCAGATTCAAGCGATTCTCCTGCCTCAGCCTCCCAAGTAGCTGGGATTACAGGCAGCCACCAGTATACTCACCTCATTTTTGTATTATTAGTAGAAACGGGGTTTCGCCATATTGGCCAGGCTGGTCTCGAACTTCTGACCTCAGGTGACCCACCCGCCCCGGCCTCCCAAAGTCCTGGGATTACAGGCATGAGCCACTACGCCCGGCCAAGGAGGAGATTTTTAAAACCCCAGTATTGTGTACCACTTTTTACCTCTGGGGTTTGTAGTTTAATTTTCCTTCGACAGACATAAATATCTCTACATCAAAAGTAGTATTTATACCTAAGTTTGTCCCTGTGGCATATAATGAAAATATAAACAGCAGAGGAAGAAAGAGAGAAATAAAAATCAAAGATTTTAGCCATGCTAAGGTAAGTGAGAAAGAACTGGATAAAGAAGAGTGGTGGGGAGGGAGAAGTGGGTATGTGCACAGAGCAGAAATGAAACCTGATATAAATTAAATTAATAAGCAATAAAGATGTAAAGGAGAGATGATCACAGCATGTGCCCCATTCTCTTCTAATCTATTCTTTCCATCTACCTCACAGAGGAAAAGACAGTATTGAGAAATAAATGTTAAAGCTTAAGAGGTGACAACATTAGCCACCTGGTAACCAAACAGCTGAGAGCAGCAAGGATGGTACATAAAGTGTACCATGGTACACTAAGTAAACAATGAAGAGGGGGAATGGTAACCATGGTCAAAAGCAAGACAGATAAATACTCCTAAACCAGAGTGCTTGTAGAGTAAAAAACAAAATAACACACTTCCCCCTATAGTACTAAAGTTAGCCCTGTCCAGCAATATCAAAAATAGAGGATACAATGAGTTTGCTTACCTGCAACACTGATATTACAAAAATTACCATTGTAGAAATAAATGTAAAGCTAATAAAAGACTTTTGAGTTAATTTTTCAAAGAAAATATACTGAAGGTAGAACACAGACAGAGATGTCCTTCTTATAAAAGCAAAGAGGTTGGAGCAGATCTGTAACTCTAGCAACACAACATGGCAAGTCTGACTCACAAGACTTCCTGAATAGGTCATCATCTGTACTGCTGCTTAGTCTGTGGCTCAGTCCTTTCTTTCCTGACCTCACAGCTTGTTACTCTTCAACAATTATTAAATAACTTTAAATTCAAAATAATCCTTTTTTAAAAATGTTTCCGGGCCAGTTTCAGTAGCTCACACCTGTATCCCAGCAATTTGGGAGGCTGGGGCAAGAGGATTGCTTGAGCCCAGCAGTTTGAGACCAGCCTGGGCAACACAGTGAAATTCTGTCTCTGCAAAAACACCAAAATTAGCTGGGCAGCATGTGCCTGTGGTCCCAGCTATTCAGGAAGCTCAGGTGGGAGGATCACTTGAGCCCAGGAGGTCAAGTCTGCAGTGAACCATGATCACTACACTCTAGCCTGGGGGACAGAGCAAGACCCTATCTCAAAACAGTAACAATAATAATAGTTTCCACATCCCTAGAAGTTACGTGTCTGATAACAGAATTTGTCTTTTCAAGTAAATCTCTAAAGCCATTATTCATCTGATGACAACAATACAAATAATGAATAAGAAAATATATATCAAAAAGTTAAAAAATAAAAAAAGCTTTCAACATTATTTGCTTTCTGGAGGGTGAGTAAAAAGGTTAAAAGGTATCAAAACTGAAACTCAATAAAACACTTGACCCTCTCCATTCCTCTCTAAAAAATAGCTACAGTCTTATGTGGAGCTAAACATTTACACCATTAGGTCAAGATTGCTTCAGGGAAGAAATCTGCAGAAACTAAAAATATAAAATACTGAAAACAGGAGGAGAAGTACATCATTCAATTTTTGTTTTTTCTTGTTGCTATTCAAATGTTAGTTTCATGATCCACAACTTTTTTTTTTTTTTTTTTTTTTTTTTTTGAGACGGAGTCTCGCTCTGTCACCCAGGATGGAGTGCAGTGGCACAATCTCAGCTCACCGCAATCTCTGCCTCCTGGGTTCAAGGAATTCCCCTGCCTCAGCCTCCTGAGTAGCTAGGACTACAGGTGTGCACCACCATGCCTGGCTAATTTTTTGTATTTTAGTAGAGATGGGGTTTCACCATGTTGGCCAGGATGGTCTCAAACTCCCGACCTCGTGACATGATCCATAACTTTAAAGAGCTTTTTTTCTGTACTTCACAAAACCTGCCTATCCATGTCTAGTAAATGAAGCTGGGGGCACCTCATTGCTGTTAGAGAATATTTGAGGCAAGAAAATATTATGAACTTCTATAAAAGCATCCATACACCTAAACTGGTTAAAACCAAAACCTGCTTCACCAAGTATCTTAAGAGTGGTCACTGTTCAACATATTGGGTGTCATCCACATAGAAAAAAGAAATAGTATCCCCTATGCTAAGTGCTTGGTGTGGATGAATTGTTGATCAAAACAGGTATTTTTGCCTTCAAGGAGCTGATGACTCAGTGTCAGGAATTAACAAACTAGTAAGTAGATCATCAGAAATTGTACTATATGCTACAAAACGTCTTTATTTAAAATTAATGGCTGATCTGTGACTCAGAAACAGAAACAACTGAGTACCAGACAGAGCCTATAATGTTATACAGCTGTTCAAAGTCCTAAATCTCTATAGTAGGTATGTTTCTTACTAATAAAAGAAGTATATTCAGGTTAACAACTAAATGCCCCTGAAATTGGCCAAACTTCAGATTGGTTAGCTCAGACCTCCTCTGTATTTAAGCAGCACAGAATAGAGGCAGTTGTAGCAGGAACTGGGTGTGCTATAAGACACCAAATACAAGGTGAAAGGTTTAAGTCAATTGCTTCTAGAGTTCCAACCAAATTAACTAGATTTCAAGCCTTTTGATCTCAGGATTCCTTTACCTCTTAAAAACTGGAAACCTGTAATAACTTCTGCTATATGGGTTATGTCAGTATTCACTAATATTAGAAATTAAAACTTAGAAGCATTTGAAACATTCACTTTTTTTTTTTTTTTTTTTTTTTTTTTTTTTTTTTTTTTGTGGAGACAGGGTCTCAGCTCTCACCCAGGCTGGAGGGCAGTGGTGTGATCACGGCTCACTGTAGCTTCGATCTGCTGGGCTGAAGTGATCCTCCCACCTCAGCCTCCCAAGTAGCTGGAACCACAGGCATGTGCCACCATGCCCAGCTGGGTTTTTTTTAATTTTTAGTAGAGACAAGGTCTTGCTATGTTTCCCAGGCTGCTCTCTAACTCCAAGGCTCCGCCTTGACCTCCCAAAGTGTTGGAATTATAGGGATGAGCCACCACGCCAGACTCATTCACTTTTTTTGTTTGTTTTGTTTTTTGAGATGGAGTTTTGCTCTTGTCACCCAGACTGGGCTGGAGTACAATGCCGCAGTCCTGGCTCATTGCAACCTCCACCTCCCCAGTTCAAGCGATTCTCCTGCCCCAGCCTCCCAAGTAGTTGGGATTACAGTCGCCTGCCACCACGCCCAGCTAATTTTTGTATTTTTAGTAGAGACGGGGTTTCACCATGTTGGCCAGGCTAGTCTCAAACTCCTGACCCTCAGGTGATATACCTGCCTGGCCTCCCAAAGTGCTGGGATTACAGGCATGAGATGAGCCACTACACCTGGCCCTCATTCACTTTTTAAAGCCCATCGTATATTAACGTAAGTAACAATTTTTGCCAAAAAAAAAAAAAAAATTCTGAAACAATGAGAATTACACTGTTTACATATTTGCAAATAATAACCTGACTTACTAGAAAACAGTTATTTACTTCTGCATTCAATCTGGCACAATGTTATCTCAATTTAAGGATATAAAGAAAATCTGGCCTCACAAAGACATGTACTTGTAAAAGGAAAGACTATTTTAATAACCTTTTATAAGTAATTATGGATATTTCTTGATATTACACTAAAACAAGTGGTAATTTCTTAAAGATGAGTTTTATAGGAGAGAAAAAAATAATTTTTCCTCTACCCTATCTGAGTTCCTAGTTGGGTCAGACTCCTTAACAAAAGACAAAATAACAAGAGAAAATCAGAAATATAATAAATATACCTCACATATCCATGAGAGATACCCAGAGAAATGAGTAATGTCTTTTCATTTCTAAGAGGTGGCTTAGAATTCAGACTTCAGCTGAAACAAATAAAGAAGGGCACAGGGGCTGGGGAGCAATGGTTATGGAGAGGTGACCAACACCAAGAAAAGCATGGTAAACAACAGTAAGGCTTGTTATACAGATTTAAGTCTATGCCTTCTCCATTAGTAAGTTTCTAGTGATTGAGTCATCCTTTTCCTGGTAATGAGGAAGACACCCTTACAAGGGAGATTTCCTTTATAGATATAAATTTTCCCTTACAAAAGCGTAACTTCTACTCTGTTTTCAGAACTTCTCCTGTGTCTGCTTCTCAAAATAATGCTTACACCAAACAGGCATATTTTAGGGTGGCATATTCTAGTCTCCTACAGTTGCAAAGTAGAATCTGAAACCATATAAATGAATTTTCATGCTGTCTCATTAAAATGCACTGGGATCTAACTTGCACTCTGAACAGATCTTTAACCCATGCATCACCGTATAATCAAACACTGGGTCATTTAGATAATACTGGTTCACTGAGTTAAAGTAGATCTTCCAAATGCTGGTACATCTCATTACACAACTTTTTAAACCCATATTCATTAATGTCATCACCCATCTCATCAGGAAAGTAATAAAATGCTGTCATGCTCAGGGTGGCAGACTGAAGTTTACTTACTTATAATTTCACTTGAAGCTCAAATGTTATCACTGTCAACCAATACAGTCAGATGTTTTCCCTGTAGTGATAGGTTCACCTCACTCAGTTTCAAGACAGTCTCCAAATAACCAAGACTCAATAGCCATGGTTTGTCAGTCATTCAAGTAAAAATGGTGTTCCATGAAAAAAGTGGATACTTCAGTTCACAATGCAAACAACTGCGCAAGTGCTGTTCCTGGAGACAGCCATCATACTTTGGTAGGCAGAAGTCTTTGTGCACATTTTCCATTCTCATCACACAGAACATTAAAACAACAGTACTTAAAGGTACAGTGAAAGGTACTTAAGGAAAAAAGTGAATGAGGGCCAGGTGTAGTGTTGTTGCTTCATCATGGACAATCCTCAGATCCTCAGTGGAAAACTGATTTTTTTTTTCTTTATGAGCCCATGGCAGTGAAGAATGCAATGTCTACCTAAAAGCAGAGTCTGGTGCCACTGCCTTAATTCATGGTAAGGTGTCAGCAATTTTATGCATCACTGCGTTTCCACCATCAGTGCAAACACCAACAGGATGAAAATAGCAAATAACACATTAGCGTTATTATGAGAACAGTCCTAACCATGTAGACCCCTTAAAAGGTTGTCAGAGACTACCAGGGGTCCACGCACCACACATTGAGAGCCACTATATTAGATTAAGGTTGGGGCTGAGAGCCTGAGACTGGGTCTGGCTTCTCCAAGATACTCCACGTTCATATAATAAATATTTTAGGGCCAGGAGCAGTGGCTCATGCCTGTGACTCCCAACACTTTAGGAGGCTAAGGTAGGAGGGTCACTTGCCAGAAGTTCAAGACCAGCCTGGGCAACGTGGCAGGACCCTGTCTCTACAAAATACAAAAAAATTAGTCAGGTGCGGTGGTAAGTAAATAAAGCAAGTAAGTAGATAAGTAAGTAAATAAACAGATGCTTTAGTATCTACTATCTGCAGGTCTATATAAACAAGCCATGTTGTGAGATCAAAAGAACATGAAGATTTCCTGACAGGATGACAGAGAAATGCTGTTATCAATCAGCAACACCTTATCCCATTGCTCCAAATATAATAATGACAGATAAAACACGAATTCTGTATTAACTTCAAAAGACACAGTTATGCTCAAACATGACAAATATATTTGTGGACCACGACAGAGGGGAAACATAAAGCAATAAATTAGTAACTCCATGAACCCAACTGAGCTCCAAGACAAGAAACAAGCAAAGGCAGTCAGGAAATCAAATTATGCACAAGATAAGAAAACCAAAAGCAAGGCTCACAGGTAAAACGAAAAAATCTCATAGGTAGAAACCAAACAAAAAACTCATGAAAGGAAGGTGAAAAAAGGTATTATCAATAGCTAAAGTTATTATTTCAAACTGCCACAGGCAGTTGGAGAGGAAATAAAAAGTACTCTAAATAAAAGGTACTCTATATATATATACATATATATGTCTCATACACATACACACACACACACAAACAAAACCTAACTAATGCATATCACTGACATTGCAATAATACCTCAGAATTAGAATCCTAGATCTAGACTGAAAGCATGGTGGAAACGTATGAAGGCAACAAAAACAGAGGTATAGGTGACATACAGAAAAGAACACCAAAATAAAGGAAAAAAAATTAATTTCCCACTCAGCATATAAACTATAGACTAAATTTCTAAAGTGTATTTAAAAACAACTAATGGGCCGGGTACAGTGGCTCACACCTGTAATCCCAGCACTTTGGGAGGCCAAGGCAGGCGAATCACAAGGTCAAGAGATCAAGACCATCCTAGTCAACATGGTGAAACTCCGTCTCTACTAAAAATACAAAGATTAGCCGGGCGTGGTGGCACGCTCCTGTAGTCCCAGCTACTCAGAAGGCTGAGGCAGGAGAATCGCTTGAACCAGGGAGGTGGAGGTTGCAGTGAGCAGAGATCTCGCCACTGCACTCCAGCCTGAGCGACAGAGCAAGACTCCGTCTCAAAAAAATAAATAAAATAAAAATAAAAAATAACTGAACTAAGGAAGATAGTCAAGAAATTCATCAATATCAACAGATGAATTCAATGCTCACTAAAAATCTTGAAATTAGTTTAAAATAAATGTTTATGATCCTTAATGAGATAAAGAATTGGCCAGGTACAGTGGCTCAAGCCTACAATGCCAGCACTTTGGAAAGCTGAGACGGGAGGCTCACTTGAGTCCAGGAGTTTGAGACCAGCCTGGGCAACATAGCAAGCCCCCATCTCTATTTTTATAATAATAATTGAAAGCTATTAAAAATGATAAAAAGAAACAGAAGAATGGATGTTAAAAGAACTTATAAATAATTTGAAAAGATGGTATCATCAATTATCTGTGGCCAAACTCTAGACAGACATGGGATACTTGTCTGAAACTAAGAATCAATAGACAAGGTTAATTCCTAGACTGGACACACAAACACACATCATCAGTGAACAAGAAAACGACGGATCCAACTCAAATGAAGCATCGTGAAGTAAACAGGGAAAAAGAATACAGACTTGACAGCTGATTTGAGCCCAGCATGATCTTACCAAATTTACATCTCTGAACCTCAATTTCATCTTCTCTAAAATGGACATCCATCACCTTTACAAAGTTGTTGAAAGGATTAAAAACCATAGATAAAACAAAACCTCAGTGATGTCTGGCAAATGGTAGGCTCTCGAAAAATGGCTCCCTCAAGAACCGTATGATTTACAAACAGAATCAAGGTTATTAAGAAAAATGGAATTTGGCCTCTTAACTACAAAGTAACTAGGCCTACAACCTAGTTTACAATAAAAGATATTCATGTTTCCTAATTCCTATATTACTGATACGGACAAGAGACAGGGAAATAATGGGTAGGAGGCGGTTCCCTGGCAAAGGCCCTACTCAAGTCTGAAAACCCATGACCCCTAAATGAGAACTAGCATTCCTGTTTTCATGCCTAAAAGTTGCTTTTTGATCCACCACGCCCCCACATAAACCCCAAGCCCCTGGCTCCACAAGGAGACAAACAGAAGAGCAGAAGAACCGCAGAATGGCGCGGCAGAGAAAGAGAGAAGAGAAGGAACATCTGAACACTAAGAGGAGTTCGGCTGAGGACGGTCAGAGAGGATATGGGCCACTGGATGGCCAAATTCCAGGGGAAGATCATTTTCCCACTCCATCCACTTTCCAGCTCCTCATCCATTCCACTGACAGCCAGCTCCATCACTCAATAAAATCCCCACATTCACCATCCTCAAGTCCATGTGTGATCTGATTCTTCCTGGATGCTGGACAAGGACCAGAATACCAAGAAAGCTCTGAGCTGTTTAACACTTAAGCCGTCCATGGTCAGCAAAGCTAAAAGAGCATACTGTAACACATGCTCACTTGGGCTTCGGGAGTTGCAGACTCCCACCCCTGGACACTCCCATGAGGACAGAGCCCAGAGGCACTCGCCCCAGATTCGGCACCTGCCCGCATGCATGCTCCTCCTCCCAAAAGGGGTTTGAGAGCATGGAACAGATGAGCCACAGCCCTGTCGCACGTCCTGTGAGGGGGGTCAGGGAACTCTCTCATTAGCTGAAAAAATTAAGCAAATTGTCTAAATTTTGGTGCCTACAAGAGAATTCAAGAGATGCCTCATGCTAAGATCTTCAAATAAAGTTTTGGTAGTGGTCTTGAATTGTTCTTATGTCAGGCATTTAAAATGTTTTCTAAAAATCTCTCTGATATCATACATTTCTTTGTCAAAAGAATTTGTAGAAATGGAACTCTTATTAGGAAAGGCATTTTGGTTACAAGTCACTAAGGATTACTTCTTCCTCAAAAAATCATGTTAACGTTCATAACTGATCGCTCTGCAATTTTTTTTATGTAAAGACACTGGCAATTTAGCCTAAAAAAAGTCTCTTCACTATTCATCACTCTTAATAAGATGGCTTCCTTTCTAACCGCCAAAAGGAAAATGGAAAGAAACTCAGGCTTCTCATATTTCAAATAAGAGAGAGCTACTTATGGAAACACCAACAGTTTAGATGGTACCTTCACACCACAAACTAGACTTATCAAAAACCTAAGTAAAAATTCTCATACACAAAAATAAATTTCAACTTTCTTCTCAGCGCTTAGGAATCAAAGCCTTAAACTACTGAATCATGTCTAGAAATGAAAAGACAGTAGGATTACAGCTGTGCATGGCCAATTTATCTTCTGAAGTCAAAGCATGTCTCCTGTTACCTTGCAGCAAGTCAACGTGATCTGCATATCAATATATCAAATGATCACAGTATCTGAAACCGATACCAACCACAAAAGGTGTTATTTTAATTAACAAGTTGGCAACATTATGAGCTTTACAGTTTTTTCCTACAATTCTTTTTGAATTATCACAATTTAAAGAAAATTTTTAAAGGCTAAGAACCCAGACTTACAATTATGCCATTCCAATTCTATTTATGTCACCCTCCAGTAAAACAGCCCTATAAATAGCTTTGCAAAGAGAACAGCAATATACTAATAGTTGGCTTAGAAAAAAAGTTAATTTCTACAATTTAGTTTTCTACAATAGGACAAAATTTTATGGTAATGAAATTAAAGAAGGGCCAAATCAAACATTATATAACAAAAGGGCTATCTGGAATGTGTTACATTATTTGTAATAGCACAGAAACTATAAAAGATAAATTCCACGTAAATGAATTAAGTAGCCTACACTGCTGATCTTCCAAGTGCTTGTGTCCTCACATAAGTTTAATATATTGAGCTCACTAAAGATTTACACTTAGTTTTTTGTATTAATGACAAGCAATACATGATGGAAAATATATTTAAAGCTTAGGAACATATGTTGAGCATGTGTGCACATGCAAAGCTTTCAAAGTTGCTTTAAAATGTGAAAATGAATATGGCTCCCCCTGTTATCCTTGATAAATGTCAGCTGTCATGTACTCATGTCCAATACATACTGTTTTTCACAGAGCAGAGACCCAGAAAAGGCAATTTTGAACCTACCAGCTGCATGTAATGGTTATACATAAGCAAATTCTATTTGAGGTCAGAAGTTTAAAGGTTTTCAGTATCAACTTCTAAATAATGCAGGCTTTATATGTTAAACATTACACAGATTCAAAAGCATACTCTAATTAGAAGTTTTTGGAAACAGACAAAATCGTAAGAAGGCAATTACTCTAAAAGTTTGGCACATGAGAGACAGGGTTATTTATAAGAGTGATACAAACTGGACTATTTGTACAGCAGTTCACCTTTTATTAGATTATTGAGCTGATATTTAGGCCAATTCTATTTCTTAACTAAGTTACAAATTAAGTACTATAAAGCTATATTATTACCAATCTAACGATTTTCATGTCTATATCTGAAAGCTTAGCAGAAAGTAAACCGCCGTAACCTTTGGTCTTTGCTATGGTTTGAATATAGTTTATCTCCACAAAACTCATGTTGAGGCTTGGCCCCCGATGTTGTGGTATTCGGAAGTGGTGCCTTTAAGAGGCAATTAAGTCATTAAGATGGATTAATGCCTTTCTCACTCCCTTGAGTTCTTGCTCCCACAGGTTTGGACTAAAGAGTGGGTTGTTATAAAGTGAGACCCCGTCTTGTGTTAGTAACTTTGCACATGTCTGCTTCCCCTTCCACTTCTCCACCGTGGTGTTACGACATGGCACAAAGCCCTCACCAGAAGCTGACCAGATCTCAGACCTCCCAGATTCCAGAATCATGTGCTAAATAAACCTCTTTCTCTTTCTTTTATAAACTACTTAGTTTCTAACCCCAGAACACCAGAACACTAGAACACCAGAAAACAGACTAAGACATTCTTTGACTTTAATAATAAAATACAACTATCAATAGGAATTGTCTTTTGAAAGCATCCCCTGTAGAGTATGTGACCTATACTCAAAATAAATTACCTTTTACAGTAAGTTGTCATATGAGCAACACTAAATTCAAGATAGAATTTTTGCTTTTTTTTTTTTTTTTTTTGCCGGGCACAGTGGCTCATGCCCATAATCCCAACACTTTGGGAGGCCAAGGAAGGCAGATAGCTTGAGCCTAGGAGTTCAAAATCAGACTGGGCAACATGGCAAAACCCCATCTCTACCAAAAATACAAAAAATTAGCTGGGTGTGGTGGTGTACACCTGTAGTTCCAGCTACTTGGGTGGCTTAGGTGGGAGGACTGAGCTTGGGAGGTGGAGGCTGGAGTGAGCCAAGATCACATCACTGCACTAGAGCCTGGGTGACAGACTGAGACTCCATCTTCTCCAACCCTCCCCCCGCACCCCTGCCAAAAAAAAAAGACATTTAAGCTTTTAAAATTATAAATGCGGCCAGGTGCGGTGGCTCACGCCTGTAATCCTACCAGTTTGGGAGGCTGAGGCGGGGAGACTGTCTGAGGTCAGGAGTTTGAGACCAGTCTGGCCAACACAGTAAAACTGTCTCTACTAAAAATACAAAAGTTAGCCAGGTGTGATGGTGCACGCTGGTAATCCCAGCTACTCGGGAGGCTGAGGAAGGAGAATCACCTGAACCCAGGAGGCAGAGGTTGCAGTGAGCCAAGATCGTACCACTGCACTCCAGCCTGGCAATAGAGTGAGATTCCATCTCAAAAAAATAAAAAATAAAATAAAATAAAATAAAATAATATATATATGCATTAATAATCTCCTACATACTACCATAAAAACAAGTTACCTCCACATTTTAAATACAGTATCACTAGTCAGCAGTCTTCCTGCCATAGAAGATGACATTCTTAAAAGTTTAAAAAGTATATACAAAGGAAGTGAGAGAATTAGCCATCAGATCATCTCAAGTAAAATAATTGGAGCTTTTCTACTTGTAACTACTGCACTTAACTAGTACTAAACAGCAGATCTACCACGATTATGAATTTTTTGGTGAATTTTTCTAAAACTGTAGTTATAAACTTGAGAGCAAAAATTGATTTCTGGAGGCACTGCGCAAGATAGCCATAAGTATCTCACAAATGTTTAGTGGACAAATAGGAAAGTGGAGATGGATCGGGCATGGTCTTTTTAAGAATACAATCTTTTCAATGTAAACTTTCTTGACAAATGAAAAATATATGCTGCTGGAATTCAAATTGACTGTATAATTAAAGGATGACCTCTATAAAAAGACTGAATAAGGTTCTTTAAAAATTGAAGTAAGTGCAATTAACATGTTATTTTTGAAATCTAACAACGTTTGAGATACGAAATATTTTGAGATCAGTGTCATGAGGAAAGTAACAATATTTTTCTGTAAAATTTCTTTATGAAATCATAGTGCTCTTAGCAGTTTTGCATACATCAGCTAGATTCTTTAACAGCTTTACTGAGATACAATTCACATATCATATGCTTAAAGTGCACAACTGGCTTTTAGTATATTTCAAAGTTGTGTAACTCTCACTGTAATCAATTTTAGAACATTTTCTTTATTCCAAAAAGACCTCAACATCCCTCAGCTGTTACTACCCCCTGCTCCCATTCCCACCCGCTCAACCTCATATAACCCAATCTTCCACCCATTCACCCCTGCGCTTGGCAACCACTTACGTATTTTTGTCTTTATGGATTTACCTATTCAGGACATTTAATATAAATGGCATAACACAATATCTAGTTCTTTGTGACTGGCTTCTTATACTTAGCATAGTGTTTTCAAATACATCGACATTGTAGCACATATCGGTTCAGTCAAGCCTAGCTTAATGACAGGGATACTTTAGGAGAAATGTGTCTTTAGCCCATTTCATCATTATGCAAACATCACAGAGTGTCCCTTAACAAACCTAGATAATACAGCCTAAATCTAGGCTATACAGTATAGCCTACAGCTCCTAGGCAACAAAACTATACTGCATGTTAATATACTGAATACTGCAGGCAAGTGTAACACAATGGTATTTGTGTATCTAAGCATATCTAAATATAGAAAAGGTACAGTAAAAATACAGTATTATAATCTTATGGAACCACTGTCATATACATGGTCCTAATTCTTCACTGACTGAAACATTCACTGTTACATGCTACATGACTGTACTTCATTGCTTTTTATTTCTGGCTAATACTTCACTGTATGGATACACCACATTTTATTTATCCACTTATCAGCTGATGGAAATTTAAGTTGTTCTGCTATTACGAATACTCTTGCTATGAATATTTGTGTATAATTGTGTGATTATGTATATTCTTAAATGAGAAATCATGAGCACTAATAAAAAAATAGGTTTCAGCCAGGTGTGGTGGCTCATGCTTGTAATCCCAGCACTTTGGGAGGCCAAGGTGGGAGGATCACTTGAGGTCAGGGGTTCGAGACCAGCTTGGCCAACACGGTGAAACCCTGTCTCTACCAAAAACACAAAAATTAACCAGGCATGGTGGCATGCACCTGCAATCCCAGCTACTCAGGAGGCTGAGGCAGGAGAATCACTTGAACTCAGGAGGTGGAGGTTGCAGTGAACCGAGATTATGCCACTGCACTCCAGCCTGGGTGACAGAGCGAAACTCCATCTCAAAATAAAATAAAATAAAAACAGGCTTGATTATATATGCCAATGATGCTTCCAAAGTTCTCTAGCAAACAGTAAAGAAGCCAGGTTCTCTTTTTTTCTTTTTTTTTGAGACAGAGTCTCGCTCTCTTGCCCAGGCTGGAGTACAGTGGCACGATCTTGGCTCACTGCAAGTTCTACCTCCCAGGTTCATGCCATTCTCTTGCCTCAGCCTCCCAAGTAGCTGGGACTACAGGCGCCTGCCACCACGCCCAGCTAATTTTTTTGTATTTTTTATTTTGTATTTTTTAGTGAAGACGGGGTTTCACTGTGTTAGCCAGGATGGTCTCGATCTCCTGACCTCGTGATCCGCCTACCTCAGCCTCCCAAAGTGCTGGGATTACAGGCATGAGCTACCACGCCCAGCCAAAGCCAGGTTCTTTAAAAACATTTATTCTAAAAATCTAAAAACCAACCATGGAATCTTAACTATGATTAATATATTAACGGGCTCTAATGGTGAAAGCAGACAACACGCAAGAAGAGATGGGTAACGTAAGCAGAGAAATGAAAACTCTGAGGAGGAATCAAAAGGGAAGGTTAGGCCAGGAGCAGTGGCTCATGCCTGTAATCCCAGCACTTTGGGAGGCCAAGGCGGGTGGATCACCTGAGGTCAGGAGTTCAAGACCAGCCTGGACAACATGGGGAGACCCTGTCTCTACTAAAAACACAAAAAGTAGCTGGGCATGGTGGCGAGTACCGTAATCCCAGCTACTCGGGAGGCTGAGGCAGGAGAACGGCATGAACCAGGGAAGCGAAGCTTGCAGTGAGCCGAGATCACGCCACTGCACTTCAGCCTAGGCAACAGAGCGAGACTCCACCTCAAAAAAAAAAAAAAAAAAAAAAAAAGGACAGGTTAGAATCAAAAACACTAACAGAAATGCAAAATGCCTTTGATGGGGTCATCAGTAGACCAAACATAGGAATGGAGAACAGTGAGCCTTAAGATCAATACAAACTCCCAAAATTGAAAAAGAAAGAGAAAATGAAAAAGAAAAGAATATCCAAGAATAGTGGGACAATTATAAAAGGTGTAACGCACACAAAAAGGAAATACTATTCATATGAAATTTTAGAAAAGGTAAAACAGTAGTGACATAAAGCAGACCAGCTGGAGGTTTCTTCTGGTTGCTAGGGACCAGTGGAGATGACTGATTGCACAGAGGCACAAAGAACTTTAGGGAGTGGTAGAAATGTTTCATATCATGACTGTGGTGATGGTTACATTTGTCAAAACTTATTAAATTGTAAATGTAAGGTTGGTAAATATTTTGTATGTATATTATGCTTTAATAAAGTTTTTTTGAAATCAAGTACTTAAGGAAAATTACAGTGCTTATTGCTAATCCTATGATAAATAAAAATTGGTATGAAATAACTTAGCTAATAAAACAAGAAACAACATATAAAACATTTCACTAAGAAAATTTACTTTTGGCTTAGCATGGTGCCTCACACCTGTAATCCCAGCACTTTAGGAGGCCGAGGCAGGTGGATTGCTTGAGCTCAGTTCAAGACCACCCTGGGCAACATGGCGAAATCCCCATCTCTACCAAAAATATAAAAATATTAATTAGCCAAGTGCGGTGGCAAGTGCCTGTAGTCCCAGCTACTCGAGAGGCTGAAATGGGAGGATCGCTTGAGCCTGGGTGGCAGAGACTGCAGTAAGCCAAGATCATGCCACTGCAGTTCAGCCTGAGTGACAGTGTGAGACCCTGTCTAAAATTTAAAAAAGGAAAGAAAATTTACTTTTTCTAAAGTAGTACCACTACACTGAAAGTAAATATATTAGCAGTTAAAATCAAGGTTTTAAAACTTTACAGCAATAAAAATATTTTAAACAAGATACAAAAAATGATCATTGCAATGCTGTTCATACTTCAAAAGCTAGATGAAAATCTAATGTTTATCAATTGCAGATTTGAAAAATGAATTCTAATGAAGCCACGCAAAATAATACAATACAGTGGTCGTAAAAATGAATTATACACAACATGGCTGGATCTTACAATTTATAAAGCCACCACATTACATCCATTTTATTTTTTTAAAACTAATAAAACAAAAAAAAACTAAACATTGTTCAAGGGCACATCCAAATGAGACTTTTTCAAAGTTTTTAAAATAAAGTTAATTATTAACTCAAAGACAGCTGTGACTTCAAAGATAGAAGCAGGATGACTTCAGGGAGAAAGATTCAGGGAGCAGGTACACTGAACAAACTGACCGTCCCGTTCTTCAGTTCCAGTAGTGGGTTCAAGAGTAGCCTTCAAAGTATACTTCATAATTCAAATAATATATACTCTTTATTTATATAAAATAATGCAGAATTTTAGTGTTTAAAGTAAAAAAATCACTATGTGAACAAATACTTAATCTAACATCTGAATGAGGTATTGTGATAAATGCATTCCACTTATTACTCCCATTTAATCCTCCTTACAGCCCTATGAAATGCAGAACAGTGAGTAGATGAAAGTACACTTCAACATTATCCCTACTTCACTGGAAAACACTGAGAAATAGAAAGGTAAACTCAACCCAAAGTCATACATCTAGTAAGTGGTGGAGCTAGAAATTAAATCGAAGTCATTCTAACTTCAGAGCCAAGCTTTTAACCAGTCCCACCAAAAAATAAAAAAAAATAAAAAAAATAAAAGCCTTATGTCATGGCATCAAATGTTTTACTTTTTTCATGGAATCTCAGTAAAGTCACATCACTTACAGCTATTCTAACAGTTTGGATAGAACTGGCCTTACTGGACTTCCCAACAATAAATCACTGTTTTCCAGCCACACCAACTGGAAGCTCCCACCAGTCTAAAAAATTTTCAAACAGTTATAAATCACGGTCCTTTGCAAGTAATCGCCAGCCAAGGACTGTAGATTCTTGATCTATCCCTATAGACATCTCCTTTAAAAAATCATTTTAAGGCCGGACGTGGTGGCTCACTCCTGTAACCCCAGCACGCTTTGGGAGGCCAAGGCAGGCAGACCACCTGAGGTCAGGAGTTTGAGACCAGCCTGGCCAACATGGTGAAACACCGTCTCTACTAAAGATAAAAAATTAGCTGGGCATGGTGGTATGCGCCTGTAGTCCCAGCTACTCAGGAAGTTGAAGCAGGAGAATCCCTTGAACCTGGCAGGCGGAGGTTGCTGTGAGCCAAGATGGCGCCACTGCACTCCAACTAGGGCAACACAGTGAGACTCGGTCTTAAAATAAAATTAAAATTAAAATTAAAATAAGTCAGTTTTTTTGTGTTTTTTTTTTTTTGAGGCGGAGTCTCGCTCTGTCTCCCAGGCTGGAGCTCACTGCAAGCTCTGCCTCCCGGGTTCACTCCATTCTCCTGCCTCAGCCTCCAAGTAGCTGGGACTACAGGCGCCCGCCCCCTGCCCGGCTAATTTTTTTTTTTTGTATTTTAGTAGAGACGGGGCTTCATCGTGTTAACCAGGATGGTCTCGATCTCCTGACCTCGTGATCCGCCCGTCTCGGCCTCCCAAAGTGCTGGTATTACAGGCATGAGTCACCGCGCCCGGCCTAAAATAAGTCAGTTTAAAGGCCGGGTGTGGTGGCTCACGCCTGTAATCCCATCACTTCGGGAGGCTGAGGCAGGCGGATTGCCTGAGGTCAGGAGATCAAGACCAGCCTGGCCAGCATGGCAAAATCCTTAATCTACTAAAAATACAAAAATTACCCAGGTGTGGTGGCAGGCGCCTGTAATCCCAGCTACTCAGGAAGCTGAGGCAGGAGAATCGCTTGAATTCCGAAGGCAGAGGTTGCAGTGAGCTGAGATCGCACCACTGCGCTCCAGACTGGGCGACAACAGCAAAACTCTGTCTCAAAAAAAAGTCAGGTGTTCTGCCCGCCTCAGCCTTCCAAAGTGCTGGGATTACAGGCATGAGCCACCGTGCCCAGCAATATCATCATGTTATAAAGACTTTTATCTTTTTTTTTTTTTTTTTTTTTTTTTTTTTGAGACAGAGTCTCCTTCTGTTGCCCAGCTTGGAGTGCAGTGACACAATCTCCACTCACTGCAAACTCCGCCTCCCAGGTTTCAAGCGATTCTCCTGCCTCAGCCTCCTGAGTAGCTGGGATTACAGGTGGCTGCCAACACTCCAGGCTAATTTTTTTGTATTTTTAGTAGAGACGGGGTCTCACCATGTTAGCCAAGCCGGTTTCGAACTCCTGACCTCAAGTGATCTGCCCACCTAGGATTCCCAAAGTGCTAGGATTACAGGCACAAGCCACTGTGCCCAGCCAAGACTTTCATCTTCTATCTGACTGGTTATCATGCATCTTGAGTGGTGTAGTAGCAGTTACCAGATAACTAAAAGGTTCTGTAATGTAGAATCTGATACATCAATCGTAGAAAACTAAAGCTGGAAAGAACCTGAGATTATGTGTAAAACAAGTGAACTGGTCATTATGAAGAAAATGATGCCAAGATAAGACTACTACTCTTTCTAGTTCCCATCTGGCAACATGTGTTTTCTGGCTTTAAATATGAGAGGTGTTATATCCAAGGCAAAATTAACAAATGTTGATTTTTATACATAAGACAATACAAACCTAAAAACAATTCACTTAAGTTGTTTAGTTTTTAAGCAATCATTGCTTTATAAGATTTCTATTATTTTGGTTCATATTTTAATTAGAAGGCATGAATGCAGAATTTATAATTAAAATGTTTATCTTTAAACTTTAGAAATTTAATTTCAAAATAAACTGAAGGAGAAATATAAATACAGTTATTACAACTAACAATGTCATTCTTATGCCAGTAATTCTTTTTCCATACTAATTCTCTAATAAGGTTATAACAGAACTTTAGAAATTAGAATTTTAGGAAAATGTTTATATAAAGGCACTTGATAATTATCCTGGCTTAGTAATGCTTTCATTCCTTTACCAAACTTTGTAATGTTCTTATTTTAACTAACATGACACAAAAACTGGTTTTAAAATTTGTCAGGAAGTTAAATCCATCAACTCAAGAGGAGGTACTCCAAAGAGTTAATTTCCAAGACAATGAATGATACTGCAGTCTGGGATTCCAAAGTCTTGATTTTAAAACGTCTGTGGTGGCCATCTGTGGTGGCCGGGTGCAGTGACTCATGCCTGTAGTCCCAGCACTTTGAGAGGCCAAGGTGGGTGGATCACCTGAGGTCAGGAGGTCAAAACCAGTCTGGCCAACATGGTAAAACCCCATCTCTACAAAATACAAAAAATTGGCAGGGACATGGTGGCAGGCGCCTGTAAACCCAGCTACTTGGGAGGCTGAGGCAGGAAAATCGCTTGAACCTGGGAGGCAGAGGTTGTAGTGAGAGGAGATCACACCGTTGCACTCCAGCTTGGGCAACAAGAGCAAAACTCTGTCTCAAAAAAACAGTCTGTCATTAGAATTAAATTTTTCTGTTGGGTAACCACAGACATACTTTCACTGCTGGAGGAATGTCATCTAAAAAGTTAGTTCAAGGTATTACTGACTTCAGGATACTTAAATTCTTCAACTGAAACCCATTTTTTAAATGAGAAGAACTTCAATTTTCTGCAATTCGACAATGTTGTTAATTAAGTAGCATCCCCTACCAGGACCACCACTCACACCAGTAACAGTATGAACATTTTAAATGACAGCAACTTATTAGAAGATAAAGTTCACTGAATTATGGAAAGAAAATGGTCTGTAGTTTGTAAATAATCGAGTTAGGTTCTAATTTCAGTTTTGCCACAAACTAGGTATATAACTTTAATAAACCTGTTACCTTTTCTGAAGCCTCTATCAACCCCAACACAGGGCTGTAAGAATGAAACAAGAGGTAAAAGTATTTCACTGTTGAATAGTGCTTAGAAATTGAGTTGGCAGAGAAAGTCACTGAACTTGAAGGGATATCAAAAGAATTATCCAATTTGAAGAAGAGAAAGAAAAAAGACTGAAGAAAAATGGGTAGAACTTTAAGGACTCATAAAAATATCAAATGGTTGGCTGGGCATGGTGGCTCACACTTCTAATCCAAGCACTCTGGGAGGCTGAGGCAGGGGGATCACCTGAGGTCAGGGGTTCAAGATCAGCCTGGCCAACATGGCTAAACCCCATCTCTACTAAAAATACAAAAAAAAAATTAGCCAGGTGTGGTGGCAAGCACCTGTAATCCCAGCTACTCAGGAGGCTGAGGCAGGAGAATCACTTGAACCCATGAGGCAGAGGTTGCAGTGAGCTGAGAGAGCACCATTGCAACTCCAGCCCGGGGAACAAGAACGAAACTCCACGTCAAAAAAAAAAGCAAATCAAATGGTCTAACAAGTATGATTGGAGTCCCAGAGGAAGGAGAATTAAATTGAAGCAGAAAAAGTACTTGAAGAATGGCCAAAACTTTCCGTATTTGATGAAAACACAAATTTACAAATCCAAGAAGCTCAAAGAATACCATGCAGGATAAATACAAAGAAAACTAGACCTAAATACATAGTCAAACTATTTTAAACCAAACATAAAAAGAAAATCTTAAAAGCATCCACAACAAAAAAAGACCACACATACTGAGAACAAGATTAAAAATCACCTCTTCAAAAAAAGGGGCGGGGGGGGTGGTTACAACACAACAGAACAACATCTTTAAACTGCTGAAATAAAAAAATCATCAACCCAGAATTTTCTATCCAGTGAACCAAACCTTCAAAAATAGAGTGAAAGAGAGACATTTTCAGATAAATAAAAGTTGAGACAATTAGTGATAAACAATTCTGGAAATGAAATTATATCCTTCAGGCCAAAGGGAAAGGGGCATCAGATGAAAATGCACATCTATAAAGATGAAGGAAGAGTACCAGAAATGTCTTACTGTCAAATGGGTGACGGCTTCTGCTACTCTCTGTCTTCCTTTGAGGACGCGTATGCTATAATTTGTCTTCAAAGGACAGTCGAAGATTCTCATGGAAAAGACTATACAAATCAAAGTACCTTTAAATATTGATAATTTATGAAACACTCTGGACAATGAATTACTGAGCTAACATTTTTAAGTTTTAAAACTATACTAAAGGACAAAATGTCTGGGTATCTTATACATCTAAGCAGACAACTTAAAAGTGACTACAGAATAAGACTAAGAAAAACAGAATTAACTGCACAGGACTAAATGAACTAGTGAGAGAAATTTAACCAGTGATTTGTTTCACACTACGGTTTTTTTCTTTTGATTTTTTGTTTTTTGTCTTGAGACACAATCTTACTCTATTTCCCAGGCTGGAGTGCAATGGTGAGATCTCAACTCACTGCAGCCTCTGCCTCCCGGGTTCAAGTGATTCTTGTGCCTCAGCCTCCCCAGTAGCTGGGATTACAGGCACCCGCCACCATCCCCGGCTAATTTTTATGTTTTTAGTAGAGAGGGATTTCACCATGTTGGTGAGGCTGGTCTTGAACTCCTGACCTCAGGTGATCCACCTGCCTCAGCCTCCCAAAGTGCTGGGATTACAGGCGCGAGCCACCATGCCCAGCCGTTTTTTGCTTTGTTTTGAGGCAGGGTCTTGGTCTCTTGCCCAGGAGGGAGTGCGATGATGCAATCACGGCTCACTGAGGCATCAGCCTCCCAGGGTCAAGCGATCCTCCCACCTCAGCTTCCCCAGCAGCTGGGACCACAGGCATGTGCCACCATGCCCAGTTAATGTTTTTATTTTTTATTTTTGTAGAGATGGGGTCTCACTATATTGCCCAAGCTGGTGTTATTTTTTAATATTCTGTTTTCTGATGGCTATATGAGGAAGCCCTTTTCCTTTCTTCTTCATCTACCTCTAGCTCACAATTTAATATGTTATGTTTTTGTAGGAAAATTTTTAAATGGCATTTGAGTGTGGTGGTGCATGCCTGTAGTCCTAGCTACTCAGGAGGCTGAGGCAGGACTGCTTGAGCCCAGGAATTCAAGATTGCAATGAGCCACGATTATACCACTGCACTCCAGGTAGGTCAAGAGAGTAAGACCCCGCCTCAAAATAAAGTAAAAATTGAGTCTATTTTTCATGTTATTAACGTTATTTGCATATGCTTAATCAAATTCCATCAGGACAAAGGTAAATAAAATTTACCAGAATGACTGGACAAATCGTTGTACAATCAAGGTCATATACTATGTGTTATAATTAAGAAGGATATAATGATATAATGTCACATAATTATAATATAATGGTATGACAAGTCCAGCAATATAACAAAGACAGTAGGGCAGGACACAGTGGCTCATACCTGTAATCCCAGCACCAACACTTTGGGAAACCAACGCAGGGGGATTATTTGAGCCCAGGAGTTCAAGACCAGCCTAGGCAATATAGTGATGCCTCACTTCCACAAAAAAATTTCAATAAACATCTTATAAATTAAAAAAATTTTTAAAAAGAAAACAAAGATTGTATATTATACAGGAAGTCAATGCCTATGGGCGTGGTACCTGTTCTTGGTTTACAGGAACTAGCTTCACAGATGGAAGGTCACTTAGTAGCAGCCAATGACTCAGTAAATTTAGGGAACCTGGACAAGAGATGACTTCATCCAAATTCATAAGTATTCCAAGTGAAATCTGGTAGACAGGGTATTATATTTGCTTCCTAGCTTCGGGATCAAAGAACAAATAAAAGAGGCATTAAAAGTTCAAGTCAGCCAGGCACAGTGGCTCATGCCTATAATCCCAGAACTTTGGGAGGTCAAGGAGGGTGATCACCTGAGCCAGGAGTTTGAGACCAACCTGGACAACATGGCAAAACCCCATCACTACTTAAAAAAAAAATTAGCTGGGCATAGTAGCAGGCACCTGTAATCCCAGCTACTCGGGAGGCTGGAGCAGGAGAAACACCTGAACCGGGGAGGCAGAGATTGCAGTGACCTGACAGTGCACCACTGCACTTCAGCCTGAGTGACAGAGCGAGACTCTGTCTCAAATAAATAAATAAATAAATAAAGTCCTGTAATCAGACAACACATATGGGCATAAGGATGGCACTGAATAGAGGCCTGAGACTTTGGCAAATATGGTCAATTAATCAAGTTACCAAAGCAAACCAAGAAAAAAGGAACATCTTTTTTACAAATAGCTCTGGAACTGGATATCTATAATTTAATCAAAAGTTGGTCCTCTGGCTGGGTGCAATGGCTTATACCTGTAACCCACACACTTTGGGAGGCCAAGGCAGGTGGATCACCTGAGGTCAGGAGTTTGAAACCAGCCTGGCCAACATGGTGAAAACCCGTCTCTACTAAAAAAATACACAAATTAGACGGGCATGGTGTTGGGCACTTGTAGTCCCAGATACTTGGGAGGCTGAGGCAGGAGAATCCCTTGAACCCGGGAGGCAGAGGTTGCAGTGAGCCGAGATTGTACCACTGTACTCCAGACTGAGAGACAAGAGCCAAACTCTATCTTTTAAAAAAAAGGTATATTTTATGTTCTGTAAATGTTACTACAATTAAAATGAATGGGAAAGATCTCTTTGGCATGACAGGGCATTATTTCCAGGAGATATCAGTTAAGTAGGGGAAAAAGCAAAGTGCAAAAGAGTATATATAGTATGCTATCTTTTGTATAAAAAATAAATAAAACATACAGATATCATCAAAAAAAAGAAACAGGAAGGATAAGACAGAAAACGTTTACGTTTGTTACCTAAGAAAACTGAAGAAAAATGGCATGGAAGAGATACAAAAGCAATGTATGCCTTTTGTATAATTCTGACTTTTGAAAGCATGTTATTATTCTATATATTACAAAAATAGAAATCAGAATGAGAGGCAGCATAAGCAAACAAGTAAATAAATTTAATTTTGTTTCAAATGAATACCTTAACTAGATTATACAGAAAGTAAGGTGGGAAGTAAAAGTGGGGAGGAGGTCGGGCGTGGTGGCTCACTCCTGTAATCCCAGCACCTTGGGAGGCAGAGGCAGGCGTATTGCCTGACATCAGGAGTTGGAGACCAGCCTGGGCAACGTGGTGAGACCCTGTCTCTATTAAAGATATACAAATTAGCTGGGTGTGGTGGCACGCACCTGTAGTCACAGCTACTCAGGAGGCTGAGGCAGAAGAATCCCTTGAACCCAGAAGGCAGAGGTTGCAGTGAGCCGAGATGGCACCACTGCACTCCAGCCTGAGCAACAGAGCGAGACTGTCTCAAAAAAAAAAAAAAAGTGGGGTGGAGAAGGGGTATGGAGGGCTAATCCAAGCAATTTAAATTTTAACTATTTACTCTCTGTCTTGGGTAAAATTGGGAGGTGGAGAAGAATTACAGACAAATGCTCCACTCATTTTCAGTCTGTTTATTGTAGTGAAATGAAAAAACCAATTCTGAAATTATTTTAGATATATTAGAGGATTAGGCAAATGAGTAAACGTACCACATAATAAGAAGGGACATAAAAATAAAAAATGGGGTACAAAGAACCCTGCAGACATGGAATAAAGAGGTACATACTGATATAAACTCATGATTTCTAAAATACGTATATCAATGTTTCAATGAACACTTGTGCAGTCGGCCCTCTGTATCCATGGATTCTGCATCCACTGATCAAAAATACTCAAAAAATAAATTGTAAAAAACAATACAACAATAAAATACAAATTAAAAAATACAGTTTAACAATAACCTACACAGTATTTACTCTCTGTTACATTCTTTTAAGTAATCTAGAGATGATTTAAAGCATACAAGAAATTGAACATGGGTTACATGCAAATACAATTGCTACTTGATAGTTTAAAGAACTTGAGCATCAGCAGATTTTGGTGCACACAAAGGGTCTTAGACCCAGTCACCCTCAGGTACGAAGGGATGACTGTATGAGTATGTATATGTATGTGTATGTGTATAAGCATGCATATTATTTTCTAGCTCTATCCACTAAAAAGGCCAAGATGAGAAAACAGCCCAGAATTAGTGAGGACAGCTAGCACTCAGAGAGATCCTGGTCTCTAAAACTTTTATTCCCCACAAGGACACAGCGGCCCACTTACAGGAGTTTCACTAGGCCAAACTTCTAGGACAATTTGAGCACTAAAATAATTAAGCAGGGTAAGTGAATCATAAACCATTCAAAAAATAGGAATTCATGAATCCATAACCAATAGATAGGGCTACTGATTACGGAATACAGCCAAGAGCTGACAGGTAATGTGAAAGGAATGCTGGAAAGAAAAAAATGACCATTTTGCAATCATCACAATAAAAGGCTGGATCAGACAAGAGTCAATGAATGCTAATTCTAGAAGAAACTGTGAAAAGAATCAGAATATCTACATTGTTTCCCCACAGGCTGTTTACTGCTTGGCAAAAGAGAGGGCGAAAAAACCATACAGTGGAGAAATCTGGCAACACCTTGGCCAAGGGATCAAAATTTGCATCACAATAAGGGACAGATGGACGTCATATGACTCCATCTCAGAGTATCACATTACCGATGTAGTATTCCTGCCAAGAATATGTAACATCTTCATCTAATCACAAGGAAATTTCAGACCAACATAAAATGAAGAACATCTCCATTGAAGAGAGTAAGGGGGTTAGGGAAGGGTTGTGTTCTCAAAAATGCCAATGTCATAAGAGATAAGGAAAGGCTGTGAAAATATCCCAGGAAAAAAGAGGCTAAAGAGAAATAATAACTGAATGCAGAACCTGACCCCAGACTGCAGTCTATACGGGAAGCATAGAAAATGCTACAAGAGACTTCCTTAGGTCAACTGACAAAACTGGAATATGGGCGATAGATTTCATCAATGTCCCATTTATGAAGTTATTAACTGTACCATGGTTATATAAAAGAATTACCCTATTTGTAGGAATACAACAGAAGTATTTGGGGAAAGAAGCATAACATATGTAATTTACCCTCAAATGGTTAAAAAAAAAATTGTGTGTTTATGTGTATGGAAAGAGAAAAGAGAGTAGGACGGCACAAATACAAATAATAAAGCAAGTGGGTAAGTCTGGATAAAGGATATCCAGATGTTCTTTACACTATATTTTTGCAACTTTTGTAAATGTATACTTCCAAATAAAAGGAACTAAAAAAAAAAAAAATTGGCCGAGCACAGTGGTTCACACCTGTAATCCCAGCACTTTAGGAGGCCAAGGCAGGTAGATCACCTAAGGTCGGAGTTCAAGACCAGCCTGACCAACATGGTGAAACCCCATCTCTACTAAAAATACAAAATTAGCTGGGCATGGTGGCGGGTGCCTGTAATCCCAGCTACTCGGGAGGCTGAGGCAGGCTTGAACCTGGAAGTGGAGGTTGCAGTGAAACAAGATTGCACCACTGCACTCCAAGCTGGGTAACAAGGCAAGTCTGTCTCAACAACAACAACAACAACAAAAGAAATCTGTGGAGATAGTTCTCTGCTATGTTCAGAAGAATGGGTATATATCACAATTAACTGAGGGATTTCATAGGGAAATTACAAGACCTAAGGCTGGTAACTTGGATAGATTCTCAGATAAAGTACCATTGGAAATGTCAGAGAAGGGAGTTTGTACTTTTTTTTTCTGTAAGCCAAGGAAAGGTAGCACAAAACTTAGAGCACAACATAAGCTTGGCTAAAAGTATAAATTTAGGAAAATCTAGCAAAACTTTGAGTGGACAAGGAAGCAGTAGAGACAAGGACAAACACCCTCATGAAATTATGGGGTCTTGGCCTCAGAAGCTAAAATTAGGAACAGAAAGTGCAACAAATACAGGACATATGAAACTAGAAAGCCAGATAAAGCCTGCTTACCAAATGTATCAGAGTGTGGTGGGATTCAAAGACAACTCAGATTTCAAACCTAGCTAACCAAGAAAATGACGAGATTACTAAAAGAAATTTAGCTAAGCAAAGCATGATTGCTTTCTCGGCAACCAGGCAGCTTTTTCTATTCTCATTTTTCCTATTCTGATATAATATTAGAAGTTAAGAAAAGGGGCAGATGCAGTGGCTCACGCCTATAATCCCAGCACTTTAGGCCAAGGCAGGCATATCACTTGAGGCCAGGAGTTTCAGCCTGGCCAACATGGTGAAATCCCATCTCTACCAAAAATACAAAACTTAGCCGGATGTGGCAGTGCACGCCTATAATCCCAGCTACTTGGGAGGCTGAGGCATGAGAATTGCCCAGGAGGCAGAAGCTGCAGTAAGCCGAGATCACACCACTGCACTCCAGCCTGGGTGACAGAGGGAGACTCTGTCTCAAAAAAAAAAAAAAAAAAAAAAAAGTTAAGAAAGGGGTTAGATGAAATGTTATTTGCCGCACAAGCAATCTGGGGAAATTTGTCTTCACAAGGTGAAACAGTAAATATAAGTTGGGGCTAATTCAGATGTTTGACTAAATGCCATTAAAATATTCACACATAAGGAGGGAGGATTTCTTCTCTTCCCCCAAAATTATGTTTGTATATGTATGTATATACATATATACGAATACCATCACCCTTTGTATGACACATTGGAATTGCACTTGTTCTGTTACATGCAGATTTTTCTCTACTTCTGCCATGCCTAAGACAGTAGGACCAACATTTCCTCTTCTTTCTCCTCCTCCTCAAGCCTACTCAACCTCACAAGAAGAATGAAGACCTTTATCATGATCCACTTAATGAATAATATATATATTTCCTCTTCCTTATGACCTTTTTTTTTTTTTTTTTTTTTTTAAGGGATGAAGTCTCGCTCTGTTGCCCAGGCTGGAGTACAGTGGCATGATCTCAGCTCACTACAACCTCCACCTCCAAGGTTCAAGTGATTCTCCTGCCTCAGCTTTTCGAGTAGCTGGGATTACAGGCACACGCCACCACGCCCAGCTAATTTTTGTATTTTTACAAAAATGACCATGTTGGCCAGGCTGGTCTCAAACTCCTAACCTCAGGTGATCCACCCACCTTGGCCTCCCAAAGTGCTGGGATTACAGGCACGTGCTACCACGTCCGGCCATGACTTTCATTTTTAATTATTTATTTATTAACTTATTTTCTAGAGACAAGGTTTCATACTGTTGCTCATGCTGAAGTGTAGTGGTGCAATCATAGCTGACAGCAGCTTCAAATTCCTGAGATCAAGCAATCTCCCACCTCAGCCTCCTAAGGTAGCTAGGACTACAAGCGCACACCACCTTGCTGGCTAATTCTGTGTGAGTTTTGTAGAACTGGGGATGTTGCTATGTTGTTTAGGCTGGTCTCCAACTCCTGGCCTCAAGTGATCCTCCCGCGTCCGACCCCCAAAGTGCTGGGATCATAGTTGTGAGCATATAAGTGAGCTACCATGCCCAGCCTCCTCACAATTTTCTTCATTTTTTCTATTTCTTTTTGGATACAGGGTTTCATTCTGTTGCTCAGGCTAGAGTGCAGTGGCACAATCACAGCTCAGGCGCTGCCTCAACCTCATGGGCACAGGCAGTCCTCCCACCTCAGTCTCTCTAGTGCCAGGGACTAAGGCACAGGCCACTATGGCCAGTTTTTGCATTTTCTGTAGAGATGGGGTTTCGCTGTGTTGCCCAGACTGTTCTCCAACTCCTGGACTCAGGTGATCTAACCACCTCAGCCTCTCAAAGTGCTAGGATTATAAACATGAGCCACCGCACTCGGCCATGATTTTCTTAATAACATTTTCTTTTCTCTAGCTTACTTTATTATAGGAATACAGGATATAATACATGTAACATACAAAATATGTGTTAATCAGCTGTTTATATTATCAGCAAGGCTTCTAGGCAAGAGGAGGCTATTAGTAGTTAAGTTTGGGGGGAGTCAAAAGTTCTGCACATTTTTTACTGAATCAGTGTCCCCAGTCCTCAGTTGTTCAAGGGCCAAGTGTATATATATACATATGTATTCACTCAAGTACTCTAAGCTCATTCAAGGGCCAAGTGTATATAAATACATACGTATTCACTCAAGTACTCTAAGCTCATTCATTTAATAATCATTAAAGAGAAAAACATGAAGCATAAAGTTTTAATTAAATCATATATTAAAGAGGAGGGTAGTAACTTCAGAAGGTTGAAGACAAAAAATTACAAAGGATCAAATCAAAGTCAAGCTGAATTACCTGGCTAACCCGTCAAAGGATGTCCAAGCAGTTTATTTTTATTGGTCTCTGAGTCCACCGTCCAGCAAGTATTTTGATCCTGAGGACAAAAAAAAAGAAGAGGGATTGAATTTCTGTCTTTTCTTCATTTAAGCATTATGATTAGTCACCCACAAATTAAGTCTTCCGGCCAGGTATGGTGGCTCATGCCTGTAATCCCAGCACTTTGGGAGGCAAGGCAGGCAGACCACTTGAGGTCAGGAGTTCAAGGCTAGCCTGGCCAACATGGCAAAACCCCAACTCTACTAAAAATACAGAAATTAGCCAGGTGACGTGGTATGCGCCTGTAATCCCAACTATTTGGGAGGCTGAAGCAGGAGAATCACCTGAACCTGGGAGGCAGAGGTTGCAGTGACCTGAGACTATGCCACTGCACTCCAGCCAGGGTGACAGAGCGAGACTCTTTCTCAAAAAAAATTAGGTGTTCCCATTTTTCCCTTCCCTGGACATACGGAACAAACAAAAGCTATCAAGTACACCACCTCTTCCTAGAAATTTGAGTAGATGTCTTACTGTACCATAAAATCACTACTTCTGTTTGAAAAGTCAAGCATAGGGTCAGGCACAGTGGCTCATGCCTATAATCCCAGAACTTTGAAAGGCTGAGGTGGGAGGACCACTTGATGCCAGGAGTTCAAGATCAGCCTGAGCAACATAGCAAGACACCATCTCCACACACAAAAAAATAGAAATTAAGAAATTAAAAATAAAAGTCAGGGCCAGGCACAGTGGCTCATGCCTGTAATCCCAGCACTTTGGGAGGCCGAGGTGGGTGGATCGCATGAGGTCAGGAGTTTGAGACCAGTCCAGTCAACATGGTGACACCCCATCTCTTCTAAAAATACAAAAAAATTGGTTTGGCGTGATGGCATGCGCCTGTAGTCCAGCTACTCGGGGAGGCTGAGGCAGGAGAATTGCCTGAACCAGGGAAGCAGAGGTTGCAGTGACCCAAGACCATGCCATTGCACTCCAGCCTGGACAACAAGAGCGAAACTCCATTTCAAAAATTAATTAATTAAAATAAAAGGCATGGCATATATAATATATACTCTGTCAGTCTGTAAAAATGGATAATGCAAAATGGAGGTGGTGGAGACCAGATCTTGAAAAGTGATCAAAACAGATGGGTACTCTGACCTTGTGGGGGTATTCATTTGTACAAAATGAGTGCTCAACAGAGAATAAAGACAACATTAATACCCTGGCAGAAGCAAATGTTTCAATGCCCTAGTCCAAAAATTATCAGATGAGGGAGGGATGGATAAAGCAAACAAGCAAGAGCCAGAGGAACGGCTCAGATGTTTTCTTGCCTTGTATAAAAGGATGCATTTTGACCACCGAAACAAAATATTAACGGGGAAATGAGAAACCGTTCTTCAAAATAATCTGCAATAAAACACATGAACATATAAACAGCAGGCTTTTGCACTTGAAGAAATGGTATGCAGGTTCTGCTGCGATAAATAAGTGAGCCAGTAAGAACATTCACTTTACCTTATGAATTTCCAAATTTAACAATAAAGCAACAATCTGATTGCCACTAATTCCAATGGTATCAAACCAAGATAACAACCATAATTACGGCCTAAAGTTAAGAGCTTTCATGCTGGAATTGGTAGATCTGTTGGTATGGGGGAAAGGAAAAATGATATATTCACAAGTTACAAGTAACATACATATTAGAGCCATGGCCATTCCACGTAGTGTAGTCTGCAGACAGTGTATGGGGAGAGCCACCCACAATCTAGCTGCATTATGGAAAGGTCTGTTGTACTTCTGAAACTAAAATTAGAGGGGAGAAAATCAGTGAGCAAGGAATGGGAGGCACATTACATGTGGCTCACAAAGGAAAAAGAGAACTCTAGGTAGTGCCGGGTGACTATCCCTTATGCAAAACGCTTGGAAGCATAAGTGTCTTGGATTTTTTTTTTCAGATTTTTTAAATATTTGCATATGCATACTGAGATAGCAAGCAGAAGAAACCCAACTCTAAACATAAAATTCATTTATGTTACTTATACACACAGCCTGAAGGTAATTTTATATAATTAATATTTTTAATAATTTTGTGCACCAAAGTTGTAGCTTTTTTTTCTTCTTTTTCTTTTTTAGACAGGATCTCACTCTATGCCCAGGCTGGCTGGAGTGTGGTGGCATGGTAATGGCTCATCTCAGCCTCGACCTCCGAGGCTCAAACAATACTCCCACATCAACTACCCAAGGAGCTGGGACTACAGGCACACACCATCATACCCAGCTAATTTTTATATTTTTTGTAGAGACAGGGTTTCACCATGTTGCCCAGGCTGGCCTCGAACTCCTGAGCTCAAGTGATCTGTCTGCCTCAGCCTCCAAAAGTGTTGGGATTACAGGTGTGAGCCACCATTCCCGATCGAATGTGATGTTTTTTTAACTTAAATTTTTATGTTATCCAATTTAATTCGTGTAAGATGAAGGGAGAAAAGGTAGGCAGAACTTCTGTAAAGCACTTCTAAGATCTTCTGGCCCTGTTTTAAATCAGGTTTCACTTCTAAAATGGTTCTGTTTTTTCCTTAATTAGGAAAGAGGAAGGAAGGTCATGGAGTGGGGTTAGCACCTAAGGAACAAGAGAGGTGGGATAAGGAAAAGATTTTTGGGGGAGATGGGGGTGGAGGATGGAGTTTCACTCTGTTGCACAGGCTGGAGTGCAGTGGCATGATCCCAGTTCACTGCAATCTCTGCCTCCCAGGTTAAACGATTCTCCTACCTCAGCCTCCCGAGTATCTGGGATTATAGGTGCATGCCACCATGCCCAGCTAATTTTTGCAGAGAAAGGGTTTCACTACATTGGCCAGGCTGGTATCAAACTCCTGAACTCAAGCAATCTGCCCACCTTAGCTTTCCAAAGTGCTGGGATTACAGGCATGAGCCACCATGGCAGGCCAGGAAAGGAATTTGAGTCAGAAAGTATCTAGTAGCATAATGGACCTGGGATAGCCAGGCGCGGTGGCGGGCGCCTGTAGTCCCAGCTACTCGGGAGGCTGAGGCAGGAGAATGGCGTGAACCCCGGAGGCAGAGCTTGCAGTGAGCCGAGATTGTGCCACTGCACTCCAGCCTGGGCGACAGAGAGAGACGCCGTTTCAAAATAAATAAATAAAATTAAAAATAATAATAATAATAATAATAGACCTAGGAAACAATTACTGCTGCCTAGTGCAGAAGGTGATGAGAGGGCCTAGATTAATACTCCAGTGTTACAGTGCTGGTTTTCACACTTCTCAAAGGAAAGCTGACCCTGCCAATCTGCACCCTTGGACCCAAATTTTAACTGCTGGACTCCCAGGTGGAAGATCATGTAAAGTCAGCATGCCCAAATGAACCAAGAATGCAACCATGGGTGGAATCTAAATGATCAAACTGAAGAACAGCGAATGAATGAGAGCAGACACCACATGGCAAGACAGAAGATCCAACCAAATCAAGCCTTGACATCACCCCACGGCAGGATCCACTCAGATCACACCTCATTACTCTCCAAATATAAAACCTGCACCCAAACTCTAGCTCAGAAAGGCAGATTTGAGGCCAACACCTGTCTCCTTACACAGCAGCCTTGCAATAAACTTTTCTTCCTACAAAAACTTGGTGCTCAGTGTTCAGCTTTCCGTTGCATACACAGGAAAAGAGACCCAGTTCAGTTCACTAACATAAAGACAAGCCAGGTACAAAATTCTCCCCTCCGAGGAAGTGTATAGTTAAACCAGAGAGATTGGCAAATAGTCACAGAACAATGATTGGCTTGCCTACCAGGAACCTGGAAAGGTGTACTACTATATACCAGGATCCTGTAAGTATGGAACTATTAGTAAACTTGCTGGTGAGTTAAACTTGTCTGGAAAAAAGATTCTGCAAATGCAACAATCCTAGCAGATTTCTTAGGACAGTATTTTTTTTTCTTTATCAAAAACAAGATTATCCCTTTTCACAATTCAGATTTTAGTCAATCACACATACAAAAACCAAATCATACTGACATAAAACTAAATGTGACAAGTTCCAGAAACATTAGATATCTGAGAAGGTGACAGAGACATTAAATTTTCTAGTAGAATTAACAGTTTACTGATGAGATCTACATTACCAAAACCTGCATCACCAGGCCAGGCATGGCAGCGCACACCTGTAATGCCAGCTACTTAGGAGGCTGAGGCAGGAGGATTGCTTGAGCTCAGGAGTCTGAGTCCATCTTGGACAACACGGCCCCTGTTTTAGTTTTAGGTTTTTGTTTTATTTTAAACCTTCATCACCAGAGACCTAAAAGGACATGGGGGGAAATCAAACATCAAATTAAGCCTTGTTAATAGCTAGTCTGAGAAGATGTGCCTCAAGGCCAGAACAAAGAATAAAACTGGGGGAGAGGAGTTGATACACAGGAAAATCCAAACTATGTAATATATAATGCTTGGAAACACCAACAGGGCAAAAAGCAGCCACTGAATATTATAAACATGTTTTTCTTTTACTGTTGAACATGGAAAGGGGCAAGGATTCCACAATCATATTAAACCCATTGTTCTTTCCAAGCTCCTGCTGGCACTGCTCCCAGGATCACCTTCCTCACTTCCCTAAAATCATAGAAAAGGGGAACCACTGTCATTGGGAAAAGTCAGCTGTTGCCCAATAATCTTCAAAGTACTACAGAGTAGACTGGTTCACCAAATGAATTTCAGGTTAAAGATTGCATAATATTAGCGTTAAATTTAACATCAAAATCCAACACTTTTGCGATTGGGATTATTTATCAACTGATAAATATCTTCGATCAAAACTCTGACCACAGCTTTCACTAGTAACAATCAACTACAGCTAATCTATAGCTATAATGAAAGGAAAAGACCAAATGCAAGTTGAAAATCATATGAACATTTCAAGTTATATAAAACGGGGCTGGGTGCAGTGGCTCATGCCTGTAATCCTAGCACTTTGGGAGGCCAAGGTGGGCAGATCACCTGAGGTCAGGAGTTCAAGACCAGCCTGGCCAACATGGCTAAACCCCACCTCTACTAAAAATAGCTGGGTCTGGCGGCAGGTGCCTGTAGTTCCAGCTACTCAGGAGGCTGAAGCAGGAAAATCGCTTGAACCTGGTAGGCAGAGGCTGCAGTGAGCTGAGATCGTGCCACTGCACTTCAGCCTGGGCAACAGAGCAAGACTCTGTCTTAAAAAATAATAATAAAGTTATATAAAATGGACCACATTTTTTGAAATACATAAACTTAACTCAGTTTAAGAATTTTTTTCTCAAGCCTGTAATCCCAGCACTTTGGGAGGCCGAGGTGGGTGGATCACGAGGTCAGGAGATCGAGACTATCCTGGCTAACATGGTGAAACCCCGTCTCTACTAAAAATACAAAAAACTAGCCGGGCGTGGTGGCGGGCACCTGTAGTCTCAGCTACTTGGGAGGCTGAGGCGGGAGAATGGCGTGAACCCGGGAGGCGGAGCTTGCAGTGAGCCGAGATCACGCCACTGCACTCCAGCCTGGGAGACACAGCGAGACTCCGTCTCAAAAAAAAAAAAAAAAAAGAATTTTTTTTTCCCATTACTTAGTCCATTATTCTATGTTCAATTAAGTAAAAATGTATTTGCTTCCCAGGAGAACATTGGTAAGACATTTATTACAATCTTTTTTAAATACTATAATCTTCTTGATAAGGGAGTGGGGGACAAGGAATTATTTCAAATTACAGCATATGCATGTCTAGTAAAATAAGGACAGGTATTATCACGTATCTTGAGATATATACTAGAAAGAATCAAGCTGACTTATAATTTATTCTACATATTTAATAAATTAAACATTTAGTTCTATACCGAATCAGCCTGAAAATTCACAATAACACAGTGAAAACAGACGCCTTGGCTTCTGAAAACCTAGATTTTGTAAAGTCCTGCTTCTTGAAATGATCTTGTGTTAGACTTTAATTTGATTTCAATTAAACGCTTGCAGTGTATCTATTAGATGTCAGGCACTGCACTGACACTTGGAAATTAAGTAAATCACGGTCACTGCCATCAATTAATTAGGAAAAGGGAAGCAGGTATAAACAGACACTAAAGTTCCTAAAATGAAAACTATGTTCACTCAGTAAGCATCTGCTAAGCATCCATGTGCCACATTGTGCTAGACACCATGGATAAAAGGAATAATTAAAAAGACCCGAGTCCCATGAAAGCATAAGGAAAGAATAGAGAAAAGCTACCCTGCCTTTTTCATGGGGTTGTTGTGTTAAGCACTATTTACATGTGAAAGCAAGAAAAATCCAAAACCATTTATCTCAGCCAAAGGGGGAGGTATTAATTGTACAATTTCTGCAATTATATCCAGAGTTGTCATAACCAAAATGCCATTTGAGTTTCTTTATAATAAAAGGCAAAGGAGAAAAAAACTTCTATGAAATGGCCATTTGTGTAAAAATTACATAGGGATACAGGAAACATAAATGGGGTATTTAAAGGTAGTTAATACTGAAAACTTATTTTTAATTCAACACATCCAGGAAATCACACCACATATTTTTGCTTATACAACGATACTATCCACTGATGAACTATGGCACTAAACTAGCCTAAATTTTATTTAATTCGCTTTAGATTAAGGAGAAAACTTAAAAATCTGGTTGGCAGATTAGTATAACAGGCCCGGTATCTTTGGCTGAGTTGAAGTTACCAAGAGTTACCAAAACAGGCATGCAAGCAAGCTGCTTGCTTGTGCTTGTTCTGCCTCTCTCTCCCCGCCACTTTGGAAAAACTGCATGCAGTGCTGCAGGATCACACAAAATAAATACAGGAAAGAGGGTGGGAGGGTTGGGTGGGGAAGTGAGCAAAGCTCTGGGCTCCACCAGTGGAAGGCGTTCCACAAGAATTGCTACAGGGTCAAAAGTTTACAGTGGTTTCAATTTCACCTTTTAGCAGCCAATCAGGAAACACAGGCTGCATGCTGACCCCTCCGGCTACAAATGAACATTAACTCATTGGCTACCAGGATTGCACATTTTCCTTTTCTTATAAGGCTTTCCCTTCTTTTTCTTTTTTTTAAGGGCAGGGGAGTGGAGAAGGCAAAGAACATAAGTTCAAGGTGACAATTTTATTCAAGACAACATATTTTACACAGGTGTTTGAGGGGAGAAACGATCAAGTAATTATCTTCTTTCTTCTTAAAATCTGAGTTTATCCTGTAGTATCTAACAAACCAATTATTAATGCTAGTATCAAGACAAAGAATGAATTGAGGCAGGTAAAGAAGATGGATTTTCCTCCATGAGGCTGCAATTCTACGAACAATTTATAGGATGGTAAAAGATAATACTGGTTGTGTATCCAGTAAATGCTTTAAAAGTAACTCAGATAAGACATCTAACTTAAGGATTCGCCTATACCCCAATTTTCTTATTTGCATAGATTCCCTACCCTCTCCTCAAACCACTACTATACACATGCGATGTTCCTCTATCCTTTTCATAATGTGGATCCACAGAAAAATAGGCAGAGCTCCTAAGGTTTAAATTTTTTTTCTTCTATTTCATTACCTGGGAGTAACTATATGATAAACTCAGGAGTGAACCATTTGGCATAGGTACAACTGCTCCCTATTTATGTAAATTTCTTCAAAATGCAGAAACCAATAAACTAATCCATTAAATAATATTTTCAACACTCTATATTTAACATTGAGCAAGGTTAAAATGAAAACCTCTACTACATACACCTTAACCAGACTACATTTAAAAACTAGATGCCTTTGAAGCACCACAGGATAAAAGTGAAATCGCTGTATTAACTGCTCTCCTATCAAAATGATTAGTCAAATCCTAATGAACACACTGTGAATTTGTAGTTAGCAATATTTCTCTCTCTGACACAATAGGCAGTTGAATTTTAATGGACTCATCGACTTAAATTTACCTTTACGTTTAGAATACCCTGTAGGCACCATCATTGCCTAAGAAAACGATTTCATGTAAGATATTAGTTCTTATCCAAACCAGCAAAGTAAGACCCCCGTTCTTTCTGAATACAGGAAAGTAAGCAAATATACAGAAGTGTGTTACTTAATACAACTGCTGAAGGGTTCCAAAATAACTTCAGTGTTTAAAGTTTATAAAGCAATATAATGTCAGTTAAGATAGTAAATAAACTCGATGCTGATAGTTTTTTCTTAATTCAGCATTAAAAGAAGAAATTTTCTAGTAACAATTTCCAAGCCTTCGTGATTTAAAGTTTATGCATATTTGGCAATAAAAAGTCTACTTTAAAACAGACCTAGTTGTTTTTTCAACATGGCTTGCAAAAGCTTTCCATATATGTATATATAGATATATATTAAATTAGGGGTTTTCTGTATATCTTTTTACAAAATGGCCTCATTTTGAAGGAAAATGGATGCGATAAAATTTTACATCAAGTCAGCATGTTAGCAAGAAGCTTTTTTGTGTGTTCTGAATTTGATTAATACAAGCCAAGGTCACTTCCTGAAAGATGCCTAGCACTGCAGCTGCAGGCAAACTAGGCTCTAGCATAAGGCTGGGGGAAGGGAATGGGTGATGGCATTATTATTAACACTCAGATAGGATTCCATCTCCAGCAGCAGCTACTGGGGGGAGTGGGGAGGTTGGGGAAGATCCCAGAGTTCCTAGTATATTAACATTAAAATATTTCCATTCCTTAATACTTAAAAATAGAAATGTAATTAAATATATAATGCTAATGTCAAAATTGTATCAGATATCCTCACTGCTACAATGTACAAGAACATTTTACATAATACTATGCAAATCATTTAATGCCAGACATTGTGTTGAATGCTGAGTTTACGCTAAAGCATTCAGTTTACACTGAAATAAACTCAACATTCAACACAATGCTAAGCATGACCTGTACTTGTTATGCAAAGCGTATACAAAGGAAGATACAGGCCCTTGAAGAAAACAGAATCAGATTCAAATTTCAAAAACCAAGGGTGGCATAAAAGTTAATGAAGGTAGAAACTTAAAACACAAAAGCCTATATTGGAAAATATTTGATAAAGTTTTGTTCTGAAATTCAGTTTAAATTTTCATTTCACCAACATTAATACAAACATTACTATGCCTCTATGCTAAAAAATCAAAATATACATAGTAGCAACTAGAAAAAACCACTTCCCTGAATAATTAATAATTAATAATTTATTAACTAGCTACAATGCAGAGCTAGGAAACCATAGTAATTACTTTGTTGTACTCTGAGGTTGTTTACACATTTCAATTCATTGATAAAATACCAGGTATAGTCAGGAAATCTACATGTTCCTTGTAATTTTATATATGTAATCTTAGAAACATTAAATTAATTTTGTGTGCCTTTTTCCTACGCACCAAATGGGGGTTATACTTTAACCATGATATTCCACAGAGACAGAGAAGCAGCAAGGCACTGCTGTATTTTTAATGGTTGTATGACAAATGCAAAATGTGGCCTTTTTATCTTGTCTGTATGTTCAAATTTGTTGTTTCTATTTTCTACACAACTTAATAATATAATTTTGTCACTCTGTTGTGCTCCCCACCCTTTTTTTGAAGTTTGATTCAGTAATTTCAACAAAAAAACTGAACAAATGATGTTAGATGCTCAAGTTCAAACAAACTGACCACTTGAATTTTGGAGGTCAATGACTGGCAGGAAAAGGGTTGTTATTTAATGGCTAAGGAGCATTCTGTATGTGCAAAGGACTTCTTAAATCATTTTTAAAGAAAAGGAAGGCAACAAAGTAAAAACATACTGTGAGAAGTCCCTGAATTCAGATAATCTAATCGCTAGGTGTGGCTAAGAAAGGCACTTCAAAAAGATCCCATCACATGCTCTTTTGAAATAGGACAAACCTGAAAGACAAAGGGTAAAATTAAATTAGTTTTTCATACTCCCTCTCCCCAAGACACCTGTGAGGCAGTGAAGAGGAATGAATTTTTCTTCAATTTTTCCTGGTCCCTACAGGCATACCTCATTTTATTGTGCTTTACAGATATTGTACTTTTTACAAATTGAGGTTTGTGGCAGCCCTGCTTCAGATAAGTCTACTGGTGCCAATTTTCCAACAGCATTTGCTCACTTTGTATGCCTCCCTTACATTTTGTTGATTCTCGTATTATCTCAAGAAGGTTTTTCATTATTATTATATCTGTTACAGTGATGTGTGATCAGTGATTTTTTTTTTTTTTTTTTTGGGACTGAGTCTTGCTCTGTCACCCAGGCTGGAGTGCAGTGGAGCTCACTGCAAGCTCCACCTCCCGGGTTCACGCCATTCTCCTGCCTCAGCAGGAGTAGCTGGGATTACAAGCGCCTGCCACCACGCCCGGCTAATTGTTGTATTTTTAGTAGAGACGGGTTTGACCGTGTTAACCATGATGGTCTCGATCTCCTGACCTCATGATCCGCCCACCTCGGCCTCCCAGAGCTGAGGCTACAGGCGTGAGCCACCACACCCGGCCTTCCTTTTTTTTTTTTGGAGACAAGAGTCTCGCTCTGTCACCCAGGCTGGAGTGCAGTGGCCGGCTCTCAGCTCACACTGCAACCTCCACTTCCCGGGTTCAAGCAATTCTCCTGCCTCAGCCTCCCCAGTGGCTGGGGTTATAGGCACCTGCCAGCACACCTGGCTAATTTTTGTAGTAGAGACAGGGTTTCACCATGTTGGTCAGGCTGGTCTTGAATTCCTGACCTCAGGTGATCTACCCACCTCAGCCTCCTAAAGTGCTAGGATAACAGGTGTGAGCCACCGTGCCCAGCCTGTGATCAGTGATCTTCCATGTTACAATGGTTCATTGTTCTGGGGCACCATGCACTGTGCCCATATAAGATGGTGAACTTAATCAGTAAATGCTGTGTATATTCTCACTGCTCCAACAGCCATTCCCCATCTCTCTCCCTCTCTTCAGGCCTCCTTATTCCCTGAGACACAACAATATTGAAATAAGTCCAAATAATAACCCTATAGTGGTCTCCAACTGTTCAAGTAAGTAAAAGGAAGAAATGCACATCTCTCACTTTAAGTCAAAAGCTAGAAATGGGCCAGGCGTGGTGGCACACACCTGTAATTCCAGCACTTTGGGAGGCCAAGTCGGGCAGATGACTTGAAGTCAGGAACCCGAGACCAGCCTGGCAGGTGAAACCCCATCTCTACCAAAAATATAAAAATTAGCCGAGTGTGGTGGCGCAAACCTATAACCCCAGCTACTTGGTGCGCTAAGGCATGAGAATCGCTTGAACCCGGGAGGCGGAGGTTGCAGTGAGCTGAGATCGTGCCACTGCACTCCAGCCTGGGCAACAGAGCGAGACTGTCTCAAAAAAAAAAAAAAAAAAAAAAAAAGGCTAGAAATGATTAGGCTTAGTAAGGAAGGCACATCAAAAAGCTGAGACAGGCTGAAAGCTAGGACTCTTGCACCAAACAGCCAAGTTGTGAATGCAAAGGGACAAATACTGTTTTTATTTTTATTTTATTTTATTTTTTACTAGATACTGGGTCTCATTCCATGGCCCAGGCTGGGGTGCAGTGGTGCAATCACATCTCACTGCAACCTTGAACTGCTGACTGTTCAAGCGATCCCCCTACCTCAGCCTCAGAAAAAGTTCTTAAAAGGAAATTAAAAGTGCTACTCCAATAAACATAGGAATAACAAGAAAGTGAAACAGCCTTATTGCTGGTAAGAATAATGTTTTACATGATCTGGAAAGATCAAACTAACCACAATATTCCAGAAGCCAAAGCAAGACCGTGACTCTCTTCAATTCTATGAGGGCTGAGACAGTTGAGGAAGCTGAAGAAAAGTTAGAAGAGGTTGCTTCATGAGGTTTAAGGAAAGAACTCATCTATATAACATAAAAATGAAAGGGCCAGGTGGAGTGGCTCACACCTGTAATCCCAACACTTTGGAAGGCCAAGGCAGGCAGATCACTTGAGCCCAGGAATTAGAAACCAGCCTGGGCAACATGGTGAAACCCTGTCTCCACAAAGAACAAAAAACTAAGTCGAGCATGGTGGCATGTGCCTACAGTCCCAGCTACTCAGGAGACTGAGGTGGGAGGATTGTTTGAGCCTGGAGGCAGAGGTTGCAGTAAGCTGAGACTGCACTACAGCACTACAGCCTGCAGTCTGGGTGACAGAGGGAGATCCTGTCTTTAAAAAAAAAGAAAAGAAAGAAAGAAAGAAAAAAAGAATTACACTGAATCTATTCTGCCTATGCATTATAAATGGAACAATAAAGCCCGAATGACATCTGTTTACAGCATAATTTACTGAGTATTTTAGGTCCACTGTTGAGACCTACTGCTCACAAAAAAAATTCAAAATACTACTGCTGGCAGGGCACCGTGGCTCACGCCTGTAATCCCAGCACTTTAGGAGGCCGAGGCAGGTGGATTGCTTGAGGCCAAGAGTTTGAGAGCAGCCTAGGCAGCACAGTGAAACCTCATCTCTACTAAAAACACAAAAATTAGCCGGGCATGGCGGTGTGTGCCAGCAGTCCCAGCTACTCTGGAGGCTGAAGCACAAGAATCACTTGAACACAGGAGGTAGAGGCTGCAGTGAGCCAAGATCACACAACTGCACTCCAGCCTGGGCAACAGAGCCAGACTCTGTCTCAAAAAAAAAAAAAAAAAAATTAGCCAGGCACGGTGGGTCACACCTGTAATCCCAGTACTTTGGGAGGCTGAAGTGGGTGGATCACCTGAGGTCAGGAGTTCCAGACCTGCCTAGCCAACATGGTGAAACCCTGTCTCTACTAAAAATACAAAAATTAGCCAGGTGTGGTGACACACGTCTGTAATCCCAGCTACTTGGGAGACTGAGGTAGGAGAATTGCTTGAACCTGGGAGGCAGAGGTTGCAGTGAGCCAAGATCATGCCACTGCACTCCAGCCTGGGTGACAGAGCAAGACTCTGTCTGGAGGGAAAAAAAAATAATTAATACACACACACACACACACACACATATATATTACTGCTCATTGACAATGTACCTGGTCACCCAAGAGCTCTGATAGCAGTGTACAAAGAGATTAATGTTGTTTTCATGTCCATTAACATAACATCCGTTCTGCATTGCAAGGATTATGGAGTAATTTTAACTTTCAAGTATTACCATTTAAGACATATTTCATAAGGTTACAGCTGACACAGATAGTGATTCCTGTGATGAATATGGGCAAAGTGAAATCTTTCTGGTAAAGACTTACCATTCTAGATGCCATTAAGAACATTTCCGATTCACGGGAGGAGGTCAAAATATCAACACAAATAGGAGTTTGAAAGAAGTTGATTCTAACTCTAACGGATGACTTTGAAGGGTTCAGGATTTCAGTGGAGGAAGTAACTGGAAATGTGGTGGAAATAGGAAAAGACATGGAATCTGAAGATGTGACTGAATTACTGTAACCTCAAGATAAAACTTCAACAGATGAGGAGTTTCAAGGAGTTGCTCCCCCTTTTTTTGGAGACAGGGTCTTACTCTGTTACCTCGGCTGAAATGCAGTGGCGTACCACAGTTCACTGCAGCCTCAACCACCCACGCTCAGGCAATCCTCCTGCCTCAGCTTCCTAAGGAGCTGGGACTACAGGCATATGACACCACACCTGGCTAATTTTTGTATTTTTTGTAGAGATGGGGTTTCACCATGTTGCCCAGGCTAGTCTCAAACTCCTGGGCTCAAGCGATCCACCTGCTGGGATTACAGCTGTGAGTCACCACACCCAGCCTTAAGGAATTGCTTCTTACAGATGAGCAAATAAAGTGGTTTCATAAGATGGCATCTACCCCGGTGAAGATTCTGTGAACATTGTTGAAATCATAAAAAAGGGCTTAGAATATTACACAAACATAGTTCTTAAAGGAGCAGCAGGGTGTTTCTTTTTTTTGGGCGGGGGGGGTGGTTTTGAGACACAGTCTTGCTCTGTCAACCAGGCTGGAGTGCAGTGGTGCGACTCGGCTCACTGCAACCTCTGCCTCAGCCTCCCAAGTAGCTGGGACTACAGGTGCCCGCCACCACGTCCAGTTAATTTTTTGTATTTTTAGTAGAGATGGGGTTTCACTGTGTTAGCCAGGATGGTCTCGATCTCCTGACCTCGTGATCCCGCCCTCCTCGGACTCCCAAAGTGCTGGGATTACAGGCATGAGCCACCGCGCCCGGCCAGGAGTGGCAGGGTTTTGAGAGGATTGACTTTTGTTGTTGCTGTTGTTGTTGAGACAGGGTCTCTCTCTGTCACCCAGGCTGGTGGCACAATCTCAGCTCACTACAACCTCCACCTCCCCAGTTCAAGCAATTCTTGTGCCTCAGCCTCCCAAGTAGCTGAGATTACAGGCGCCTCTGCCATGTCTGGCTAATTTTTGTATTTTTAATAGAGACAGGGTTTCACCATGTTAGCCAGGCTAGTCTCGAATCCCTGACCTCAGGTGATCCACCCACCTCAGCCTCCCCAAGTGCTGGGATTACAGGCATGAACCACCGTGTCTCCAGCCTTTAAAAAAAAAAATTATTTATTTTTTATTGGGGGGCAGTGTGGGGTGGGGAGACAGGGTCTGGCTCTGTTGCCCAGGCTGGAGTGCAGAGGCACAATCTTGGCTCACTGCAACATCTATCTGCCTCCCAGGCTCAAGTAGTCCTCCCACCTCACCCTCCCGGGTAGCTGGGACTACAGGTGCATGCCACCATGCCCAGCTAATTTTTGTAACTTTTTATAGAGATGGGGTCTTGCTGTGTTGCCCAGCTTGGTCTCAAACTCCTGGGCTCGTGATCCTCCTGCCTCAGCTTGGGAGGCTGCGGCAGAAGAACTGCTTGAACCCAGAAGGCAGAGGGTATAGTGAGCTGTGATCGTGCCACTGCACTCCAGCCTGGGCGACAGAGCGAGACTCCGTACCCAATGCATTCCTCACTTGTCAAGGAAAGTAAACTCAACTGGAGCCACAGCAGCTTGTTGCCTGGTCTTCTCCCAGGACCAATGCAGCTTCTGTGCCAAAAATAGAACTTGAAAGGAAATACTGACTATAAAACAAAAGGAAACAAAATAGTGGCCTGTATGTCTTCTTGTTCTGCCAGAGTTGTTTTTAACAAAAGACTTAAAAGCCACCAGGTATGGTGGCTCATGCCTGTAATCCCAACCCTTTGGGAGGCTGGAGCAACACTTGAGGCCAGGAGTTCAAGACCAGACTGGGCAACACAGAAAGACCCCGTTTCTACAAAAAGAAAATAAAATAATTGCCCGGGCGTGGCGGCTCACACCTGTAATCCCAGCACTTTGGGAGGCCAAGGTGGGTGGACCACCTGAGGTCAGGAGTTGGAGACCAGCCTGGCCAACATGGTGAAACCCCGTCTCTACTAAAAATACAAAATATTAGCCAGGCACGGTGGCAGGTGCCTGTAATCCCAGCTACTTGTGAGGCTGAGGCAAGAGAATTGCTTGAACCCAGGAGGCAGAGGTCGCAGTGAGCCAAGATCGTGCCATTGCACTCCAGCCTGGGCAACAACAGTGAAAATCAGTGTCAAAAAAGAAAAAAAAGAAAAGAAAAGAATTAGCCAGGTGTGATGACATGAACCTTTACTCCTAACTACTTGGGAGGTTGAGGTGAGAGGATCACTTGAGCCCAGGAGTTTGAGGTTGAGTGAGCTGTGACTGCACCACTGCACTGCACTCTAGCCTGAGCAACAGTATAACATCCCAGCTCTTAAAAAATAAAAATAAATAAAAATAAATAAAAACTCAAATATTTTCTGTTACATCAAACGGGATAGACTGGCTATCATATAATTTTAAAATTCTGTTTAAAAAAAAAACAAAAAAACAAAGTACAACCAAGCGCAGTGGCTCACGCCTGTAATCCTAGCACTTTGGGAGGCCGAGGCGGGTGGATCACAAGGTCAAGAGATCAAGACCATCCTGGCCAACATGGCGAAACTACATCTCTACTAAAAATACACAAATTAGCTGGGTGTGGTGGCACACACCTGTAGTCCCAGCTACTCGGGAGGCTGAAGCAGGAGAATCGCTTGAACCCAGGAGGCAGAGGTTGTAGTGAGCCGAGATCACATGACTGCACTCCAGCCTAGCGACAGAGACTCTGTCTCAAAATACATACATATATACATACATACATAGTACTATACCATGTAAACTGTTAGTATTAACAACATATGCATATGTTTACTCCTTTTTTTAATTTCTACTTTTTCTTTTTTGACAGTCTGCTATGTTGCCCAGGCTGGCCTCCAACTCCTGGGCTCAAGCAATCTTCCTGCCTCAGTCTCCCAGGTACCCAGGACTACAGGTACACACCACCCTACCCAGCTGTGCTTACTCTTTAAAAAGCACATTAGGGCTAGGCGCAGTGGCTCATGCCTGTAATCCCAACACTGTGGGCAGCCAAAGCGGGTTAAGTGCATGAGTTCAGGATTTCAAGACCAGCCTGGGCACATGGCAAAACCCTGTCTCTGCAAAAAATACAAAAATCAGCTGGGCGTGGTAGCACGTGCCTGTGGGCCCAGCTATTCTAGAGGTTGAGGTGAAAGGATCGCTTGAGCCCAGGAGGTTGAGGGTGTGGTGAGCTGAAATGGCACCACTGCACTCCAGCCTGGGAGACAGAGCAAGACCCCATCTCAAAAATAAATAAATAAATAAATAAATAAATAAATAAATAAATAAATAAGGTGATATAGATAAGGGGGAAGAAGAGGGAGAAGAAAGTAATTTCAGGTCTGGGAAGGGCTCTAGAAGATACAACATTTAATCCAAGAGCTGAAAGGAACTAACCACACAGACTGTTCCAGACAGATAGCACTATTATCTATTCATGTTAATTATTGTTAATCAATTATCTATTTTATTATCATTATGTCTATGTCCAATAGCCCCAACCTTCTTCCAAATTCCACCCTGGGACTCACACTGTAGACCAATGAGAACTGGGAACAAAAAGGGAGGGGTGGGAGAGGCCAGGCACAGTGGCTCAAGCCTACAATCCTAGCACTTTGGCAGGCCAAGGCAGGTGGATCACTTGAGGTCAGGAGTTCGAGACCAGCCTGGCCAACGTGGAGAAACCTCATCTCTACTAAAAATACAAAATTAGCCAGGCATGGTGGCACACGCTTGTAATCCCAGCTACTCGGGAGGCTGAGGCAGGAGAATCCCTTGAACCCGGGAGGTGGAGGTTGCGGTAAGTCAAGATTGCACATTGTACTCCAGCCTGGGCAACAACAGCAAAACTCCATCTCAAAAAAAAAAAAAGAGAGAGAGAGAGAGACATCCAGGGGCCTCCCCCTTATCTGTCTTATTTAAACTCAACTCAATAGATGGCACGTATCTGGTTTCCCAACCTCACAACAAATTAAAAGGGAGAGACTATTAGAAGCAATAAAGTACTGAAAACAGCAACAAAGTACAGCTAACTGACTAGCAAACAGTGAAGGAAAACAGGAAAAATAAAATAAAAAGCAAACACAATCGGGAGGCCAAGGTGGGTAGATGACTTGAGGCCAAAAGTTCAAGACCAGCCTGGCCAATATTGTGAACCATATTGAAAATAAAAAAAAAAATTTTTTAAGTAAAAAATAAATGGCTGGATGTGGTGGCACACGCCAATAATCCCAGCTACTTGGGAGGCCACTGCACTCCAGCCTGGGTGACAAAGAGAGACTCTGTCTCCAAAAAAGGAAAGCAAACACAAATATTCTAAATTACATTTAGAGAGCTAGACTCAAGTTATTTCCACCTAAAAAGAAATAATCCTGTTTAATTCATGAGGTACCAAAGGTGTCCCCACTGTGGGAAAAACAATGCTCTTCATTTGTGAATCGTTCAGAATAGATTAGGTATACTTAGACAAAGTGTGAATATGCTTAAAAATGTCCATTTCCATGGGTTAAATTTTTTTTTTACAAGTGTTATGCCTTAATGGTTGTGGTTTTAGCTATCCACAGCAACCATTTCACTATGGACTTCTCTGTACCTTTCTCCTCTATTCTCTACTACTCCCCAGTGTGGTGCTTATAAGCAGGGGAATGGTCAAAGGGCAAGCAGCAAAAGTTAAAAAACCATGGGACTTAGATGATCAACAATGTTTAATGGGATTTAAGGTAAGAAGTAGCTTCTCCAATTATGACACGAAATCCAGACACCTAAAGAGACCAGTACATTTGAATACCTTTTTTAAAACAGCATAGGTTTCATATATTTAAAAAATCATACCATAAACAAAGTTAAACATCAACTGGCTAAATATGGCACAATTTAAACATCAAGATAATAATTATAACCTATCCAATAAACTAAAAATTCATGAGTCCACAATAAATATGAAAATATATACAAAGATTAAGTTCTTGCTTATAGTAGAAAGTCAAATAATAAACACAGAAGGAATAATGGAACTAGAAAATCCCCCATTTGTCCAAAATACTAACAACTGAATCAGGAGGCAAGAATAATCAAAGGAATCTAAACTAGTAGGTAAACCTTTACAGAATAAGTAGCTTGTTTCCCTAATCAGTCAAAATGCCACAGGATACTTTACAGTATCTATCCACAAGTAACTTTATAGTGGAGAAAGTAGCAGACACCACTTCAGTCAAAGTTAACATTGCCAGTAGCAGGACTAAACAACATGGTGAGATGGACTGAGAAGCACACATCACGTCTATGTGTTTTCTGACCCCAAAATGCAGAACCTGAATCTAAACATGAGGAACACCACACAAGCATGGAGGAATTTTCATAAAATAACTGATCTCTACTCTCCAAAAGTATCAATGTCATGAAACAACAAAGATCAGAAAATATCTCAGATTAAAGACCAAAGAAACAGAATGATGGAATGCGTGAACCTGGATTTCTCTTCCTATAGAGGATATTATTAGGACAACTGGTGAAATATTATCTATAGAGTAGATTATTGCATCAATATTAATTTCCTGATTTTTATAATTGTAATATGATGAGTATTTAGAAATAAAGGGGCATCCTGTCTGCAACTTAGTCTCAAATGGTTCAGAAAAACATAATTTTATGCATATATTTTTTAATCAAGATAAAAAGAAGGCAAATGTAGTAAAATGTTAACATTTGGCGAATGTGAGTAAAGGGTACCCAGAATTATTTATATAAATGTCATGCAACTTTTCTGTAAGTTCCAAATTAAGGAAAATAAAAATTTGCTTAAAAAAAAAACCTGGCCAGGCTCACGCCTGTAATCCCAGCACTTTGGGAGGCCACAGCGGGCAGATCACAAAGTCAGGAGATCGAAACAATCCCGGCTAACATAGTGAAACCCCGTCTCTACTAAAAATACAAAAAAATTAGCCGAGCATGGTGGTGGGCACCTGCAGTCCCAGCTACTCAGAAGGCTGAGGCAGGAGAATGGCGTGAACCCGGGAGGCAGAGCTTGCAGCAAGCCAAGATCACGCCACTGCATTCCAGCCTGGGCAACAGAGCGAGACCCTCTTAAAAAAAAAAAAAAAAAACTTTGCAAGGCCAAGGTAGGCAGATCACCTGAAGTCAGGAGTTTGAGACCAGCTTGACCGACCAGACTGACATGGAGAAACCCCGGCTCCACTAAAAACACAAAATTAGCTGGGCGTGGTGGTGCATGCCTGTAATCCCAGCTACTCTGGAGGCTGAGGCAGTAGAATTGCTTGAACCTGGGAGGCAGAGGTTGCAGTGAGCCGAGATCGTGCCATTGCACTCCAGCCTGGGTGACAAGTGTAAAACTCCTTCTCAAAAAAAGAAAAAAAAGAAAAAGAAAAACACCCTATAGTTATGTAAACATATAGAAAGAAAACATCTCTGGTGTATAAACATACAACAAATTAAAGGTTACGCTATGTAAGAGCTTTACAAATTAGTTAGAAAAGACAATCTACTAAGAAAAATAGATAAGAAAAGACAATCTACTAAGAAAAATGAACAAAGAAGCAGAGTAGGCAATTTACGGTAGTACAAATGGCCAGTAAACACATGAAAACATGCACAACCCTTCCAAGCATTCAGGAAATGTAAAATAAAGAAAATGGCACTGTGGCAAAAATTGAAAACTTTAAATGCATATATCCTTTAGACTCAACAAGTCCATGGCTAGAAATATAGCACAAGTACATTAAGACACAAAAGATGTAGACACCACTGAGGCTTTAACAAAGATAAAAAAATGTAACAAGGATATTCACTACAATATTCTACCTTAAAAAAAAAAAAAAAAGAGGGGAAATAAATAATGAGCATCAATAGGGGAATATAAACTCCAACTTGATGCAAGCTCCTTGAGGTGAGAGATTTCAGTTCGTTCTGTTTGTTGAATATATCCCCAGTAACTTGCACATGACAGGTACTCAATAGTTCTTTGCTGAATTAATAGATAAATGACTAAATAAAGGACATCCAACAACGGTATATTATATAGCCGTTGAAAATAGTGCAGTAAATGTCCATATACAATCACCTAAAAGGATGCTGATGCTACAATAACTGAAAAATAAATGCAAGAAAAATAACACGATTCTTTTAATGTGTGAGAACAATGTTTATATAGATATATCTGCTTATACTTGGGGGAAAAAATGGAGAAAGGTGCATGCTTTTTTTTTTTTTTTTTCCATTTTTTGAGACAGGGTCTCGCTTGTTCCCCAGGCTGGAGTACAGTGGCACCATCCACTGCAGCCTCACCCTCAGGGGGATTCAAGCAATCCTCCCGCTTCAACCTCCCAAGTAGCTAGGACCACAGGCGCATGCCACCACACCTGGCTAATTTTTGTATTTTTGTAGAGACAAGGTTTCATCATGCTGCCTAGGCTGGTCTCAAACTCCTGAGCTCAAGTGATCCTCCCACCTCAGCCTTCTTTTTTTTTTTTTTTTTCAGATGGAATCTTGCTCTGTAGCCCAGGCTGCAGTGCAGTGGCACCATCTCGGCTCACTGCAAGCTCCACCTACCAGGTTCAAGAGATTCTTGTGCCTCAGCCTCCTGAGTAACTGGGTCTACAGGCACCCGCCACCACACCCAGCTAATTTTTTTGTATTTTTAGTAAAGATGGCATTTCACCATGTTGGTCAGGCTGGTCTGGAATTCCTGACCTCAGGAAATCCACCTGCCTCGGCCTCCTGCTAGGATTACAGGCATGAATCACCGTGCCTAGCCCCACCTCAGCCACTTAAACTGCTGGAATTATAGGCATAAGCCACCACGACTGGCCTGCACTCAAATTTAATATGCAACTGAATTGAGGGCATGGTTTAATTACTGTATCACTTTTTTCCCTAACTTCTTAGAGCAGTTTTAGGTTCACAGCAAAATTGAGCCCAAGTACAGAGACAGCATATCTATTCCCTCTACATATGCATCTCCTCCCCGATCATAAACACCCCCTACCAGAGTGTTGAGTTTGTTACAACTGGTGAAACTACACTGACACATCATCATCCAAAATCACTGACTTTTAAGTGGTAAAATTACAAATAATTTTGCATTGTAATTTTTAAATAAAACAAAAATGATGCCATCAAAAAACTTTTTAAGTTCTACAAAATGTTAAACTCCTTAATGTAATATAAAAAGGATACATTAGGAAAACAATTAGTAACATCCAGCAGTAGTCTCTGATCCAGAATCTACTTCCAGTACTCTAAACAAAGAAGTATGAGAAATGCAGACAAAGCTTGTGTATCCAATGCTCACATAAACATTACTTTTAGCCAGGCGCGTTGACTCACGCCTGTAATCCTACCAGTTTGGGAGGCCCAGTGGAGAGGACTGCTTGAGGCCAAGAGTTCAAGACCAACCTGGCCAACATAGCAAGACCTCATCACTATTAAAAAAAAAATTACTTTTAATAAAAGTAGCCTCTAAAATATTATTAAAAGTTCTGCACAATTACATGTAAAAGGATACAGAAACATATGGAGAATATATAGAAGAAAAACAAGAATTTAGAAAATGTAACAAAATGTTAATCCCCACAATTACCAGTAGTACTTTTTCCTGCTTTGAAAGTATCCCAAATTTTCCAACGTGATTGCTATGCTTTTATAATCACAAAATAATAAAAGGTTTGTGGCACAGTTGTGATTTATCACTCTATATAAACATTCCTAGGCCTTTTTACATTCAAAATACCAAACCCTAACTAACTCCTTAAAGCTAGATCCCAAATCCAATTCCTCACCCTCATTTGCCAACACAAATTAAAAAAAAAAAAATCAAGACAGAGAGACAGATGGCAAACAAGTATATTAAAAGATAATCCACATCATACGTCATCAGGGAAATGCAAATTGAAATGATGATACTAATACACACCTGTTGGAATGGTCAAAATCTAGAACACTGACAATACCAAACACTGGAAAGTATGTGAAGCAACAGAAATTCTCATTGATTGCTGGTAGGAATGCAGAAGCCATTTTAGGAGACAGTTGGGCAATTTCTTAAAAAACTAAACATATTCTAACCAGCAATCATGCTCCTTGGTGTTTTACTCAAAGTTGAAAACTTACATCCTACACACAAAAACCTACACACAGGTGCTTATGGCAGCTTTATTCACAATTGCTAAAACATGGAAGCAACCAAGATGTCCTTCAATAGGTGAGTGGATAAATTGTGGCACATGTAAAAAATGGAACCTCATTCAGCACTGTAAAGAAATATGCTATCAAGTTATAAAAAGACAGGGAGGAAAGTTAAATGTATATTACAAGGCAAAAGAAGCCAGACTGAAAAGGCTACATACTTTATGGTTCCAACTACATGACATGTCAAAAACAAAGCAAAACTATAGGGACAATAAAATGATCAATGGTTGCCTGAGATTGTAGGGAAGCGGGGAATGAATAGGTGCACCATAGGTTTTTTAGGGTAGTGAAACTACTCTGTTTGATATTTTAATGGAAGGTCACTGTAAATTTCCCTAAACTCACAGAATATAGAACATCCTATGAATTAACCCTAATGTAAGCTATGAACTCTAGGTGATGATGTGTCAGCGTAAATTCATCAACTGTAACAAACCCACCACTCTGGCAGGGAGTTGTTGATAATGGAGGAAGATATGTATATATGGGAAATCTCTGTACCCTCCTCTCAATTTCCCTATAACCTTAAACTGCTCTTTAAAAACATAGCCTAAGCGAAGTGCAGTGGCTCATGCCTATAATCTCAGCACTTTGGGAAGCTGAGGCAAGAGGATCACTTGAGGCTTGGAGTTTGAGACAAGCCCAGGCAACACGACAAGACTATCTCTATGAAATAAAAAAAAAAGAAAAAAAATAACTGGGTATGCTGGCACAGGCCTGTAAGTCCTAGCTTCTTGGGGAAGCTGAAGCAAGAGGATCACTTGAGCCCAGGAATTTGAAGCTGCAGTGAGCTATGAACATGCCACTGCACTGGAGTCTGGGCAACAGATCAAGACCGTGTAGCTTTAAAAAAAAAAAAAAAAAGTCCACTTTAAAAAAAAAAAAAAATTGGTCAGTCCCAGTAGCTCATGCCTGTAATCCCAGCACTTTAGGAGACCGAAGCAAGCAAGCAGATCCCTTGAGCTCAGGAGTTCGAGACCAGCTTGGGCAACATGGCGAAATCCTGTCTCTACAAAAAATACAAAAAATTAGCCGAGAATGGTGACTGCACACCACTCAGGAGGCTGGAGGCTGCAGTAGGAGGATCGCCTGAGCCCCAGAAGCCAAGCTGCAGTGAGCCAAAATCACACCACTACACTCCAGCCTGGGTGACAGAGACCCTACCTCAAAAAAAAAAAAATGAGGGATAAGACTACATATTGGGTACAGTGTACACTGCTCGGGTACACCTAAAAACTCAGAAATCACCACAAAAGAACTCATTAATGTAACCAAAACCACCTATAACCCAAAAAATTTTGAAATAAAAAATGTTTTTAAATCAAAGCAAGCCGGACTATGAGAAAAATGTTTAACACATCAAGAATTTACATTCCAAGATATACAAAGAGCTCTTCAATGACAAAATGGTAACACAAGAGACCGGTTAAAAGATGGACAAAAGACACCTCATTGAAGATATACAGATGGCAAATAAGCATACAAAATGCTGAACATCATCTGTTATTACAGGACTGCTAATTAAAACAATGAGATACTGGCCGGGCGCGGTGGCTCAAGCCTGTAATCCCAGCACTTTGGGAGGCCGAGACGGGCGGATCACAAAGTCAGGAGATCGAGACCATCCTGGCTAACACGGTGAAACGCCGTCTCTACTAAAACATACAAAAAACTAGCCGGGCGAGGTGGCAGGCGCCTGTAGTCCCAGCTACGTGGGAGGCTGAGGCAGGAGAATGGCGTGAACCTGGGAGGCGGAGCTTGCAGTGAGCTGAGATCCGGCCACTGCACTCTAGCCTGGGTGACAAAGCAAGACTCCGTCTCAAAAAAAAAAAAAAAAAAAAGAGATACTACGACATACCCATTGGAATGACTAAAATCTAAAAAACTGACAATACCAAATGTTGTGAGCATGCAGAGTAACAGGAACTCTCATTCATTGCTGGTGAGAATACAAATGGTACAGCCACTTCGGAAGACAGTCTGGCAGTTTTTCACAAAGCTAAAACCTAGTTTAACCATAAGATCCAGCAGTCACACTTCCAGGTATTTATCCAATTGAGTTGAAAACATGTCCTCATGGCCAGGCACAATGGCTCACATCTGTAATCCCAGCAATTTGGGAGGACAAGGTGGGCAAATCACTTCAGGTCAGGAGTTTGAGACCAGTCTGGCCAACAGGGTGAAACCCTGTCTCTACTAAAAATACAAAAAGCCAACCATGATAGCGCACACCTATAATCCCAGCTACTAGGGTGGCTGAGGCAGGAGAATTGCTTGAAACCAGGAGACAAAGGTTGCAGTGAGCCAAGATTGTGCCACGGCACTCTAGCCTGGGCGACAGAGCGAAATTGTCTCCAAAAAAAATTAAGGCCAGGTGTGGTGGCTCACTCCTGTAAAACCAGCACTTTGGAAGGCCAAGGTGGGTGGACTGATTGAGGCCAACAGTTCGAGACCAGCCTGGCCAATATGGTGAAAGCCCATCTCTATTAAAAATACAAACTTGGCCAGTGCAGTGGCTCACGTCTGTAATCCTAGGATTTTGGGAGGCCGAGGTGGGAAGATTGCCTGAGTTCAAGAGTTCGAGACCAGCCTGGGCAACAAAGTGAGACCCCCGTCTCTACTAAAAATACAAAAAATTAGACAGGTGTGGTAGGGTGCACCTGTAGTCCCAGCTACCTGGAAGGCTGTGGCAGGAGAATCACTTGAACCTGGGAGGCAAGAGTTATAGTGAGCTGAGATCACGCCACTGCACTCCAGCCTGGGCAACAGAGCAAAAAAAAAAAAAATTACCCGGCGTGGTGGCGCATGGCTGTAATCCCAGCTACTCGGGAGGCTGAGGCAGGAGAATTGCTTGAACCCGGAAGGCAGAGGCTGGGGGAGCAGAGATCGTGCCAATGCACTCCAGTCTAGGCAACACAGTGAGACTCCGTCCAACAAAACGTAACATAAATAAGAAAAACATGTCCACACAAAATTTATATGCAAATGTTTATAGCAGATTTACTTATAACCACCTCAAACTAGAAGCAACCAATATGTCCTTCAATAGGTGAATGGATAAGCTGTGGTACATACATACAATGGAATATTATTCATCAATAAATAGAAATGAGTGATCAAGTCAAGACACGGAAGAACCTTAAATGCAAATTGCTAAATGAAAGAAGCCAGTTCAGACTGGCTATGTACGGTATGATTCCAACTATATGACATGTGGTAAAGCCAAAACTGTAGAACCAATTAAAAGGCCAGTAGTTGCCAGGGGTTCCAGCGGGGAAGGGAGGAGGCATTGATTGGTCTGAAGTACAAGTAACTTATTGAGAGGTGAAACTATTCTGTATGATACTGTAATGGTAGGTATATGATACTATGCATTTGTCAAAGCCCACGGAATTGTAATACAAAAGAGTGATCTTTAATGTAAACTATCGAGTTTAGTTAATATTGTATTGTATCAGTTCACTAATTATAACAAATGTACCACGTACCACGCTAATCCAAAATATTAACAGTAAACAGGAACTCTGCACTATCTGCTCAGCTTTTCTGTAAATATTAAATTATTTTATAAATAAAATCTATTGATTTTTTTAAATCATGAGTGGCAAACAAGATCCACTTGATAAAGCAGTATACAGCACACATTAAGTCATCAACTTTTATGATTTGTTTTTATAAATGGGTTGGATTTCATAGAACTTTCAAAATTAAAGATGCAGAATTCTTACACCACATATTTATTTCTATATCTAATGTCACCCAATGCTCCCAAGAGGAAAAGTAAAATGAAAATTCTTCAAAGACTTAATGCAATCTCTGGGTCATTAACCCAAACATGTCTGGTTCTCAACTGCACACTTTAACTTGCTCTTTTTTATACTTAATCAATGCTGGTGTTTCTTTCAAATTCTCATACAGGCCAGGCACGGTGGCTCACGCCTGTACCAGCACTTTAGGAGGCCAAGGCAGGTGGATCACCTGAGGTCCGGAGCTCAAGACCAGCCTGGCCAGCATTACTACTAATATAAAAATTAGCCAGGAGTGGTGGCGCACGCCTGTAATCCCAGCTACTTGGAAGGCTGAGGCAGGAGAATCGCTTGAACCCAGGAGGCGGAGGTTGCAGTGACCCGAGATCGCACCATTGCACTCCAACCTGGGCAACAAGAGCAAAACTCCTTATCCAAAGACAAAAAAAAAAAAAACCTTTATCATCAAATATATAAGTATCAGACTGAATATATAACAATATTCTGAAATTGACTTGATTATGCAATGAAAACCTCCTTCCATAAACTTGCCTTGACAACTATACTAACTTTGATATCACCAAAACATGTTAGAGTTACAGACTGCTGGCAATTCACATAAAAATCATACAGCTATCTTACAAAGAAGTAATTTATCTTGTAAAATTGTGAAGTATTCCGATATTTTTGGATTAAATACAAAAGGCACAAATATATAGCAAAAATGAAACAATAACCTTATTATCAAGAATTAGGAAAGAAAATATTTTAAACCAGTTTCACAGGTAGCTCCTTCTTCCCATGGATAACCTGACAGGCAAGGTGGGGTGCCTCAGAGGCCTGTAATCCCAGCACTTTGGGAGGCCAAGGCAGGAGGATAGCCTGAGGCCAGGAGTTTGAGACCAGCCTGGGCAACACAGCAGGATGTCATCTCTACACGGAAAAAAAAAAAAATGTATTAAGTAATAAAGCATAATTTGACAGTAGCTGGGTAGATTCACAAATAAGGAAAGCAATATTGACCCTGCCAATTTCTAATAATGACAAAATCTGCAAGTACTAGGTGAGCACTTAAAGTACTGTCACTTATTATACCAGTATCTTTTGAGATACATGTACAAACAGAAAAATGGCACTTTTAGCACAGGTTTTGGAGAGTAGAAAAACTTGCACTGAGGCCTTTTTTTTTTCCTATTTTCTTTTTTTTTTTTGAGATGGAGTCTTACTCTGTCACCTAGCCTAGAGTGCAGTGGCACAATTTCGGCTTACTGCAGCCTCTGCCTCCTGGGTTCAAGCAATTCTCCTGCCTCAGCCTCTGAAGCAGCTGGGACCACAGGCATGCACGCTCAGCTAATTTTTGTATTTTTAGTAGAGATGGGGTTTCACCATGTTGTCCAGGCTGGTCTCGAACTCCTGACCTCAGGTGATCCTCCCGCCTCGGCCTCCCAAAGTGGTGGGATTACAGGCGTGGGCCAGCGCACCCGGCCAAGGTCATTCTTTAAAGCTCCAAAATGGGAAAGTACGTTCAGGCTTTTAAAGAACGGCACTAAAAACAATCTCATATGAATCTCATATGGCAATAACACTTAAGAGTTTTGCAGTAAAATAAAACTGTTAATTACAGTAAAATACCATTAAGTTATCAGGAAAGCATTTCATGACACAGATAAGGAAGAACTCTAGAAACTGTGACTGTCCACTCTGATGAAGCACACCCTCAAGTTTGTTAAGATTCCACTTGTGACAAGCAGGAAATCTTAGCATAATAAAAATATTCTAAGCAGAATTAAATCAATCAGGCTATTTAGCTAAATTAGAGCCAATAGATTCATTCAGATAAAAACCCAGGAAAAAGCCAACCCTCTAAGTTCTATAACATTTTAAATAGAAATAAACTGGTTAACAAAAGCCATTTACAAACAAATCAATGGAAAGCAACAGCAAAATAATAATATTCAAAAATAAGAAAACCTCAAGTTGAATGATACTGAACCAGTACAATTGTTTAGCATGTAACATATCCCATAATCAGGAATAGCCCAAAATCAACTTGCTTCCTTTCAAATCACCTAATATTTGCTTATCCCTATAATTTAAAAGTTTATACCATACCTAATGTAATCTGGTTAAAATCTTTTCTTCAGCAACCACGATTTACCAAAAAGCTTAAACCATTTTTTTAACCAGAACTGTTCTGTTTGAGATCTAGCTTATATTCATTTTTAAAAAGGAAGATAGAGTACTTGTCCAGAAAGACTTTATTCAGTGTTTCTCTAAAATGCCTTATATCAAAATCTAGATTAAGAAAATCTGGGCCGGGCGTGGTGGCTCACGCCTGTAATCCCAGCACTTTGGGAGGCCGAGACGGGCGGATCACGAGGTCAGGAGATCGAGACCATCCTGGCTAACACGGTGAAACCCCGTCTCTACTAAAAAATACAAAAAACTAGCCGGGCGCAGTGGCGGGCGCCTGTAGTCCCAGCTACTCGGGAGGTTGAGGCAGGAGAATGGCGTGAACCCGGGAGGCGGAGCTTGCAGTGAGCTGAGATCCGGCCACTGCACTCCAGCCTGGGCGACAGAGCGAGACTCCGTCTCAAAAAAAAAAAAAAAAAGAAAAAAGAAAATCTGGGTAGAACCACATATTAACTAATTTTTATTAGATGAAAGGTTGTGCTTTATAAACAATCCCAAATAACTTCTACCCATTTTGTCACTCCAATTATTTTCACTCACCACTTTAAACCCAGAAAAACATGTTATTTAAATTACTCTAAACTAGACCCTACCATAAAGAGAAAGAAAGGAACAAACATTTATTAAATTTCTAAGATGCACACCATTTCATTGTCCATGGATGAGAACTAAAGTTGAGTTAGAATAATTTGCTCAAGGTCTCTCAACTGATAGAAACAAGAATCACAACTCAGAATAGCTTAAATTCCAACTTCATAAATTGTACTATCCTCCCTCCTAATTTTAATTGTACTAATCACTGTGATTATATAAATTTGAATTCTAAAATTACCCAATAGCAACTATTTTGCAATACTGGGGAAAGAAGGGACACAGGCAGAAAACAAGTTCCCAACAACTATCCAGAACTAACCTTTTCAAATATGTAACCAAGGAATCTTAAAAGTCAGGTCCTATCTCCTTTTTTTGAAACAGTTGTGCTCTGTCGCCCAGGCTGGAGTGCAGTGGCGCAATCTTGGCTTATGCAACCTCCACCTCCTGGGTTTAAACAATTCTCCTGCCTTAGCTACTAGGGTGGCTGGGATTACAGGCACGCAGAACATACCAAGACCCAGTCTCTTTTTAATACTTTTTTAAATCAAAAAATAATAAAACCAATTCAGTTAATCCGTCCTTCCTATAGTTTAGTCTAGAATGATGCCTCTCAAAACTAAGAAGCAGAAACACCTGGGGGTCTTGTTAAACATATTCCTGGGCCCAAAACCCAGAGATTACAACTCAGCAGGCCTGAGGTAGAACCCAGGAATTTGAATTTCTAGTATCATCCAGATGATACAGATACTGTAAGGAAATAGACTACACTTTTGAGTAGCAGTGGTCTAGAACAAATCCTCCGATAGCTCTCAAATATCCCAGCCTGAAAAACACTTCCACCCTTTCTCATACTTACTACTTGCTCACTGAGAGTCTCTCAATCCACAAATACTTTTGAAAGTTTCAACTAGTTCTGTCAACTCCATTTCTCAAAATATACCAACTGAGGTTAAAGATTCAAATAAATCATATTTAGAGCAAAATATTACAGAATAAAGTCTTCAAAAGGGATTGGATAAGCCTTTAATATAGTTAAATATGATATGTGGCCACAAAAAAAGAAAAAATATCCTATAAGACACCAAGAGCAACACTGAGTTGACAGAAGACCTGGATTCTGCCACTTCCCATCTGACCTTAGGAGAAAACATGAAGTAATTTCACAATCTGTCTTTAACAGCTTTTTGTACAGACTTATATGAAAATTCCATATTTATGTTCTCATAATGGCAATCCCCAGATGACAAAAAAACATGTAAAACTGAGAAACAGTAGGTTAGGCTTATAAACTCTATCAGTACCAAGATTATCTATTTTATTCATTTATACATTCAACAAATAGAGTTGGCCCTTGAAAGACACAAAATTAAAATGTGCATATCCAGGCAGACACAGTGGTTCACCCCTGTAATCCCAGCACTTTGGGAGGCTGAGGCGGGTGGATCAACTGAGGGAAGGAGTTCAAGACCAGCCTGGCCAACAGGGCAAAATCCAATCTCTACTAAAAATACAAAAATTAGGCCAGGCACGGTGGCTCATGCCTGTAATCCCAGCACTTTGGGAGGCCGAGGCAGGCAGATCACCTGAGGTCAGGAGTTCAAGACCAGCCTGGTCAACACGGCAAAACCTCATCTCTACTAAAAATACAAAAATTAGCTGGGTGTGGTGCAGTCTCACTCTGTCACCCAGGATGGAGTGCAGTGGTGCAATCTCGGCTCACTGCAACCTCCACCTCCCTGGTTCAAGCAATTCCCCTCCCTCAGCCTCTCCAGTAGCTGGGATTATAGGCGCAGGCCACCACGCCCAACTAATTTTTTTGTATTTTTAGTAGAGACGGGGTTTCACCATGTTGGCCAGACTGGTCTCGAACTCCTGACCTCAAGTGATCCACCCGCCTCAGCCTCCCAAAGTGCTGGGATTACAGGCGTGAGCCACCACGCAGAGCCTGAAAAGATTTTTAATGCAGATGAAAGTGCCCTATTCTGGAAGGAAAAAAAGACCACAAAGGACATTTATCTAGTAAGAAAGAGAAACAAGCATCAGGATATAAGGCAGGAAGAGACAGGCTAACTCTACTGTTGTGTACAAATGCAGTAGGGTTTATGATCAGGACTGCCCTCATCTAAGCTGCTGCTAATCGCCACCTCCCTCCCCTGTCCCAAACATTGAAGGGAAAAGATAAACACCAGCTGCCAGTCTTTTGGTTGTATAAGAAGGCCTGGAGTATAAGAAGTCTTTTTCTGGATTGAATCCATCAATGCTTTGTCCCTGAAGTCAGGAAATGCCTTGCCAGTAAGGGACTGCCTTTTAAAGTTCTTTTACTATTGGACAATGCCCTGACCACCCAGAAGCCTATGAGTTCAACAATGAAGGCATCGAGTTGGTTTACCTGCCCCCAAACATGATAACTCTAACTCAGTCTGAAGATCAGGGGGTCATAAGGGCCTTTAAAGCTCATTACACATAGTGCTCTATGGGAAGGATTACGGATGCTATGGAAAAGAATCCCAATAGAGAAAACATCGTGAAAATCTGGAAGGATTACACCATTGAAGATACCATCCGTGTTACAGAAAATGTTGTGAAAGACATCAAGTCCAAAACAATAAATTCCTGCCGGAGAAAACTGTGACCAGATGTTGTGCATGACTTCACAGGATTTACAACAGAGCCTATCAAGGAAATCATGGAGGTTGTGGATATGGGGGGGGGAAAAAAGTGAAAAAAGTAGGGAGTGAAGAGTTTTAAGATATGGATCTTAGAGAAGTGTAAGAGCTAAAAGACATCACACACCAGAGGAATTAACAGAAGATAACTTCATAGAGATGAGGGCTTCTGTGCCAAACAATGAGGAAGATGACTTAGAAGAAGAGTGTCAAAAAAGAGAGACTGACATTAGACAATCTGGCAGAAGGGTTTCAATTATTCAAGACTGCTTGTGACTTCTTTTACTGATAGGGACACTGAAACTGATGCAAACAGTAGAAGAACTGGTAGAGTTCTTTGCATCCTGCCAAATTTCATGTTTTAAACCTAACCCCGACAATGTGACTGTATTTAGAGATAGAACTTTAAAGAGGTGATCCTATTCAAAATGAGGTGACTAGGGTGGCCTTAATCCAATATGACTGGTGCCCTTGTAAGAGGAAATTGAGGCCGGCGCGGTGGCTCACACTTGTAATCCCAGCACTTTGGGAGGCCGAGGCAGGCAGATCATCTGAGGTCAGGAGTTTGAGACCAGCCTTCTCGACATGGAGAAACTCCATCTCTACTAAAAAAAAAAAAAAAAAATCAAAATTATCTGGGCGTGGAGGCACGTGCCTGTAATCCTAGCTACTCGGGAGGCTAAGGCAGGAGAAATTGTTTGAACCCGGCGGGGGAAGGTTGCAGTGAGCCAAGATTTCACCATTACACTCCAGCCTGGGCAACAACAGTGAGAATCTATCTCAAAAAAAAAAAAAAAAAAGAAGAGAAGAGAGAAGAGAAGAGAAGAGAAGAGAAGAGAAGAGAAGAGAAGAGAAGAGAAGAGAAGAGAAGAGAGAAGAGAAGAGAAGAAAGAAATTTAGACAAAGCCATATACAGAGAGAAAACCATGTGAAGACACAGAGAGATGTCAGGCATCTACAAGTCAAAGAAAGAGGCTTTAGAAAGAAGCAACCCTGCTGACACTTTTGATTTTGGGATGCCAGCCTCCAGAAGTGTAAGAAAATAAATTTGTTGTTTAAGCCACTCAGTCTGTGGCACTTTGTTATGGCATCCTTAACTAGACGGGTTTGTAGACTAAGTAGTATATTTCTAGTTGTAATCATTAGTTCAAGTTAAACATGAAACCACTAAGGATTATACTCATTTGAAAAGTCAGAAACCTAAACATCTAAAGCCAGAGTCAGAAATTATATCTCATACATAACTTTATCAATAAACTGAATTATCTATATTGTTCTGGCTATGGCTGATTTGAAGGACTATTAAGTTTCTATGTATTATCTGACTATATCACTTAATTTGAAGGAAAAGATGTACTTCTCAATTTGTATATATGCACCTATTTACAGATGGTCCTCTCAATATTAGAAACAGTCTTGATTAAGAGAAACACAGACTTTGGAATCAGACAGGTGGCGGTTTAAACCCCAGTGTGTTACCATTTACTAGTTATGCAGCCTTAAGCAAGTTATTTCACCTCTCTGACCCTCAAATTCCTCAACTGTAAATGGGGATGAAAATAATCTTACAGGATTATCAGGATTAGAGAAAGTCAAGTTAAGCACCTGACACAATTCCTAACACATGGTGGGCACTCAATAAATGGCTGCTATAAGATCATCATCCAAAGAAAATAGGCATGAGAAAAGTAGGTGTCACTGTTGACAGGACTGTAAGCTATTAAAGCTTTCTGAAAAGCAATTTTTTTTTTTTTTTTTTTTTTTTTTTTTTTGAGACGGAGTCTTGCTCTGTCCCCCAGGCTGGAGCGCAGTGGCCGGATCTCAGCTCACTGCAAGCTCCGCCTCCCGGGTTCAGGCCATTCTCCTGCCTCAGCCTCCCGAGTAGCTGGGACTACAGGCGCCCGCCACCTCGCCCGGCTAGTTTTTTGTATTTTTTAGTAGAGACGGGGTTTCACCGTTTTAGCCGGGATGGTCTCGATCTCCTGACCTTGTGATCCGCCAGTCTCGGCCTCCCAAAGTGATAGGATTACAGGCTTGAGCCACCACGCCCGGCCTAAAAAGCAATTTTGAAATATCCAACCAAATATGAAAGATATCCCTTGGACATCCACAGACCCAAAAAATTTGACTTTCAGGAATCTGTTCTATGAGAATATTTGCAGGAGTGGGTAAAGATGGGAGAAAAACGATGTTCTTTGTGGCACTGTTTTAACAGCAAATAGCTGGTTTATTATTAGACTATATGAATATATTCATATAGTCTAATAATTCATATTTGCCATTATTTTTTAAATGAAAAAGATCTCTATGTACTGACAAAAAGATGGCAATGGCAGAGTAAGCACAATGTGAGCCAACAAAGTAAAAACTGTGTGTTTGTATATGCAAGGAAATGGGTATGAAAGGATTTAATTCTAAAGCTTTCACTTTTCACATATATTCTACTTTGTAAACGTTTAAAAACAATGTTTTAATAAACAATGATGTCCACCATCTTTTGAGACTATAATGCTTTCCTAGGCTATAAAATGGGACATGTTAAAGAAAACTTCACCAGCCTGGCCAACATGGTGAAACCCCATCTCTACTAAAAATAAAAAAAATTAGCCAAGCATGGTAGCAGGCGCCTGTAATTCCAGTTTCTCAGCAGGCTGAGACAGGAGAATCACTTGCACCCAGGAGGTGGAGGTTACAGTGAGATCACACCACTGTACTCCAGCCCGGGCAACAGAGTGAGACCCCATCTCAAAAAAAAAAAAAAAAAAAAAAGGGAAAAGGAAAGAAAACTTCAAAGAAAAATACACCACACATTAACCCTCCCTTCTCATTGAAAAAGTCCAGAGTCTACATTAAGCCCAGGTTCAAAATACCGCAAAATCAATTTCTACTCTATATTCTTTCAGCAGCTATTTCTACAGTCAATTCTAACCTTATAGAGTTAGTCACAAACATTTTAAAAACTGCTAATTATTTGCCACATAAACAGTCCCATCATAAAAACTCTTCCCCTTCTTGTTCCAAAACAGCCTGGTTAAATATACATGTGGAATACAAAATAACTTTAATAGGCTTGGCATAGTGGCTCATGCCTGTAATCCCAGCACTTTGGGAGGCCGAGGTGGGTGGAATGTTTGAGCTCAAGAGTTCAAGACCAGCCTGGCCAACATGGTGAAACCCTGTCTCCAATAAAAATCCAAAAATTAGCCAGGCATGGTGGTGCGTGCCCATAGTCCCAGCTACTCAGGGGGCTGAGGCAGGAGAATCGCTTGAACCCAGGAGGCAGAGACTGCAGTGAGCCAAGATCACACCACTGCACTCCAGCCTGGGCAACAGAGGAAGACTCTGCCTCAAAAAACAACAAAAACAAAAACAAACAACAACAACAACAACAAAAACTTTAATAGTACCTAAGGAAAAACAAAATAAATCTGCAACCAAAGTCAAAGGAATCAGTTTGAAAGCTTCAGCATTTTAGACTGGTATGAACTACAATTCTCCCCATTACTGAAGATAATCCAAATTTTACTACACAGAATACTGACACTGGAATTATGGATGGTCACAACAGAAATGGAAATACCTTGTTTTACAAATGAGAAACATGAACCACAACAAGTGACTTCACCAAGTTCACACAGTAAAAGAAAGATGGAAGATCAGTGCAAGGGCCCTCGCCTCCCAGTCCAATATTCTTTTTTCTAGATCATGTTGCCTAACATCATAGCTTACAGAGTTTTAGATCTACACCTTTTTCCAAATAAATTAGCAAATATAGCATCAGATAAGATACTTGGCCTCATAAATATGCAAAAATGAAACAAACATTAGCTGGCATATACTACCTCGCATATTTGCAACAATATCTATAGAGCTTTGCATTCATTGAAATTTCAAGAGTGTACGCATGTTCTCACTCATAGGTGGGAACTGAACAATGAGATCAGTTGGACTCGGGAAGGGGAACATCACACACCAGGGCCTATCATGGGGAGGGGGGAGGGGGGAGGGATTGCACTGGGAGTTATACCTGATGTAAATGACGAGTTGATGGGTGCTGACGAGTTGATGGGTGCAGCACACCAACATGGCACAAGTATACATACGTAACAAACCTGCACGTTATGCACATGTACCCTAGAACTTAAAGTATAATAATAATAATAAAAGAAAAAAAAAGAAATTTCAAGAGTGTAAAAATATCTCGATCAGACATTGCAAAGGTGTCTGCTCTATAGAAGCAGAAATGAAAATGCTTTGGGAGAACCAATTCATCCAATTCCCCTGAAAGCAGAGAAACTAGTTAGATTCTAATTAGCTAAAAGACCAAATTTTCAGGCCAGGCGCCGTGGCTCACGCCTGTAATCCTAACACTTCAGGAGGCCAAAGCGAGTAGATCTGTTAAGCCCAGGAATTCAAGACCAGACTGGGCAACATGGTAAAACCCCATCTCTACAAAAATTAGCTGGATATGGTGGTATGTGCTTGTAGTCCCAGCTGCTCGGGAGGCTGAGGTGGGAGGGTCCCTTGAGCCCTGGAGGCAGAGGTTACAGTGAACCAAGCACTCCATCCAGCCTGGGTGACAGAGCAAAACCCTGTCTCAAAAAAAAAAAAAAAAACTAACCATGTATTTTGAAAAGCATGTTTTTGTTTCAATCACATTTTTCCTTTTTACAGTAATGCTTTTCATCTCTGATTTCAAAGTCACCTTTCATCCTAATGAAGACATATAGCTCTGATTTTTCTCTCTAGAACAAGACCCAGATGAAATATAGACTAATGCAAAGGGGAATTTCTTTTCATATTTTCCTTTACTGAAAACTGGTTTGATAATAACAACAAAAACCTTTAATGAACAGCTTTTCTGGTATAATGTTTGTATATAACAAAAAAAAAAATTGAAACCTAGAAAGTAAGAACAAGGAAAATTAACAGCAGTATGAGACAAAGAATAGATGAAATAAAAGCTAGGTAGATAGTAGATCTCTGCAATCTGGTTTGGGGAAACATAATGATCATCCTATTCTTATATGGACAAGGGCTTAAGCAACTGGCAACTTCAAGCTAAGTTTACTAGAAGAAAAAATAAATCCTAAGAAATCTTTGCTCTTAAATCAAAAAGCAAATATTGAGGGAAATATGTTTAGATATCTTCAAACATAACCATAATAAAATTACGCTGCTGCATTTTTAAAAGTCAGAAATGGAATAAAATCAAAGTATTACAATATGGGCTATGGCTAATTTATAGATTTTCCATTAGCCTTCTAATCTGGCAGGTTAAAACTCAATATTCAAAAAAATACAATTTATCAATACTGACACAAAATGCTGTTTATAAGTATAATTTTGCTAGATTTGCTTCAGTAACGTGATGTGATAATTAACTTCATTTTATCAATTGAGTGTTATTTTTCCCTTAACAAAATCCAAATATTCAGGGCTATGAGTGATGAGTGACCTTGAGACAGCACTTGGCAAGCAGTCACCATGGCAACATTACCACAAAAGTGCCTCATCCTCAGCAAAAGGGCCAACCTGGTGCATTAGGATTTAAAAACCTAGAGATATGGAGCTTCCTTAAAGCCCAAAAAACAACAGTAAAATTAAAATTTTTTAAAAACCTAAAAATTTAGTTTTAAAAAATATTTACATTAACCTTTCTATTTTAGCCTTCCTATTTATTCCTCATGGAAGGATACATACATATTAAGTTATCTTAACGTGAAATATTGAACCATATAAAAATTCTTCTTTTCCCTTTGTTTCCTATGTGGGCAAAATAAATTGCTATGGCATAAACAAATGATGTTTTTCCATTTTTTTAAAAATACATGTTTAAAATTTTTCCAAAGAATCACCACTGTTTTAATCATCTTTTACTCACTGTCAAAAAGAAACATTCATCTTAGTTGGAAAATTTCTCTTCCAGCCTGTACTTTCATAAAGAAACATATACACACCCTGGAGGGGAGGGGTCTTAAAATTTCAAATACAAAATATGCATTTGTAATTCTGTTTATAAAAACAAGAAATGTAAAGATCTTTAGTGTGTACAGTTATATGTCTTTCCTTCAGACATAAATTAAGTCGGTTGCTGTAGAAAGTCTACTCCTTGAAAGACAGGAATGTGTCAATTCAGGGAACGTGTCATTACATCACCAACGCAGCCAGCACAGAGACTGACAACAAACAGGTACCAAAGGACTTGAATGTTTTTGCTCAAGTACCTACCAGAAGATTCTTGAAAAACTATGGGCCCCAGAACATTTGCAAGTTGACATTTAAATTTTTCATCAATTTAGTTACAAAGCAGTCACTTCCAAGATATTATGAGTATTAGCATTTTAATAAGCTGTTATATCATTCTCATGTATTGAAAAGAACCTAGATCACCATCTTAGTCAGAAATTTTACAACTCTTCCTTTTTCCTGAAATATAAAATTTCCATTCTTCTTCCCCAGAATTTAACCATGAGGAAATGCCATTTTACACTTGAATGTATTTTATTATCCTATATCTGAAAAAAAGATATATAAACTGAAATAATTAAATTCCACCTGATCATGAGGTCTAAGTGTTGAAAAACATCTTATTCTGAGTTACTATGATCATTATTAGGATGTAATTGTTCAAAACATAAACATATTACAAATTTGGGTAATATATACATAAAAAATACACTTTTCACTGTGAGTGAATCTGTTCAGCTACAACGGGCAAGGTGTTTTGTCCCTCTCCCACCACCAACATGCATTCATTTTTTGTAAGATTAAAAAAATGTGCTGACATGAGTAGATTAAATACATGGAAGGAGTTATGTGAAAGCAATGTCGTTCAATTCTTTCAGTATAATCTTAATTACAAGATAAAAGTCTCAGTGAACTACCATCAAAAATTATGTTTTCATGATCTCTCAGAGAGCAATTTGATTAACTCCCACCTCAATTCAGATAAAAACACACTTAGAAACCAACTAATAGGTCGTTTGTTAACCAGCCATTGAGAGTCATTCACTTTTTAAACTCTGACACCAATATTTCCAATTGCCCATGTGTTTCAAACCCCCCTAACTTTTTTTTTTTTTTTTTTTTTTTTTTTTAACTGAGACAGAGTTTTGCTCTTGTTGCCCAGGCTGGAGTGCAATGGCACGATCTCAGCTCACAGCAACCTCCGCCTCCCAGACTCAAGCAATTCTTCTGCCTCAGCCTCCCGAGTAGCTGAGATTACAGGCATGCACCTCCACAACCGGCTAATTTTGTATTTTTAGTAGAGATGGGGTTTCTCCATATTGGTCAGGCTGGTCTCAAACTCCTAACGTTAGGTGATCTGCCCACCTCGGCCTCCCAAAGTGCTGGGATTACAGGTGTGAGCCACTGCGTCTGGCCTTCAAATCCTTTAAAAAAAAAATTGAAATACAACACAGTAAAATGGGAGACTTCTTACTTTCTTTTGGCAGTTAGAAGAATAATTGTAAAAAGAGACATCTGGAGAATAAGGCTCTGCAAGCTTTCTCAGGCCAACTTAAAAATTTAAAAGAACAGCCAGGCACAGTGGCTCGCACCTGTAATCCCAGCACTCTGGGAGGCCAAGGTAGGCAGATTGCTTGAGCTCAGGAGTTTGAGACCAGCCTGAGCAATATGGTGAAATCATGTCTCTATAAAAAAAATTACAAAAATTAGCCAGGCATGGTGGTGGCATGCACCTGTAGTCCCAGCTATTTAGGAAACCTAAGGTAGGAGGATTACTTGAGCCTGGGAGGTCGAGGCTGCAATGCCTTGATTGTGCCACTGCACTCCAGCCTGGTGACAGAGGAAGACTCTGTCTCCAAAGAAAAAGAAGAAGAATTTAAGAGAACAAAAGGTTGTGAATCTGAAAACCTGGAAACTGATCTCATTAAATCATCTGTGCTCAAGCCTCTAGATCCAACCACCACCAATTTATAGAAAATACAGAAGATAGACATAGATATAGATATACTTTTTTTTTTTTTTTTTTTTGAGACAGAGTCTTCACTCTGTTGCCCAGGATGGAGTACAGCGGACAGATCATAGTCTGCTGTAGCCTCAACCTCCTGGTCTCAAGTGATTGCCATGTCTCAGCCTCCCAGGTAGCTGGGACCACAGGTACCTGTCATCCTGTGCCCAGCTAATTTTTTTTTTTTAACCACACCATGCCCAGCTAACTTTTTAAAAATTTTTTGTCAATACGGGGTCTTGCCATGTTGCGCAGGCTGGCCTTGAACTCCTGGGCTTAAGTGATCCTCTCACCTCAGCCTTCCAATGTGCTGGCATTTACAGGCAAGACCACAGCACCAGGCCTAAAAACTTTTTTATTACAAAGTTAATACATGTTCTCCACAGGTGATAGAAAAGTAAGGCTAGGCGTGATGGCTCAGGACTGTAATCTAACACTTTTGGAGGCTGAGGTGGGAGGATCACTTGAGCCCAAGAGCTCGAGACCACCCTAGGCAACGTGGTGAGACTCCCATCTCTACAAAAAATTAAAAATTTTTTTTAAATAAAGTTTTTACATCTTTGAAGTTTATGCATTACATCCAATCCAAACAAAGAAAACACTAATTTAACAAATGTTCTCAATAATAACTCACTAATAATTTTTATAATTCATTAAATGGTATTTTTAAGAAGCCCTTTAAAATGCTAATTGATTTTATCATAGTCACCAAATGAAGACCACACAGATATTATTTCACATCTTGTGCCTAATAGCATTACGCAGAACACAGTGGCCCTTCTTGGGGAGACTACACAGTAAACTATCATGACATAAATCCTTTCTAGATTACTGCAACTCTCTTGATTTGCTGAAACAGAATTATAAAAACATTGACATAATATAGACATACACTTTTTTAAAGGCATTTGTCAATTGCATGTTAATGTCTATTGACATGTGCCACGCCTTCTCAAACTGCCACTGAAAAATGCAGTAAAAGAGACTATTTTATTTTATTTATTTGATTTGATTTGATGGAGTTTCACTCTTGCCACCCAGGCTGCAGTGCAGTGGCATGATCTCAGTTCACTACAATCTCTGCCTCCCAGGTTCAAGTGATTCTCCTGCCTCAGCCTCCCGAGTAGCTAGGATTACAGGCGCCCGCCACCATGCCCAGCTAATTTTTTGTATTTTTAGTAGAGAGGGGGTTTCGCCATGTTGGACAGGCTGGTCTGGAACTCCTGACCTCAGATGATTCGCCTGCCTCGGCCTCCCAAAGTGCTGGGATTACAGGTCTGAGCCACCATACCTGGCCTAGAAATGAATTTTTTTTTTTATTTATTTATTTATTTATTTTTTTTTTTTTTTTTTTTTTTTTTTTTTTTTTTGAGACTGAGTCTGGCTCTGTCGCCCAGGCTGGAGTGCAGTGGCCGGATCTCAGCTCACTGCAAGCTCCGCCTCCCGGGTTCACACCATTCTCCTGCCTCAGCCTCCCGAGTAGCTGGGACTACAGGCGCCGCCACCTCGCCCGGCTAGTTTTTTGTATTTTTTAGTAGAGACGGGGTTTCACCATGTTCACCAGGATGGTCTCGATCTCCTGACCTCGTGATCCACCCGTCTCGGCCTCCCAAAGTGCTGGGATTACAGGCTTGAGCCACCGCGCCCGGCCCTGAATTTTTTTTTTTAAAGGAAACTTTTTTTATTAGGCTCAGAGAGTAAGGAAACAAACAAGAAATTATCTTACATATATGACAAGTGGTAACTCACAATTCCTCTACATTAATAAACCACCCTAACTTTATTCAACCAATTTCAGAGTCAACTTCCATCTTAAATGGATTTCCAGAAACAGTCCTAGCCTAAAAACACAGGAAGCTAAAATAAAACCAACAAAGGCTGAGCGTGGTGGCTCACACCTGTAATCGCAGCACTTTGGGAGGTCGAGGCAGGTGGATCACCTGAGGTCAGGAGTTCAAGACCAGCCTGGGACTAAAAATTAAAAAATAAAAAATAAAAAAAATTATCAGGGGGTGGTGGCAGGCGCCTGTAATCCCAGCTACTCAGGAGGCTAAAGCATGACAATCGCTTGAACCCAGGAGGTGGAGGTTGCAGTGAGCTGAGACCATGCCACTGTACTTCAGTCTGGGTGACAGAGTGAGACTCCATCGTAAAAAATAATAAAATAAAAATAAAACCAACAAAGACTAGGAACTTTCCTAATGTACTCCCACCACAGGGTTTAAAAAGAAATGACATGCTATGACACAGAAAAACATCTTAACACCACAGACAGGGATGGGAGAATGGCTTTAGGAGGACATCATCCTTTCAAGGAAATACAGGGTATAGTTATTCACTAGACAAACGAATGATGAACATCTACCATATGCCAGGCACTTAGATTTAAGTGTTTGAGATATATCAGTGAGCAAGGGGGACTAGGATTCTTGTTCTTGTGGAGCATATGCTTTATAATTAAACACAATAAATAAGTAAAGTATTAATATGTTAGAGCATTCATGCTATAAGGTCAGAGGCTCCAGTATTAAATAGGGTGGTAAGAGTGGGCCTCATTAAGAGTGTAAGAATTGAGACTTTAAAGAGATGAGGAACTTAATCAGATATATGACAGAAACAACATTCCAAGAAAGGGCATACCCAAAGGCAAGAATGTGCCTGCACTGGATGAAGAACAATACTGGATCAAGAATGAACAAGGAAGACAGGAATGATAGGTGAGATCAGAGATACAACAGAGGCAGCCCAGGCGCGGTGGCTTACGCCTGTAACCCCAGCACTGTGGGAGGCCAAGACAGGTAGATCACCTGAGGTAGGAAGTTCGAGACCAGCCTGACCAACATGGAGAAACCCTATCTCTACTAAAAATACAAAATTAGCTGGGCGTGGTGGCGCATGCCTGTAATCCCAGCAACTTGGGAGGCTGAGGCAGAAGAATCATTTGAACGTGGGAGGCAGAGGTTGCAGTGAGCCAAGATTGCACCACTGCACTCCAGCCTGGACAACAAGAGGGAAAGTTGGTCTTTAAAAAAACAAAACAAAACAGAACAAAACAAAAAAACAGAGGCAAGTCACAGAGTCTCATGGAAACAAAGTAAGAACTTTCATTGCTACTCCGGGTGAAATAAGAAACCTCTATGTAGTCTAAAAGAGAGGACTGACAAACTAGTTTAGGATTGTAAAAGATCCCTCCAGCTATTATGTTACTAACAGGCTGTAAGGAAACAAGAGTAAAATGCAGGAAGACCTGTTAGGATGTTATTACAATAACTCACAGAAAATGTTGGTTCAGTGGAATTATTCAGATGTGGCCAGACACTAGATATATCTTAAAAATAGCAAGGAGATAAAAGAGTAGTCAAGGTTTTTAGGCCTAAGCAACAGCAAGAATGAATGACCAACAATGAGAAAGAAAAGGCTTTAGTGAAGATCTTACAGGGAAGATGATGAGATTGGTTTGGGACATGTTGTGCTTCAGCTGTCCATTAGAAATCTAAATGAAAAGGTTCAGAGGACAGTTGGTTATACAAGTGAGGAAACAAAAGAGAGGTTTATCTCACATAAACAATATACAGACCTGGTGCAGTGGCTCACACCCATAATTCCAACACTTTGGAAGGGTGAGGTGGGAGGATCACTTGAGCTCAGGAGTTCTAGACCAGCCTGGGCAACATGGCAAAACCCCACCTCTACAAAAAATACAAAAATTAGCCAGGCATGATGGCATGCACCTGTAGTCCTAGCTATTCAGGACACTGAGGTAGGAGGATCGCTTGAGCCCAGGAGGTGGAGGTTGCAATGAGCCATGATCACACCACTGCACTTCAGCCTAGGCGACAGACCAAGACCACATCTCTATATATATACCACATATGATCCAACATATGTACAGTAGGAGTCCCAAAGAAGAAAACCAAGGCAGTAAGACAACAAAAACAAAAAGCAAAGAAAAAAAACCCAACACTAAGAAAACCTTCATGACATCGAGAAAAAGACAAAAAGAAGAGGGGAAGGAAGCTTGAAACTATTAACACATATTGAAAAGAGACCACCAACACCAATAAGACTACAAAGACTACACCTGTAATCCCAGCACTTTGGGAGTCCAAAGCAGGTGGATCACCTGAGGTCGGGAATTTAGCCAACATGGCAAAACCCTGTCTCTATTAAAAATACAAAAATTAGCTGGGCATGGTAGTACGCACCTGTAGTTCCAGCTACTAGGGAGGCTAAGGCAGGAGAATCCCTTGAACCTGGAAGGCAGAGGTTGCAGCGAGCTGAGATCCTGTCACTTCACTCCAGCCTGGGCAAACAAAGTGAGACTCTGTCTCAAAAAAAAAAAAAAAAAAAAAAAAAGACTACTAACAAAAAAATCCTGTGGACATCTAAACAATGACAAAAAAAAAGGCTACATTGCTCAAAGAAAAACAGGTCGACATGATACCGTAACAGCTATGCTCTGTGCCAGAAGACAGTGGAATGACATATTTCAAATACTGTGGAATAGAATTTTATCATCACCAAGCCAGACAAACTTTTTAAACATAGTGGAACACAAGGAATACTGTTCCCATAAGCTCTTCCTGAGGAATTTATTAGAGAAAATGAATTCCAGATGACCCAAATAACTGGAAAGTCCATATCAACATAAAAATGGTAGTGGGTATTAAATAAATATTTATCTGTAAAAACCTGAATGGGGGTTCTAAGTGACACATTATACTACATAATGACTATATGTTCCAACAATGTAGAGAGCACAACTATCCAAAAACTGAAGTATGAAGAGAAAAAAAAAAAAAAAAAAAAAAAAAAAAAACTGATTACTTGATAGTAACTGAAAGAAAAAGATATTACTTTAAATCAAATGCCTGGGAAGAAAAAGTTACTAGGTAATTTCAATAGTATTCAAAGTAAGAAACCAACAGAAAATAACCAAAAAATGTGGGGAGGGGGGTGCCCACTAAGTCTATTACATAAGAATTTTAATATAAAGGCAACATCTAAAACAAAATACAAACTTCGTAAAATTTTTTAAATACCCACAACAATGAGTCAGGCATGCTGACACATGCCTGCGGTACCAGCTACATAGGAGGACCACTTAAACCCAGGAGGTTGAGGCTGCAGTAAACCTTGTCAGCACAACTGCATTCCAGTCTGGGTGACAGTGAGACCCTGCCTTAAAAAAAAAAAAGTAGTATTGAATAAGGACAAATAAAGATATATTATCATGGACATGCTACACCTAACTGAAAAAAAAAAATACTTGAAAAATTACAAAATAACTCCCCCCCCAAAAAAGGGAGAGATTAATAAAGAATAGAATTGGATCCTGGAACAGAAAAAAAAAAAAAACACAATCGTGAAAATTTGACAATATGTGCTACTTAGTTAACAGTATTACACCAGTGTTAGCCTTAGTTTTGATCACTATAACATGGCCATGCAAGTTATTAAATTGGGGAAACCTGGGTGGAGTATACAGGAAAACTCTACTATTTTTGCAACGTTCCCAAAAGTCTAAAATTATTTCAAAATAAAGTTTTTTTAAAAACTTTGAGAAAAAATGGTTCTTTTAACACAGGAGAATACTAGTAAACCAACTTGTTATTTTAAATACTAGTAAATAAAGAGAGTCTAACATAATCCCATCTTTCCTATGTAAACTGTACCCACACGAGGTAACCAAATACTTGATTAGAAAAAGTTTTTCTTGGCTGGGCACAGTGGCTCACCGCCTGTAATCCCAACACCCTGGAAGGCCAAGGCAGGCGGATCACGTGAGGTCAGGAATTCGAGACCAGCCTGGCCAACATGGTGAAACCCCATCTCTACTAAAAATACAAAACTGAGCCAGGCATGGTGGTGCACACCAGTAGTCCCAGCTACTCAGGAGGCTGAGGCAGAAGAATCACTGGAACCCAGAAGGTGGAGGTTTCAGTGAGCAGAGATTACACCACTGCACTCCAGCCTGGGCAACAGAGCAAGACTCTCTCAAAAAAAAAAAAAAAAACAAAGAAAAAGTTTTTATTTACAGTATCTGCTAATATTAACAACTCAAAGGAAAACAGGTATGTGTCTTCTGATAAACCACACTCCCTGGGAAGTAGTCTCACTGTAGTAGCCAGCACCAAGATGACATCGCCAGCGACACCCATCTCTAGGTATTGATGAACTTAAGCAGTCCCCTCCCACACTGTATCAAAGTTGGTCTATGTGACCAAAAGAAAAGTGACAAGCTGTCACTTCTGAGGTCATAAAGGCATTTCAAATTCTCTCCTCCTTTTCTCCTTCTCCCTGATCACTAGCTCTGGCAGTACCTTTAGGACACTCAGGCAGAAACTGAGACCTCCCATCAATGGCCACTGAGTAAGCCACCTCGAAAGCAAATCCTCCAGCCTTTGTTAAACCTTCAGATGACTGCAACCCATTGAGAGCACTAAAACCAGAACCACCCAGCTAGGCTACTCCCAGAGTGCTAACCTTCAGAAACTGTGGAAGATAATAAATACTAAGGAGTTTGGGAGGTTTGTTTTGTTTTGAAACAAAGTCTTGCTGTCACCCAGACTGGAGTACAGTGGTATGTTCTCAGCGAACTGCAACCTCCACCTCCCAGCTCAAGAGATCCTCCCTCCTGTCTCAGCCTCCCAAGTAGCTGGGATTACAGGTATGTGCCACCATGCCTGGATAATTTTTGTAGTGTTTGTATAGATGGGGTTTTGTCATGTTGCCCAGGCTGGTCTCAAACTCCTGGGCTCAGATGATCCACCTACCTGGGCTTCCCAAAGTGCTGGGACTACAGGCGTGAGCCACCATGCCTAGCCAATTTTTATTTTTTAGAGACAGGGTCTTGCCTAGGAGTTGCCTATTCACAGGTGCAAACACAGCTCACTGCAGCCTCAAACTTCCAGGCTTAAGCAATCCTCCCACATCAGCCTCCTGAGGTGCTGGGACCAATAAATGCTGGTTTAAGATGTCAAGATTGGAGACAATTTGTTACGCAGCAACAGATAATTAATACACTTGTCAAAAATAACTGAACCAGAAACTGATCAAGACTTGAAAGCTAACTACCATTTTAAAAAGAGAGAGAGAGAGGACAGAGGGCACAATGAAAGACCACCATAAAGATATACTCCACAAAATCCAGACAGTAAGAAACTCTACAGGAAGCTAGGCATGGTTACTTGTACCTCTAATCCTGGCACTTTAGGAGGCCAAGACAGGAGAATCACTTGAGGCCAGGAGTTTCAGAACAGCCTGAGTAACAAAGCAAGAGCCCGTTCTCCACAAAAAAGAAATTTTAAATGTAGCTGGTATGGTGGTATGCACCTTTAATTCCAGCTACTTGGGAGGCTGAGGTAGGAGGATCGCTTGAGCTGACGAGTTTGAGACTACAGTGAGCTATGATCACAGCACTGCACTCGAGCCTGGGTGACACAGCTCTGCCCCTCCCAAAAAAAAACTCTACAGGGCAAAAAATAATTTGATAAATTGGAAGGAAAAAAGAGATGGAAGAGAAAACCTATACTAACAGAGACTTAGGATGCATAAAAACCAAACTGCAATGTCTGCATCTTGTTTGAATCTGATTCCAACTAATTAAAAAATGAGAAGAGAGAACTAGAAAACTGAATAGTGACTGTGTATTTGACACTACTAAGAAATTAATGTAGTTTTTCTAGATGTAATAATGTATAGTTTGCTTCTTATGACAGGTGTATCTTTTATAGATACTTAAGGAAATTATATAATTATATAATGACTAGTCTTTGCTTCAAAATGGTATGAAGGATTACTGCCAGTAATCCCAGCACTTTGGGAGGCCTTGCAAGGCAGGAGTTCGAGACCAGCCTGAGCAACAACCTAGAAAAGCCCCAACTCTACAAAAAAATTAAAAATTAAACGGGCACAGTGACACACACCTGTGGTCCCAACTACTCAGGAGACAGGTGGGAGGATCCTTTGAGCCTGAGGAGACAGAGGGGAGAGGAGCAGGGGGAAGGGGAAGGGGGGAGGGAAGCGGAATAGGGGAGGGGAGGGGAGGGGAAGGGAGGGGAGGGGAAGGGAGGGGAGGGGAGGGGAAGGGAGGGGAGGGGAGGGGAGAAGGGGGAGGGGAGACAGAGAGAACATTAGTGATACAAAGGGGATTAATGCTTGTTTCCACCCTTTAGAAGTTAATCATGAATGCTGAAAGTCACAAAAAGTAACCTTGGCAATGACTCACAAAGTACAACTGATTGTAAAAGTGGCGAGAGTGACACTCAAGGAATTTAGGGACAGGGAGTTCCCCTTTCTTTTCACTCAAAGATTTTTCTTCTAAAAATGAATACTTTCTCCATCTATTTGATACAATAGAAGCAAACACATGTAGAAAGCATGATCTCCTTTTCTCCGGGGTAGTAGCTCCTGCACTCTCATATGGAGAGTTTAAAAAATTAAGATACAACAGTTCACGTTCAAACAGTTTGCAGTTCCATTTGTAACAAACATTAATACGATTTTAAAGGTAAAGTAAATAAGCTCACTAACTGAAAATATCTCCCAGGAATTCATTTACATCCTTCCCTAGATTACCCCAGCCCCAAGCAATCATTTCTTCCTCTGAACTCCAAAAGCAATTATTTGTACAATTTATTTGGCAATTAATCCTTCATTGCCTTGTTAAACCTCTTGCATTATTCTCTGAAATGTTATTTAAATCTTCTCTAGTTATCTAACTTTCATGTTTCTTTCTCATCTCCCCAAACAGACTATAAATTCCTTGAGAAGAGATAAGACCTTATATTGTTTTGTATACACACAGACACACAGAGTAGCTAGCACAGAGTAAATTCAAAGATATTTGAGGTTTTTTTATTTTATTTTTTTTTTTTATTTTTTTTTTTTGAGACAGAGTTTCATTCTTGTTGCCAAGGCTGCAGTGTAATCGTGCTGTCTCAGCTCACTATAAACTCCACCTCCTGGGTTCAAGCGATTCTCCTGCCTCAGCCTCTCAAGTAGCCGGATTACAGGCACCCACCACCATGCCCAGCTAATGTCTGTATTTTTAGTCGAGACGGGGTTCCTGACCTCAGATGATCCGCCCTCCTCGGCCTCCCAAAGTGCTGGGATTACCGGCATGAGCCACCACGTCCGGCCAAGAAATTTGATTTTAAGGAAAAATAGGAAAAATCAATTACAAAGAAAATGCTTAAAGACATGCCAACTAAGTATCTTCAAGCCAAAGTTGACAGGCCAATGTACTATTTTATTTCCTTGACTCCTAAGGCAATGTAGGGTGGTAAAAAGGGCACGGCCTCTGAAATCTGAGAGACCTCAATCTGGATCCTCTACGTGGACAGCTTATGTAATTAACCCATGGGCTTCAAGTTCCTCCTCTCTCAAATGAAGATAGAAACCTCTAGAAGGTTTCATGATTGCTAAATGAGAGTTTATGTAAAACTAGTATCCCTTAAATATTTGGGGGTTTGTTCATATTTTTACATCTTTAAATTCAGAATATGTCATGCTATTGACAGTATCCAATTATTTATTTGGCAGTTTTACATTTTCTTTCCCAGTAGTACATAAAATAGGCCGGGTGCAGTGGCTCACACCTGTAATCCCAACACTTTGGGGGGCCGAGGCAGTGGATCACTTGAGGCCGGGAGTTTGAGACCTAGTAATACGTAAAATAATGTTGTGTTCTATAATTGATGGTATCCTAAACTTGATGAAATTTAGTAATAGCTAGCAGCATCCTCAACAACTCTGGCTTCATCTCCTCCTTCTTCCCTCACACCCACTGATAAACTATCATATGGACAGCAAACAAGCTATAATATGGAAAAACCACCAAATCCATTCAAAGAGCTTAGTACTTTGCCATTCAGTGTGTGCTCAATAAATAAAAACCTGCTACTGCTACTCTAAATTTATTCAGCAAATATTTGAGTACCTACTCTGAGTCTGCCACCATTCTGAGCACCAAGGATACAGCAGTAAACAAAACAGATAACTCCCAGCCCTCAGAGTTTATGTTCCATTAGCACAACTTTTATTTTATTTTTTCCTAGAGACAGGGTCTCGTTCTGTCACCCAGGCTACATGCAGTACGATGACATGACCATAGCTCACTGCAGCCTCAAACTCTTGGGATCAAGCTACCTCCTACCACCTTATCAAGTAGCTTATCAAGCCCTTTATCAACTAGCTGGGACTACAGGAACATGCCACCACGCCTGGCAGCACATACAAATTCTATGGCACAAGAAATGAAAAGCCAAAATTCACAACTAAGTCAACAGATTGTCCCAAAGGCTGAAAAAACTAAGCAACCCAAGAAAGATACTAAAACACAACTTAGGCAAACCACTAAGGAAAACCTTACCCAAAGGCAAAGTGAAGTCTTGAAATCAATTCATCCAAGGTTTTGCTCTAAGTAAAAGGTTCAGGAAAAAGTAAAACAGCCAGAACAGATGCTGAAACTTAACAGGGAAGAGGGAGAATATAACATCTTCTCCAGTTTCTGAAAACTAAACATCTCTCACATTCATCTGAAAGAGAAGAATAGTGGCTGGGCGCAGGGGCTCACGCCTGAAATCCCAACACCTTGAGAAGCCAAGGCGGGCGGATCACAAGGTCAGGAGTTCGAGACCAGTCTGGCCAACATGAGGAAACCCTGTCTCTACTAAAAATACAAAAATTAGACCAGCATGGTGGCACACGCCTGTAATCTTGTAATCCCAGCTACTCAGGAGGCTGAGGCAGGAGAATCACTCGAACCCAGGAGGCAGAGGTTGCAGTGAGCTGAGATCACACCACTGCACTCTAGCCTGGGCGACAGAGTGAGACTCTGTCTCAAGAAAAAAAAAGAAAGAGAAGAATAGTAATAATGCTGGTTATTTACGAAACACAAACTTCTTTCAGGAGGCAGAGAAAATTATGTTTTTAAAAATTATCTTACATGTTCACAAATCATTTTTCCAAAGCTCTTCCAATTGCAGTTACAGACTGGAACATCAAACTCTCTTAAACAGAATGTTACAAGCTCGGGTTCACCACTACTCTCTAACCCAAATAAATTAATATTATTCTTGCTTCTAATGTGGTGCCTTAAAAAACCACATCATGAATTACTATAGCAGTCCAGACCCAAAGACTGTGTCAAGTCAACTAAAGATCATCTAAATGGGACATTTTTAATCATCTTGGGTTTTTTTCCCCCAGAGTTGGAGCTTAAAAACCTATTAGTCCAGGCGCGGTGGTTCATGCCTGTAATCCTAGCACTTTGGGAGGCCAAGGTGGGTGGATCACCTGAGGTCAGGAGTTCAAGACCAGCCTGGCCAACATGGTGACACCCCTGTCTCTACTAAAAATACAAAAATTAGCCAGGCATGGTGGAAGGCGCCTGTAATCCCAGATACTCAGGAGGCTGAGGCAGGAGAATCACTTGAACCTGGGAGGTAGAGGTTGCAGTGAGCCAAGATCGAGCCACTTTAGTCCAGCCTGCAAGAAAGTGAAGCTCTGTTTCAAAAAAAAACAAAAAGGCCAGGCACATTGGCTCACATCTGTAATCCCAGCACTTTGGGAGGCCGAGGCAGGCAGATCACAACGAGGTCAGGAGATCAAGACCATCCTGGCTAACATGGTGCAACCCAATCTCTACTAAAAGCAGAAAAAATTAGCCGGGCGTGGTGGCAAGGACCTGTAGTCCCCAGCTACTTGGGAGGCTGAGGCAGGAGAATCACTTGAACCTGGGAGGCAGAGGTTCCAGTGCGCTGAGATCGTGCCAACTGCACTCCAGCCTGGGTAACAGAACAAGACTCCATCTCAAAAAAACAAAAACAAAACAAAAAAAATCTATTAAACTCTTTGGTTTTTATAGGTGGTCATTTGTTGAAGTAGCTAATTTGACAGTTTTACATTTTCTTTCCTAGTAGAATATAAAATAGGCCAGGTGCAATGGCTCACACCTATAATCTCAACACTTCCCCCCAGATTATCATAAAAATGTTTGAGTTACATTCTATAACCTTTCTATAGAAAAACACTCCATTACGACGTAGAAGTGGTGACCACAGGCAAAAGTAAATACACTCAATTTACTTCTCAGATAAGTTATTTACAACTCTACAAGTAAAGAACTTAACTGAAAAGCACTACTTTTACCAACTTTCCTTCTCCTTGTCTAAAAGATTCAATCCCTTCCAGACCAAGGAAATGTAGAGAACTCAGTTGTATACGGATAGATACCATATCCTATAATCCAGACAGCATCTATAAATATGAAGAACTTCTTTGCTGAAAACAAAACATGCCGGGCGCAGTGGCTCACGCCTGTAATCCCAGCACTTTGGGAGGCTGAGGCGGGTGGATCACAAGGTCAGGAGTTTGAGACCAGCCTGACCAACATGGTGAAACCCCATCTCTACTAAAAATACAAAAAAACAAAACTAGCCAAGTGTGGTGGTGCACACCTGTAATCCCAACTACTCAGGAGGCTGAGGCAGGAGAATTGCTTAAATCTACGAGGTAGAGGTTGCAGGGAGCCGAGATTGCGCCACTGCACTCCAGCCTGAGTGACAGAGCAAGGTTCTGTCTCAAAAAAAAACAAAAAACAAAACAAAACAAAAAAAAAAACAATGAGGCCAGGCACAATGGCTTCATACCGGTAATCCCAGGATTTTGGGAGGCCCAGGCAGGAGGATGGCTTGAAACCAGGAGTTTGGGACCAGCCTGGGCAACAAAGTGAGACCCATCCTATTTTTAAAATAAATAAATAAGAACTCAAAGCAGAGACATCAATCATCACTTAATAAAGAGGCAAAGAGCCCCTACAAGCTTTAGAATGACAAAGGCATGACAACAATTTGTTTTGCGGTAAATGATAACACAATATTATCCTGTAAAAGGAGACAAAATATATAGTCTCCTATATATAGGATATATTGTCTGCACCAAAAAATAAGCTCCTTTTTGGGCAGGAACCTTTTCTTGCAAAACTTTCTATCTCCTAGGGTGCTTTGCATATACCAGGTAAGCATTAACGTCCATTGGCCAGATGGTGGGGAGCTCATGCCAGTAATCCCAACACTTTGGGAGGCCAAGGCAGGAGGATCACTTGAGACATGGTCAATGTAGCAAGACACTATCTCTACAAAAAAAATTTATCATATTAGCTGGGCATGTAGGTGTGCACCTGTAGTCCTGATACAGGAGTAGGGCAGGGAAGTAAGTGCTGGGTAGAGAAGGGTAGGGTCCACAGTGAGGGCTCCACCCTCGGGCCTGTGCTCACGGACCTAAGTGTGAAAAAGCATTTCTGTTTTCGCACCCAAAAAGTTGCCTTTTGGCCTGCCATGCCCCCCATCCTGTGCCCATATAACTTTAAGCAGACACACACACAAGCGGCTGGACATCGAGAGGAACAGAGGAGCAGAAGAGTACACTAACAGACACCAGCAGACGCCAGCCAGTCATCTACATTTAAGTTGATGTGGAATTTGGTAGGGGTGGTCGGAGTAGAGTCCGGCCACTGGGCAGCCCAACTCCAGGGGAATACCAGCTTCCCACTCCATCCCCCTTATGGCTCCCCATCCATCTGCTGAGAGCTACTTTCACCATTCAATAAAACCTTGCACTCGGCCGGGCACGGTGGCTCATGCCTGTAATCCCAGCACTTTGGGAGGCCAAGGTGGGCGGATCACAAGGTCAGGAGATCAAGACCATCTTGGCCAACATGGTGAAACCCCGTCTCTATTAAAAATACAAAAATTAGCCGGGTGTGGTGGTGCATGCCTATAATCCCAGCTACTCGGGAAGCTGAGGCAGGAGAGTCGCTTGAACCTGGGAGGCAGAGCTTGCAGTAAGCAGAGATTGCGCCACTGCACTCCAGCCTAGCAACAGAGCAAGACTGTCTCAAAAAAAAAAAAAAAAAAGCCTTGCACTCATTCTCCAAGCCCGTCTGTGATCCAATCTTTCCAGTACACCAGGGCAAGAACCTGGGATACAGAGAGTCCTCTATCCCTGAGATAAGGCAGAGGGTCTAACTCAACTGATTAACACAAGCCACCTACAGACGGCGAAACTGAAAGAGCACACTGTAACACAAGGCCACTGGGGCTTCAGGAGCTGTAAACACTCAACCCCAGATGCTGCGGTGGGGTCAGAGCCCAAAAACACTCCCTACCACCTGCCCGTCTGCATGCTCCCTCTAGGGGTTTGAGCAGTGAGGCATGGAAGAAGTGAGCCTAGCTACTTAGGAGGCTGAGGTGGGAAAATTCCTTGAGCCCAGGAGTTTGAGGCTGCAGTGAGCCATGATGGTGCCACCGCACTACTGCACTCAAGTCTGGCAAGAAAGCAAGACCCTGACTCAAAAACTAGTAATAATAATGCTCATTATTTTAAAAGAAAAAAAAAGAAACAAGCCTGGGCAACACAGCCAGACCTTGTAATGATTCTTACACTGGATGTAAGGAAAATAACTATCCAAACATCTTTTTTTTAATAATTAAAAAAAAAAGAGATGGAGTCTCACTCTGTCACCCAGGTTGGTGCAACGGCGTGATCTCTGCTCACTTCAACTTCCATTTCCAAGGCTCAATCAATCCTCCCATCTCAGCCACCTGAGTAGCTGGGACTACAGGTGCACGCCACCACACCCAGACAATTTTTTGTATTTTTGGTAGAGATGGGGTTTTGCCATGTTGCCCAAACTGCTCTTGAACTCCTAAGCTCAAGTGATCCGCCTGCCTCAGCCTCCCAAAGTGCTGGGGTTACAGGTGTGAACCAGCTCATCTAGCCCAAACACCTCATTCTCAAAAGACATCAGTCATCTAAAGTAAAAGCAGACAGTTACTTTAGATGGCTTTGAGGTTTTTTCATATCTTGTTCTTAAGCCGGAAAAACGTACAATCAATAGACATTTTCTGAATGTCCACAATGTACTCAGAAAGTTACAGGTCCCTGAAAAGATTCAAATTCAGCATGATCCAGTAAAAGGATGCTCACTACCCAGTTAGGGAGACTAATGCTAGTGAAACACTTGTTATATATAGTATCTTGTGGTGGGTACCAAGTACCAAGTTGGACAGTACAAACTAGAAGCCTGGTAAAAGAAACAATCACAAGTTCATGCTTTGGTTTCTCTGTAGAGCAAATAAATCTTTTGCCTTTTATTTAAAAAAAAATCACGAGTTCAAATGGACAGGAAGGAAACAACAAAGAGCCTTGGATGGGTAGTTTGACAAGAAAATGAAGCCAAACAATTCTGGCTGCTCAAGCCAAAAACTTTTGAATTATGCTTGATTCTTCTCAGGGATAGCTCTTTCCCCCTCTCCCCCACTGAAACCATCACAAAATCCTGTTGGCTCCACCTTCCAAAGAAGATACATACAATCTGATCACTTATCATCTCTCTTGCCATAATCATAGCCTAAACCAACATGGATTACTCTAACAGCCTTCTAATAGGTGATCCTGGGTTTTTTTTTTGGTGTGTTTTGTTTTTTCATTTGTTTTTGGAGAGAGGATCTTGCTCTGTTGCCCAGGCTAGAGTACAGTGGCATAGCCACAGCTCACTGCAGCCTCAACCTCCTGGGTTCAAGCAATCCTCCCAGCTCAGCCTGCCCAGTAAGCTAGGACCACAGGCACCTGCCACCATGCTCAGCTAATTTCCCAATTTTTCGTAGAGACAGGATCTGTGTTGCTCAGGCTGGTCTCAAACTCTTGGGCTCAAGCAATCCAACCTCCTCAACCTCTCAAAGTGCTAGGATTACAAGTGTGAGCCACTGCACCTGGCCTAGCTCTCATTGCTTCTACTCTTGCACTCTACAGGCTACTCTTCATAAGACTGCTAGAGGGTCTTATGAAGACCCTGACAGAGTTCATTTGCTCTCTGCTAAACCCATATACTGTACAAGGTACTGCGTATGTGTACAAGAACGAAGAAAAAAAGACTGGAAAGATATACATACATAATCCATAATAATGGATGATGCGGTTACTAGTAATCCTTATTTTCTTTGTACTTTTCTGGATTTTCCATGTTTTCCACATAAACATGAATTAATCACCTTCATAACCAAAGAAAAAAGAAAAGCTTTAATTTGAAGAGGAAAAAGAAAAAAAAAATCAATGATTTTCTTGTTTTTTGTTTTTTATTTGAGATGGAATCTGGCTCTGTCACCCAGGCTGGAATGCAGTGGCATGTTCTCGGCTCACTGCAACCTCCACCTCCCAAATTCAAGCGATTCTCCTGCCTCAGCCTCCTGAGTAGCTGGGATTACAGAGGTACCCACCACCACACCCAGGTAATTTTTTTTTCTTTTTTTTTTTTTTTTTTTTTGAGACAGAGTTTTGCTCTGTTGCCCAGGTTGAAGTCCAGGGGCACAATCTTGGCTCACTGCAACCTCCGCTTCCCGGGTTCAAGCAATTCTCTGCCTCAGCCTCCTGAGTAGCTGGGATTACAGGCGCCTGCCACCACCTGTGGCTAATTTTTTTGTATTTTTAGTAGAGACGGGGTTTCACCATGTTGGCCATGCTGGTCTCAAACTTCTGACCTCAAGTGATCCGCTCGCCTCAGCCTCCCAAAGTGTTGGGATTACAGGTGTGAGCCACCGTGCCCAGCTAAAGGATCTTTCTGGAATAACCAAAAATACAATTAAAAACCTGCAAGAAGCCAGATATGGTAGCTCACACTTGTAATCCCAATACTTTGGGAAGCTGAGATGGGAATATTGCTTCAGGCCAGGAGTTCAAGACAAGACGAGGCAAAAAAAAAAAAAAACAAGACCTTGGCCGGGCGCGGTGGCTCACGCCTGTAATCCCAGCACTGTGGGAGGCCGAGGCGGGCGGATCACAAGGTCAGGAGATCGAGACCATCCTGGCTAACACTGTGAAACCCCATCTCTACTAAAAAAAAAATGCAAAAAATTAGCCGGGCGAGGCGGCGGGCGCCTGTAGTCCCAGCTACTCGGGAGGCTGAGGCAGGAGAATGGCGTGAACCCGGGAGGCGGAGCTTGCAGTGAGCCGAGATCGCGCCACTGCACTCCAGCCTGGGCGACTAAGCGAGACTCTGTCTCAAAAAAAAAAAAAAAACAAGACCTGTCTCTACAAGAAAAAAAAATTTCTTTAATTAGCTGCATGTGTTAACACTCACCTGTAGGCCAAGCTACCCATAAGGCTGAGCTGGGAGCCCAGCAGTTCCAGACCAGCCTGGGCCTGGGCAATATAATGAGATCCCATCTCAAAAGGAAAATAATGGAAACCATGCATTTATATGCTATTATGCTATTTTTTTTTTAATGATTTTTTTTTTAAGCTGAAGTCCTTACAACTGTCTGCAAGGCCTCACTGTTACCTCTCAGATTTCTCTTGCTACTTACCTCTTTGTTCACTGTCCTCCAAACACTGTGCTCCAAAACACTGGTCACCTTGCTGCTCTTCAAATTCACTAAGAATGCTCCTAACAAAGGGCCTTTCCACAGGTAGCTCTCTCTACACAGAATGCTCCCCATCCCAACCTTACCCCAACCCAATATTCTCAGGGCTTACTGACTTCCTGGTGTCCTTGTTTAAGTATTGCTTACTCAGCAAAGCTTACCACGATATCTAAAATGTAAACCCTCCAATACACACAATACACACACACAACACACACACACACACAAGTCCCCCTACAAAGTTTTTTTCCCATAGCCATTCTGGTCACTGGTATATTCCTAACATCTACGGAACAGCCAACACATGGCTAGCACTCAATAAATCTTTGCAGAATAAATTAAAGCATGGAAGAAGAAATGAAAGTTAAAGGATTTTGAAGAGTGTGAGGATGTACATGTTTGAGGGGTCAACGACTAAACAAAAATCAATCTGACAGTAGCAGAGAACACATGCAGAAAAGAAGCTTCCAAAGGTAAAGAAAAGACTTGGTTAACAGTGAGAAACCAGAAAAAGTGAGGGACCTGAAGGATGGAAAGTTGACAGAGGTAAAAAGGTTACAAGCCAGATAGAAATTTAGGCTGAGGGAAGGGATAAGACAGTTGCAGACTGAAGGAAAGTTGAGAAGGGGAAGTGCATGAAGAGGTCAAGAGAAAAGTTATAGATACAGGAAAGGTCAAGAGGAAGGATGATACTGTACAAGGGAGGAGCAGATCACAGGGAAGGGGTGGAGAACACTGTTATGTCACAACACTGTTCTTGCTCAAATCTAGCCCCTGACAGTCCAGAAGAGAGATACTTCTGCATTAATATGGCTTTACTTCCAAAATGTAAGTGATGTGCAAGTGTAAAAACACACAAAGATATCTATAATACATCTGTTTCATCACTTTCAACCCTTAAATTCCTCTCTGCAAAAGTGCAGTTTAAAGGCTAATTTATAAATCTTGAATTACTCAATTTCTTTTTGTTTGTTGGTTTGTTTGAGACAGTCTCGCTCTGTCGCCCAGGCTGGAGTGCAGTGGCACAATCTCGGCTCACCGCAGCCTCTGCCTCCCGGGTTCAAACGATTCTCCTGCCTCAGCCTCCCAAGTAGCTGGGATTACAAGCGCCCACCACCAAATCCAGTTAATTTTTGTATTTTTAGTAGAGACAGGGCTTCACCACGTTGGCCAGGCTGATCTTGAACCCCTTACCTCAAGTGATCCGCCTGCCCTCAGCCTCCCAAAGTACTGGGATTACAGGCGTGAGCCACTGCACCCAGCCAAATTCCTCAATTTTATTCCTTAATACCACTGTTAGGCATTAGCCATGGAAAAGATGAAAGATGAAACAGGGTAGATAATCACAATGTATTTGTAATCTACTCTTCACCTTACTGCTATGCCAGTTTACAGATCTAGGCAACCTGGACTTACATCATTAGAAAAATTGGATAATACCATGTTTGCCTTTAAATTTCAAGGAGCCAAACAAAAACACAGTATCAATTTTAATATAAAGTCTACTGACATTTTAAAAGATTAACAGGAACCTAAAGTAGTTAAAATTGTTGGCCGGGCACAGTGGCTCACACCTGTAATTCCAGCACTTTGAGAGGCCAAGGCGGGTGAATCACTTGAGGTCAAGAGTTCGAGACCAGTCTGACCAACATGGTGAAACCTTGTCTCTACTAAAAATACACAAAAATTAGCCGGGCATGGTGGCGGGAGCCTGTAATCCCAGCTACTTGGGAGGCTGAGGCAGGAGAAATGCTTGAACACGGGAGGTGGAGGTTGCAATGAGCTGAGATCGTGCCACCACCCTACGGCCTGGGCGACAGAGTAAGACTCTGTCCCAAAAACAATAAAATAAAATAAAATAGTTAAATCATTAAAAATGTATTGAATCAAACCAAAATATTGAGCTATGCAAATCTTTTTAAAACTTTGTTTCAATTTTTTCCTCTGCTGGGCGCGGTGGCTCACGCCTGTAATCCCAGCACTTTGGGAGGCCGAGACGGGCGGATCACGAGGTCAGGAGATCGAGACCATCCTGGCTAACACGGTGAAACCCCGTCTCTACTAAAAAATACAAAAAACTAGCCGGGCGAGGTGGCGGGCGCCTATAGTCCCAGCTACTCAGGAGGCTGAGGCAGGAGAATGGCGTGAACCCGGGGGGCGGAGCTTGCAGTGAGCTGAGATCCGGCCACTGCACTCCAGCCTGGGTGACAGAGCGAGACTCCGTCTCAAAAAAAAAAAAAAAAAAAAAAATTTTTTCCTCTATACAAATCCTTTTAAAACTTTAATTTACTCATCATTCTTCTGTAGTATAAAACCCTGTAAAATTTTATGTATGCAGCACTGTAACTAAAAGCATGATTATATATCTTCTCAGATACATAATCTACTGAAATAAAACAATCAAAATCATCTAAAAACAATCAGGAATTTTGGAATCAGAAGTTTTTAAAATAATTTTACAATTTCAGTGTTTACGGCCACACTATTCTGGCAGAGATGAAACAAACATACAATACCTTGGATGTGAAAATACATGCACTGCTCATTAAAAGCTGGCCAGATGCCATTTTATCACTGACAGAGTAGCTTCAAATTCCACTCAGAGTGCAACTGCAGTTGCAATGAATCCAGCAGCATAAGCATGCCTGCATGTTATTATGGGAAATAGTGGAAAATTTCACAGGCTGACATCCAGAATGTCTGCGGTTCTTTTTCATATTTCTTTCTTCCTGCAAAGCATTTAATAGACCAGAAATTAAGTTTTTTTAAAAGGTGGAAATTTCCACTGTTTCTTTTTAAAGTAGCCTTCTTAAATGTAAGTTGTAAAATGTTTCAAAATTCCAGAATGAGAGAAAGAATAATTCAGACAGAAAAGAATTGTTTATCATCTTCACCTTTGGGTGAGGGGACTGTTAAATAAATTGAGGTAAGGCCAGGCGCAGCGGCTCATGGCTATAATCTCAACACTTTGAGAGGTTGAGGCGGTGGATCACTTGAGGTCAGAGTTCGAGACCAGATCAGCCAACATGGCAAAACCCCACCTCTACTAAAAATATAAAAATTAGCCAGGTGTGGTGGCATAAGCTTGTGGTCCCAGCTACTCGGAGGCTGAGGTGCAAAAATCAATTGAACCCAGGAGACAGAGGCTGCAGTGAGCCAAGATCGCACCACTGTACTCCAGCCTGGGCGACAGAGATTCCATCCCAAAAAAATTTTTTTAGAGGCTGGGCGCGGTGGCTCACACCTGTAATCCTAGCACTTTGGGAGGTCAAGGTGGGTGGATCACCTGAGGTCAGGAGTTCGAGACCAGCCTGGCCAACATGGTGAAATCCGGTCTCTACTAAAAATACAAAAATTAGCTGGGCGTGGTGGTGCCTGTAATCCCAGCCACTTGGTAGGCTGAGGCAGGAGAATCACATGAACCCAAGTGGTGGAGGTTGCAGTGCTGAGACCATACCACCGCACTCCAGCGTGGGTGACAAGAGTGAAACTCCATCTCGGGGGGGAAAAAAAATTTAATAAACAAACAACTAAAGTGAGTTGAGTATCACCCTGAGTAAAAAAAAAAAAGTGTCCGGCCAGGCACGGTGGCTCACACCTGTAATCCCAGCACCTTGGGAGGCCAAGGCGGGCGGATCACCTGACGTTAGGAGTTCGAGACCAGCCTGACCAATGTGGAGAAACCCTGTCTCTACTAAAAATACAAACTTAGCTGGGCGTGGTGGCTGTAATTCCAGCTACTCGGGAGGCTGAGGTAGGAGAATTGCTTGAACCCAGGAAGCGGAGGTTGCAGTGAGCTAAGATTGCACCATTGCCTGGGCAACAAGAGCGAAACTCCATTTCAAAAAGAAAAAAAAAGAAAAAAGAAAAAAAGTTTCCAGGTAGATACTTAGGTAATATAGTGTTACAATAATTTAATATAAATGCTAAATGTGACAAACAGCACATTGTAAAGCTGATTTTTTTTTCTCATTAGCTTATACAGCAAGCATTCAAAAACAGTAGAACAGTTACCCATAGAAAGAATAAAGAGAAGACAGTATGTGTACATACTTGATGCAGAAAGAATATATTCTACACTAATACAGGTAAGCCATAAAGATTGAGTTTTTCACTGAGGGTTAGAGAGGGAACAATAGCAAAAGCTCGTAGGCAAGATTAAGTGTTTTTTTTTATTTTGGTAACTTTTCATTAGGTTTATACCAGACCAATATATTCACTGTTTTTCATTTTAGTTTGTAATAATAAATAATGAAACAGACAAGGAATTATGTATTCATTTTTATTAGAGACATAAAAAGATTAAGCTCTAAGCCATTTAAATAAAGAAGACCTTATCATGTTTAAGAATGTACATGGCCGGGCGAGGTGGCTCAAGCCTGTAATCCCAGCACTTTGGGAGGCCAAGACGGGCGGATCACGAGGTCAGGAGATCGAGACCATCCTGGTAACACGGTGAAACCCCGTCTCTACTAAAAATACAAAAAAAAACTAGCCGGGCGAGGTGGCGGGCGCCTGTAGTCCCAGCTACTCAGGAGGCTGAGGCAGGAGAATGGCGCAAACCCGGGAGGCGGAGCTTGCAGTGAGCTGAGATCCGGCCACTGCACTCCAGCCCGGGCTACAGAGCAAGACTCCGTCTCAAAAAAAAAAAAAAAAAAAAAAAAAGAATGTACATGCTCCAGATTAACAATCTAGATTTTCCTTTCCATATATATGGATTAAAGAATGCAGTTTGTAGTATATGTTTGCATAACTATTATTTTGAGCTTTAAAACACTTGCTATTCCTCAAAATATACATAAGACCAAGAAATGGAGCATTACTACAAAGACTCAGCTGATCAATTAGGATCGTACCACCAAAGCCTAGGAGAAAATATCTGCAAACCATATCTAACAAAAGATGGATATGGAGAACATCAAAAAAAAATGAGTTTTTTTCCTAAGAACTCAGTTTTTTCTAAGAATTCAGGAACAGAAAAGCAACCTGATTTTTAAGACAGAGGGGAAGGAGAAAAGGAAAGGAGGCAAAAGATTTGAACAGACACTTCACCAAAGAAGCTGAATGAAATTTCAAACTAAAATCACAATGGGATACCACTACATATCTACCAGAATGGCTAAAACATAGGAGAATATTAATACCAAGTGTTCGTGAGATTATATAACTGAAACTTGGCTATATTGCTGGTGAGAACACAAAATGGAACAGACAGGTAAACAGTTTCACAGTTCCTTATAAAGTTAAACATACATTTACCATATGATCCAGCAATTCCACCTCCTAGGTATGTGTCCAAGAAAATGAAACCTTCCACCCATGCTAAGGTTTATATGCAAATGTTCACAACAGTTCTATTCATAATAGCTAAGAAATGTTGCTCAACTGGTAAATAAACTGCCATATATATTGTCTATATACTATATTGTATACTCAGAAATAAAAGAAGAACTCCTTATATATGCAACAACATGAATGAATCTCAGGAAATTAGACTAAGCAAAAGAAGTCTGACACAACAACAAAAAAATACATAAAGAAAAAAAGGAAGCCTGACACAACATACTTTATGATTATAATTACATGAGATTTATATGAAATTCTACAAAAGACAATAATATACTAAAACAAAGCAGATCATCAGACCTGTAACATTTTAATACTTGCCCTGAACATTGAGAACAAAACAAAGATGTCTACTCAATACTGTACCAGAAGTACTCGCCATAAAATACAGCAAGAAAAAAAAAGGTATACTGACTGGAAAGGAAGGAATAAAACTGTCTTTATTCACAGACATGATCACCTATATATATAATCCTAAACTCACTACATAAAAGCTACTAAAATTAATTTAGCAAAGTTACAATACATTAGACAAAAATACAAAAATCAACTGCATTGCTATATACTAACAATAAATTATTCAAATTGAAATCTAAAAACCAATACTATTTATAATCCATTAAAAAATATGGAACTGGCCAGGAGCAGTGGTTCATGCCTGTAATCCCAGCACTTTGGGAGGCCGAAGCAAGTGGATCACCTGAGGTCAGGAGTTCGAGAGCAGCCTAGGCAACATGGTGAAGCCCCGTCTCTACTAAAAATAAAATTAGCTGGGCATGGTGGTGCATGCCTGTAATCCCAGCTACTGGGGAGGCTGCAGCAGGAGAATGAGGCAGAGGTTGCAGGGAGCCAAGATCGCGCCACTGCCCTCAAGCCTAGGCAACAGAGCAAGACTCCGTCTCAAAAAAAAAAAAAAAAAATATATATATATATATATATATATCTTACTGATAAATCTGACAGAAGCTTGATAAGATCTGTACACTGGGGGAGACTCCTCTTTTGGCTTTGGAGCCCCCTCCCTCTGTCTCTGTACCGGGGAGCTACTTCTTTCTTCTCCCTTCACTTCTCCCTTCACTTATTGCCTATTAAACTCTCTGCTCCTTAAAACCACTCCACGTGTGTCCATATCATTTTATCTAAACTGGCAAGACGACCAAGAACCCTGGTGTTCCCCCATTCATCAGAGCCGTATCATTTTGGTGCATGGGCCAGGAAAGGAAATTTAATCATCAGAGTGGTGAGTATGGAATGGATTTCAACTTTAAATCTGTCCTTTAATTTCAAGGCTCTCTTCCAGCTACCTTGTCACCAAACTTTCTTTCTCTTTCTATCCTCGGTCTCTTATCCTCTCTCTGTGTGTCTAACACGCAGGAGTCCTTACAGTTCAGGGAAACAGGTATGTTAGAAAAGATCGCCAATCACGGCAGGCAGTAATTCAATAAACGTCTCTCTCTCTACATTCTGGCGAGCACATGGTATTTCTAAGCTACCTAGTAGAAATCAGGCTCTAGGCCTCTTCTGGGAACAGCAAGTTTCTGCTTTTACCAGTTAGGAGTAAAATGTCTTCCATAGACAAATTTTAGTCTCAATATTGTCCCACTGACAGGAAAATGACCATTCGGTTCCTACGTTCCTTTAGGCCATCTATTCTGGCTCCTATTAAGACAGTACTTAATTAGTAAGGGGATTTTAAGTTCTGAAGTTAACCGGAACCGTTCTTCTTTGGGTAAATGCTTTAGCATGGGCTATGGAAATTACCTACCATAACACACTTGTGGGAATTGCTGTCCTCACTCTACTATTTGCAATAGGGTTATACATGGTAGCACCTTCTAACTGAAATATTACAGAGTTTCCACTGCTGTAGTATTTTGCTTAATTATTATCCTTGAAGCAGGGATAATAGTTGACAAAAAAGGAAGCATGAAAGTTTTATTATCGCTGAGTCCGCTAAGACTTTTTATTGGGTTTAGTAATGTAGTTTTAAATGAAACATGCTACTTTGGGATTAACACCTCTAGTAAAGTAGAGGAAAATCTACAGGTACTTAAAAATGAAAATTGACAGGCTCAGGGAAAATGCTGGCTTCAGCCCCGAGTGGCTACAACCCCCCTTTAATAAATTCCAGTCTTCTTTATGGAATTGGTTAACCCCTTCATTAAGCACTCTCTTGCTTATACAGTCTTATATTGATACTTGGACCCTATATACTTAATACTATAACTCGAATTGTTTCTTCTCGCCTAGAAGCAATCAAAGTCCAAATGGTGCTGTAAACTGAACCACATATGGACACGCCAGCCATCTTCCAAGGACCCTTAGATCAACCCCAGGAGGAGCCCTAGCTGCTGTTTCCCATTCGACGCCCCTTTTCAGCAGGAAGTAGCCAGAAAGAGTCATCGCCCAAAACCCCCTAACAGCAGTTAGTGTGGCATCTCCACAGGGGATAATGTTGTAGGAAAAGGGATCCTTGGGAAGTGTTCGTGGGGTTTTTTGTTTGTTTGTTTTGGTCTTTTTTTTGAGACGAAGTCTCGCTCTATTGCCCAGCCTGGAGTGCAGTAGCGCGATCTCGGCTCACTGCAAGCTCCACCTCCCGGGTTTACACCATTCTCCTGCCTCAACCTCCCAAGTAGCTGGGACTACAGGCATACGCCACCACGACTGGCTAATTTTTTGACTTTCTGTATTTTTAGTAGAGACGGGGCTTCACCATGTTAGCCAGGACGGTCTACCCATTCCCTGACCTCGTGACCTGCCCGCCTCGGCCTCCCAAAGTGCTGGGATTACAGGTGTGAGCCACTGCGCCCAGCCAAGTTTTCGTTTTTTTTAAAGCATCTCTGGAAAAGTTTCTTGTAAAGCCTCAGCTCTTAGAGCCAGGCCAACAACCTTTGATATGCAAATACAGACCATTAGAAACTGGGTCCACCTAAACATGGAGATTGCCTCAGCCTTCTTGCCCTTTCCCCACAAGTTCTGGCAACATGGCCTCCCCCACATATCCCCATGTGTGTAGAACATCATGGCACCCCTGTATTTGCATATTAAAAGGCTAGGGTGGGAGGGTCAGCTTTTTCACCGGCTATATGAATGACCTGTCTAGTCAAACCAATCCCCTGAGCCCTATGTAAATCAAACACTGCCTCCTCCAGCCGCTGCATATATACCTGGCTGGTATCTATGGCAGGCGGGGACTTCCTCTTTTGGCTTTGGAGCTCCGCCTCCCTCTGTCTCTGTACGGGGCAGCTTCTTCCGTCTTCTCCCTTCCTTCTTGCCTATTAAACTCTCTCCTCCTTAAAACCACAAACAAATTAAAAAAAAAAAAAAAGGCCAGGCACAGTGGTTCATGCCTGTAATCCCAGCACTTTGGGAGGCCGAGGTGGGCAGATCACGAGGTCAGGAGATCGAGACCATCCTGGCTAACACGGTGAAACCCCGTCTCTACTAAAAATACAAAAAATTAGCCAGGAATGGTGGTGGGGGCCTGTAGTCCCGCCACTCGGGAGGCTGAGGCAGGAGAATGGTGTGAACCCAGAAGGTGGAGTTGCTGTGAGCCAAGATCGCTCCACTGCACTCCAGCCTGGAAGACAGCGAGACTGTCTCAAAAAAAAAAAAAAAAAAAAAAAAAAAAAAAAAAAAATCTGTACACTGATAACTACAAAACACTGCTAACGGAAACTAAATAAGACCTAAATAAATAAAAAGATATACAAGGTGTTCATGGAAACAAAGGCACAATACTGTTAAGATGTCAATTCTCTCCAAATTGATCAACTGATTCAATGCAATCACAATCAAAATCTCAACAGGTATTTCACAGAAATAAGCTGATACTAGCAATTACATGGAAATGCAAAGGGCCTAGAATAGCCAAAACAACTTGAAAAGGAATAAAGTTAGAAGAATTACTCTATCTGATTTCAAGACTTCCATAATCTATATGGTATGGTACCAGAGTGTTGGATATAAGTTCTAAATTTCTCTTCAAAGAAAATGTCAGTGTGTTCAATTCTTTGCCTTCTACTTTTAAACTTAACTTCCTTGCAGAGCAACTTTTTTCAATCACCTGCTCCACTCTGACTCACTCCGATTACCTGCTCCACCCTGACTCATTCTCCACCTTGACTCATTCCTATTTCCTGCTCTGCCATAGCCATTTTTCCCGCCAAACCACTCACCCCATCTCTCTCTTTAAATTAGCCAATCGGAATTAATTTAGCCTGTGCAGTCTAACCCTAGCCAATAGGGGAAGGACACAGCGGCAGAGGCCATGTGAGTCAGGAATAAGAACCCCTTCCCCTCCCTTGTCCAGGTGTGCGCTCACCATTGCTCCATCTGTGAGGGTGCACCCTTCTATAAGAGTAAATTGCCTTGCTGAGAAAAAAAAAAAAAAGAAAATC